>NC_137330.1:123471982-124055302 GCF_965287045.1 Carcharhinus amblyrhynchos
TGAAGGGTCAGTTACGAGGTGACACAAGTTAAAAGTGAGGGTGGGAGGTTTAGAGGGGATGTGAGGAAATCTCAGAGGGTGGTGATGATCTGGAATGTGCTGCCTGGGAGGTGGTGGAGGCGGGATGCCTCACATCCTTTAAAAGTATCTGGATGAGTACTTGGCACGCCATAACATTCAAGGCTATGGGCCAAGTGTGGGCAAGCGGGATTAGGTGGGAGGTCAGTGCATTTCATGCATCGGTGCGGACTCAATGGGCTGCAGGGCCTCTTCTGCACAGAAGTATTCTGTGATTCTAACCTACTCAGTCTCTCCTCATATGACAGACTGCCATCCCAGGAATCAGCCTGGTAAACCTTTGTGGTACTCTCTCTATAGCAAGGACATCTTCCTCAGATAAGGACACCAAAACTGCACACAATACTTCAGGTGTGGACTGACCAACACCCTGTACAGTTGCAGTAAAACATCCCTATACTTTTACTCAAGTCCCCTGACCCTCTGGCAGTGCAGCCTTCCCTCAATACTGACCCACTGACAGTGCAGCACTCCCTCAGTACTGTCATGCATATCCCCACACACTCAGTCTGTCCAAATCATGCTGAAGCATCTGTGCATCGTCCTCACAGCTTACCCCCCATCCAACTTTGTCTGCAAATTTGTAGATTATACATTCAGTTCCCTCATCCAAATCATTAACATATAATGTGAACAGTTGGGGTCTTAGCACAGATTCCTGTGGAACCCCACTAGTCACTAACTGCCAATCAGAAAAAGATGCATTTATGCCAACGTTTTGCTTCCTATCTGCTAACCAGCTTTCTATCCATCTCAAAACATTTCCTGCAATTCCATGTGCTTTAATTTTACATAGTAGCTTGCCATGTGAGAGCTTGCCAAAAGGCGTCTGAAAGTTAAACAAACCACATCCACTGGTTCTCCTCGGTCAACTCTACTAGTTACATCCTCAAAACATTCCGATTGATTCGTCAAGCATGATTTCCTCTTTGTAAATCCATGCTGACTTTGTCTGATTACACCACTGCCTTCCAAATGCCAAGTTATGAAATCCTTGATAATGGACTCTAGCAACTTCCCAATACCGGCGTTAGGCTCACTGGTCCATTGTTCCCTGTTTTCTCTCTACCTCCCTTTTTGAATAGCGGCCTCACATTAGCTACCCTCCAATCTGTAGGAATCTGTTCTGAGTCCAAAGGATTTTGGAAAATGATCACCAATGGATATACCATTTCCAAGGCTACTTCCTTAAGATTGGGATGAAGATTATCAGGACCTGGAAATTTATCCACCTTCAATCCCATCAATTTCCCCAAAACCATTTTTCTACTATTGCTTATTTCCTTCAGCCCCTCACTAAAACATATTTCTCTCGGAACTTCTGGTATATTATTCATGCCTTCCTTTGTGAAGACTGAAGCAAAGTATGAATTTAATTCTTCAACTGTTTCCTTATTCCCCGTAATTAATTTTTCTGTTTCTAACTGGAAGGACCCTGCCTACATTTGTTTTTGTCAATCCTTTTTTCTATACATACCTATAGAAACTTTAACAATCAGTTTTTATGCTCCCTGCTAACTTACTTTCATACTCCATTTTTCCCTTCTTAATCAATACCTTGGTTCTCCTTTGCTGAATTTTAAACTGCTCCCAATCTTCAGACCTTTTGCCTTTTCTTGTCAATTTGTATGCTTCTTCCTTGAATCAGATACTATCTCTGATTTCCCATTGTAAACACAGTAAAAAGTCTGACAACACCAGGTTTACGTCCAACAGATTTATTTGATAGTAAATTCACTAGCTTTCGTCAGGTGAATGGAGAGTTCTGGCCTCAGACAGAGCATATAAAGCACAGGCAGTTTACAGATTACTGATTAGAATGCGAATCTTTACACCTAACCGGCTGTTCAAGTCCTAAAGTGGCCGACAATGTGAGTGGAAGGAGCACTGATCACAGGTTAAAGAGATGTGTATTGTCTCCAGACAGTACAGCAAGTGAGGTTTTGCAAACCCAAGCAAGTCACGGGGGTTACAGATAGGGTAACCTCGAAAGCTAGTGAATTTACTATCAAATAAATCGGTTGGACTTAAACCTGGTGTTGTCAGACTTTTTACTGTGTTTACTCCAGTCCAACGCCGGCATATCCACATCATTCCCATTGTAAGCCATGGTTTGGCCACAAGTCCTGTCCCTTAACACTCTTGAGGAATAAACAACTTCTGGAATTCATCAATTCGTTCTTTAAGTGCCTGTCCACTGTCCCTTCTATCAGTAATGTTTCCCAGCCCATCATGGCCAAGTCATGCCTCATACTATCACTGTCACCTTTATTGAGATTCAAGACACTGGTATCAAAATCAACTATGTCACTATCCACCTTGACAAAGAAGTCTGATATTATGGTCACTTGTCCCAGTGGTTCTCTCACAACTAGATTGACAACTAATTCTTTCTTATTGCAAGATGGCCAGTTCCCTTGTTAGTTTCTCAACATATTGCTCCAGAAAACCATTCCATATACACTCCAGAAATTCCTCCTGTAACGTACTGTGACTAATTTGACTCTCCCAATTTATATACAAATGTCACAGACGTTCCTTTAACACACACATCTCTGATTTCCTGCCTCATGTTTTTCCCAACATTACCACTATAGTTTGGTGTTCCGTACATCACCCCCAACAATGCTTTTTGCCCCTTGTTGTTTCTTAACTTGACCCGTACAGATTTCACATCACCTTTGCTAATATCTTTTTCCTCAATGTCATATCAATATCGTCTTTAATCAACAGTGCATTTCCACCACTCTTTTAAACTGTCACAGGTCTCCATGGACATCGCAACAATATCTACTGCAGCCAAGCTGTCAGCAACTTTCTCATACACAATTTGCTCTAAAAAGCAAAAAACAAGCTATTAGGTCTTCCTTGCAGCTTTTGAGTACTTGACACAAGAGCCGACCTTTTATTCTGAAGCTGGAAAGTGAGGGTCAGCAAAGAATTCACATGAATTCTCCATTCAGAAAAAGGCCAGAATTTTACCGTCCCGCACACCACAGGAATTGGAATGGTCAACGGGAGGACCATGGAAAAATCCGTTGACCTTGGGCAGGAGATTTCATTTCAGGATGAGTGAGTCCATAAAATCCTGCTCAAGACCTCCAAAAAGCAAAAGAAAGAAAGGGATTTCCATTTATTAAGCATCTATCATGACATAAGAGTGTACCAATGTGCTTTACATTACAGCACATGGCACAGTGGTGAGCACTGCTGCCTTATTGGGGATGTATAAATGGGGATGTAATAACTGGAAATGAGAAAATGGCTGAGGCATTGACCAGATATTTTGTGTCAGTCTTCATAGTGGAAGACACAAATAACATGCCAAAAATTGATGACAGGAAGGCTAGGATAGTTGAGAACCTAAAAACTATTATCACGAAAGAGGGAGTGTTGGGCAAGTCAATGGGGTTAAAGGTAGACAAGTCTCCTGGTCCTGATGGAATGCATCCCAGGGTAGTAAAAGAGATGGCAGGAGAAATTGCAAATGCACTAGTGGTAATTTACCAAAATTTGCTGGACTCTGGGGCGGTTCCTGCAGATTGGAAAACAGCAAATGTGACGTCACTGTTTAAAAAAGGAGGTAAACAAAAGGCAGGTAACTATAGGTCGGTTAGCTTAACTTCTGTATTAGGGAAAATGCTTGAATCTATCATCAAGGAAGAAATAGCGACTCATCTGGATATAAATTGTCCTGTTGGCGTGGGTTCATGAAGGGCAGGTCATGTTTGATTAATTTGGTGGGATTCTTTGAGAGCATTACATGTGCAGTGGACAATGGGGAACCTGTGGATGTGGTGTATCTGGTTTTCTAGAAGGCATTTGACAAGGTGCCACACCAAAGACTGTTACATAAGATAAAGGTGCACAATGTTACAGGTAATGTATTAGCACAGATAGAGGATTGACTCACAGAAAGCAAAGAGTGGGCATAAATGGGTGTTTTCTGGTTGGCAATCAATGGCTAGTGATGTGCCTCAGGGATCGGTGTTGGGACCACATTTGTTTACTATTTACATAGATGATTTGGAGTTGGGGACCAAGTGTAGTCTGTCAAAATTCACAGGTGACACTAAGAAGAGCAAAGTGTGCAGAGGAAGATGAAAGTTTGTAAAGGGGTATAGATAATCTAAGTGAGTGGGTGTAGGTCTGGCAGATGGAGTACAATGTTGGTAAATGTGACGTCATCCATTTTGGTAGGAACAACAGCAAAATGGACTATAATTTAAATGGTAAAAAATTGCAGCATGCTGCTGTGCAGAAGGGCCTAAGTGTCCTTGTGCAGGAATCTCAAGGAGTTGGTCTGCAGGTGCAGCAGGTAATTAAGGAGGCAAATGGAATTTTGTCCTTCATTGTGAGAGGGATGGAGTTTAAAAAAAGCGAGGTTAGGTTGCAGCTGTATAAGGTGCTGGTGAGGCCATACCTGGAGTACATAGTACAGTTTTGGTCTCCTTACTTGAGAAAGGATATACTGGCATTGGAGGGGGTGCAGAGGAGATTCACTAGGTTGATTCCGGAGTTGAGAGGGTTGGCTTATGAGGAGATACTGAGTAGACTGGGGCTATACTCATTGGAATTCAGAAGAATGAGGGGAGATCTTATAGAAACATACAAGATTATGAAGGGAATAGATGAGATAAAAGCAGGGAAGTTGTTTCCACTGGTGAGTGAAACTAGAACTATGGAGCATAGCCTCAAAATAAGGGGAAGTAGATTTAAGAACATAAGAAATAGAAGCAGGAGTAGGCCATCTAGCCCTTCGAGCCTGCCCCACCATTCAATAAGATCATGGCTGATCTGAAGTGGCTCAGTTCCACTTTCTCCCCATAACCCTTAATTCCCATGCCTACCAAAAACCTATCTACCCGTGTCTTAAATATATTTAGCGAGATAGCCTCTACCACATCAATGGGCAGAGAATTCCAGAGATTCACCACCCTTTGACTGAAGAAGTTCCTCCTCAACTCCGTTCTAAACTGTTCCCCCCCTCTTATCTTGAGGCTGTGCCCTCTAGTCCTGCTGTCCTTTCTGAGCGGGAAGAATCTCTCTACCTCTACCCTATCCATCCCCTTCATTATCTTATACGTCTCTATAAGATACCCCATCATCCTTCTAAATTCCAACGAGTACAAACCCAGTCAATTTAAGACTGAGTTGAGGAGGAACTTCTTCACACAAAGGGTTGTTAATTCTTTGGAATTCCCTGCCCAGTGAAGCAGTTGAGGCTACATCATTAAATGCTTCTAAGGCAAGGACAGATAACTTTTTGAACAGTAAAGGAATTATGGGTTATGGAGAGTGGGCAGGTAAATGGACATGAGTCCTCGAAAAGATCAGCCATGATTTTATTGAATGGAGGAGCAGGCTCAAGGGGCCAGATGGCCTACTCCTACTCCTAGTTCATATGTTCTCACATCACCAGGGACCCGTGTTCAATTCCCAGCTTGGCTACTGTCTGTGTGGAGTCTGCACCTTCTCTCTGTGTCTGCGTGGGTGTCCCCAGGGGCTCCAGTTTCCTCCCACAGCCCAAAGACATGCTGGTTAGGAGCACTGGCCATGCTATTCTCCCTTAGTCTAACTGAACAGGTGCCAGATTGTGGTGACTTGGGATTTTCACAATAACTTCATTGAAATGTTAATGTAAGCTATGACTAATAACTAAACTTTTTTACTTTGCTTTACATCCAATGAAGATGAACTGTGGCAGCCATATGTACCATGTACAAGATGTACAGGAACTCACCAGATTCCTTAGGGAGCAGCTTTCAAACCCATGACCACTACCATCTAGAAGAACAAGAGCAGCACATATCTGAGAACACCACAATCAGGAGGTTACCCTCCAAGTCATCCACCATCCTGACTTGGAAATACATAGCTGTTCCTTCACTGTTGCTGTGTCAAAATCCTGGAATTCCCTCTCTAACAGCACTGTCAGGAACTGCAGTGGTTCAAGAACGCAACTCACTATCAACTTCTGAAGGCAACTAGGGACGGGCAGTAAATTCAGGTCTCGTCAGTGACCTAATAATTTATTTATTATAAGTCATAATTTATTTTAAATTAAAATGTAATTTTTGAAGTCGAGTCACTACTGTAATGTCAAAACATGACATCCAGTGTGCCTATAGCAAGGAATCACAAATACATGCAATACATGACCAGATAACTATTTTCCAAAATGATATCAGAACTCCCTTTTCACCTTCAAATGCTCTGTGGGATCTTTACATTTTAAGTGTTCAGATCGGGCTTTAGATTCCTATCTTATCTGTCTGACGGTGCAACACTCCCTCAGTAGTCAGCTGCAATGTCAGCCTGAGTTCTTTGTTCAAATCTAGGGACCCTTTGTTCAAATGGGACCGGAATCCAAGACCTTTAGTTTCTGGGATGAGAGTGCTACAACTAAGCCAAGGCTAACTCCTTGAAGTGGTGCTCACACTTTAACTTTGACCTTTAAAATTGTTGAAAGCATTCCTTCATTTGCTAAGCATCACCAGAAAAGATTACTTTAGATTAATCCTGATGAATTGTTATCACAATCCTAAGCAGTGGGCGGAATTTTCCTGTCCCACCCAGCATGACAAGCGTAGAGTGTAAGGGTCCATTGAACTCGAGCGGGGATTTCCAGTCTTGGAAAAGTCCTGCCTGTTAAGTCTATTTCTCTCCTGCTGAGTATTTTCAATATTTAAGGGAGGCAGTGGTATAATGCTATCGTCATTCACTCATTATTCCAGGGATCCAGAGCAAGACCAAAAGCCACGGGTTCAATTCCTGCCATAGCAGATGGTGGGATTCAATAACAATTTACTGATAAGATTAATTAATTGTTGTAAAAATCCATCTGGTTTTCTCATGTCCTTTAAGGAAGAAAATCTGCCTTTTCTGGCCTACACGTGACTCCAGATCCATAGCACTGTACTTGACTCTAAAATGCCATTTGAAATGGAGAACAGTTAGGGCCGGGCAGTAACTGCTGGGCCAGCCTGTGACAATCAGGTCCTGTAAAAATGAATAACGTTTTGTTTCTGTTTTTATTTCAGATTTCCAGTTTTGCAGTATCTGCATTTGCATTGCTACAAATTACACTAGCTAACACAGTGAATGGGTTTATATTGGAGAACTAACCCTACGTAACTTGCACTTACCCGTCCCACTTTTCTGAGTTTAGCTCCAGCCAAAGCAGCTGCCAATCCTGTCAGTGGACGATCATCTTCAGCCATAGATGATGGAAAACCTGAGGAGGGAAGAGGTGGGGCTGGGGGGGGAGGTGGAACAGGAGGCAATGCCTGCCCAGGAAGGGGAGGTGGTGGTCCAGGTGGGGGAGGGGGTCCTGACACTGGCAATGGAGGTGCAGGTGGTGGACCTGGTGGCAATGGTGGTCCTGATGTTGGTAGCTGTGATGGTCCAGGAGGAAGAGGGGGTGCAGGTGGAGGGAGTGGTGGCCCTTGGGTGCCATCACTTGTTAGGCCAATACCTGTGTTAACAGAACAAAATAATCAGATAAAAATGTGATACAAAATTACATGATTTTGCATGTTTTTTGTGAAAAGATAAAACAAATAACTGTCATAGCTGCATCTTTAAGAAGTTAACAACTTTACCCACTTGTAAAACCAATCCTGCATTGTTCACATAGGGTCTGAGGGGCCAACAGACACACTGGGGCAGAAACTAAGAGAGGAATTTTGTAAGGCAGCCTATCTTCACTAGAGGATACCTGTCTCAAAAAGCTACAGTACAAACATTTGGTGCAACTGCTGAAAGTAGGGCCTACCAGAGTATCCAGGTGGCTAAAGGAAGAAAATTGTACGATTCTGGTTCTAGGAGAGTGAGAGATTGCTGGCTGAGTTTAATGTTACTTAAGATCTATGTACATAAACACAGTGGCTACAAGATCAGATCAGAAACTGCAGGAAGTCTCCAAAAACTGTCCAGCATATACAAGGCACATGTCATGACTGTGATGGAACACTCCCTACTTACCTGGATGGGTGCAGCTCCAACAACACTCAAGAAGCTAGACATCATCCAGGACAAAGTAGCCCATTTGACAGGCACTACATTCACAAACATCCACTCCCTCCACACCGATGCTCAGTAGCATGAGTTTGTACTATCTACAAGCACTGCAGCAATTCATAAAAACTAGAAGCAGAAGTAGGCCATTCAACCCGTCGAGCCTACTCAGCCATTCATTTTGATCACGGTTGATCATCAAATTCAATTTCCTGATCCAGCCTTCCCCCATATCTCTTGATCTCTTTTTCCCCTAGAGCTATATCTAATTTCTTGAAATCAAACAAGGTGTTGGAAGTTTTGGAACTACTTCCTGTGATAGTGAATTCTACTCATTCACCAATCTTTGCTGAAGAAATTTCTTCTCACCTCACTTCTAAAGGGTTTACCCCTTATCCACAAACTATGACCCCTTGTTCTGGACTCCCCAACCATTGGGAACACTTTTTCTGAATCTACCCTGTTTAACCCTGTTAGAATTTTATAGTGTGGAAATGCCAATGTTGGATTGGGGTGGACATAGTAAGAAGTCTCACAACAGCAGGTTACAGTCCAATAGGTTTATTTGGAATCACGAGGTTTTGGAGCGCTGCTCCTTCATCAGTTGAGTGGAGGGAGGTTTACAAACATGGCATATATAAGCAATGACACAATTGCAAGATAATTACAGATTGGAATGGGAAGAATGGTTGGAATGCAAATCTTTACAGGTAATCAAGTCTTTACAGGTACAAACAGTGTGCGTGGAAAGAGGGATAGAAACATAGAAGATAGGAGCAGGAAGAGGCCATTTGGCCCTTCAAGCTTGCTCCACCATTCATTACGATCATGGCTGATCATCCAACTCAACAGCCTAATCCTGCTTTCTTCCCATAACTTTTTGATGAGAATTTAGTAGGTATGGTTAGTAAGTTTGCAGATGATACCAAGATTGGTGGCATAGTGACGGTGAAGAAGGTTATCTAGGATTGCAACGGGATCTTGATCAATTGGGCTAGTGGGCTGATGAATGGCAGATGAAGTTTAATTTAGATAAATGTGATATGATGCATTTTGGTCGATCAAACCACAGCAGGACTTACTCAGTTAATGGTAGGGTGTTGGGGAGAGTTATAACAAAGAGATCTAGGAGTACAGGTTCATAGCTCCTTGAAAGTGGAGGCACAGGTGGACAGAATGGTCAAGAAGGCACTTAGTGTGCTTGGTTTCATTGGTCAGAACACTGAATACAGGAGTTGTGACATCTTGTTAAAGTTGTACAAGACATTGGTAAGGCCATACTTGGAATACTGCGTACAGTTCTGGTCACCCTATTATAGAAAGGATATTATTAAACTAGAAGAAGTGCAGAAAAGATTTAAGAACATAAGAACATAAGAAATAGGAGCAGGAGTAGGCCATCTAGCCCTTCGAGCCTGCCCCGCCATTCAATAAGATCATGGCTGATCTGTCGTGGCTCAGTTCCACTTTCTCGCCCTCTCCCCATAACCCTTAATCCCCTCTCTTATCAAGAACCCATCAACCCGCTTCTTAAAAATATTTAGCGAGGCAGCCTCCACCACTTCAACGGGCAGAGAATTCCAGAGATTCACCACCCTTTGAGTGAAGAAGTTCCTCCTCAACTCCGTTCTAAACCGCCTCCCCTTTATCTTGAGGCTGTGCCCCCTAGTCCTACTGTCTTTTTTGAGCGGGAAGAGTCTCTCCACCTCTATCCTATCCATCCCATTCATCATCTTATACTAGGGTGCTACCAGGATTTGATGGATTGAGTTATAAGGAGAGGCTGGATAGACTGGGACTTTTTCTCTGAAGCATAAGAGGCTTAGCGATGATCTTATAGACATCTATAAAATAATGAGAGGCATAGATCAGCTAGATAATCAAAATCTTTTCCCAAAGGTAGGGGAATCTAAAACTTGAGGGCATAGGTTTAAGGTGAGATGGGAGAGATATAAAACAGTCCAGTGGGGCATTTTTTTCACACAGAGGATGGTGAATATCTGGAACAAGCTGCCAGAGGTAGTAGTAGAGACAGATACAATACTGTCTTTTAAAAAGCGTTTAGACAGTTATATGGGTAAGATGGGTATAGAGGGATATGGGCCAAATGAAAACAATTGGAACAAGTTTAGCGTTAAAAGAGGGGCAGCATGACAAGTTGAGCCCAAGGCCCTGTTGCAATGATGTAAACGTCTATGACTCAATCACATTTGCCCTACATGCTATATCTAGTCGCCTATTGAATACATTCAATGTTTTGGCATCAACTAGTTCCTGCGGTAATAAATTCCACAGGCTCACCACTCTTTGGATGAAGAAATGTCTCCTCATCTTGGTCCTAAATGGTCTATCCCGAATCCTCAGACTGTGACCCCTGGTTCTCCCACCATTGGGAATATCCTTCCTGCATCTACTGTGTCTAGTTCTGTTAGAATTTTATAAGTCTCTATGAAATCCCCTCCTCAGTCTGAACCCCAGTGAAAACAATCTTAACCTAGTCAATCTTAACTCACATATCATCCCGCCATCCCCGGGATCAGCTTGGTAAACCTTCAACACACTCCCTTGACAGCAAGAACATCCTTTCTCAGAAAAGGAGACCAAAACTGCACACAGTATTCTAGGTGTAGCCTCACCAAGGCCCTGTATAGTTGCAACAACACATCTCTGCTTCTGCACTCGAAACCTCTTGCAATGAAGATCAACAGGCCATTTGCCTTCTTTACTGCCTGCTGCACCTTCAGTGACTGGTGCACAAGGACACCCAGGTCCCGCTACACACTCTCCTCTCCCAATTTACAGCCATTCAGGTAGTAACCTGCCTTTTTGTTTTTGCTTCCGAAGTGAATAACCTCACATTTATCCAAATTATACAGCATCTGCCATTGATTTGCTCTCACCCATCTGGCCAGATCATGCTGAAGGATCTCTGCATCCTCATCACAGTTCACCCTCCCACCCAACTTGGTGTCATGTGCAAACTTTGAGATGTTACATTTTATTTTCTCATCCAAATCATTAATCTATATCGTGAATAGCTGGGGTTCCAGCATCAATCCCTGCGGCACCCCACTAGTTACTGCCTGCCAATTTGAAAAGGGCCCATTAATTCCTATGCTTTGTTTCCTCTTTGCAACTTTTCTGCAACTTTATTTCCTCTCTCACCAACTTTTACAGATACACCATAGAAAGCATTCTTTCTGGTTGTATCACAGCTTGGTATGGTTCCTGCTCTGCCCAAAACCACAAGGAACTACAAAAGGTTGTGAATGTAGCCCAATCCATCACACAAACCAGCCCCCCATCCACTGACTCTGTCTACACTTCCCGCTGCCTCGACAAAGCAGCCAGTATAATTAAGGACCCCACACACCCCGGACATTCTCTCTTCCACCTTCTTCCTTTGGGAAAAAGATACAAAAGTCTAAGGTCACATATCAACCCACTCAAGAACAACTTCTTTCCTGCTGCTGTCGGACTTTTGAATGGACTTACTTTGCACTAAGTTGATCTTTCTCTACACCCTAGCTATGACTGTAACACTACATTCTGCATTCTCTTGTTTCCTTCTCTTTGAACAGTATGCTTTGTCTGTATAGCACGCAAGAAACAATACTTTTCACTGTATGTTAATACATGTGACAATAATAAATCAAATCAAATCAAAATGAAATCTGCCAACCAGTTTTCTTTCCATCTCAATACATATTCCCCAATCCCATGCATTTTAATCTTGCACAATAATCTGTTATGCGGGACTCTGTCAAACACTTCCTGAGAGTCAAAATATACCACATCTATTGGTCCCCCACTTGTCAATTCAACTAGTTACATCTTAAAAGAATTCCAACAGATTTGTCAAGCATAATTTCCCCGTCAGAAATCCATGCTGACTCTGTCTGATCCTACCACTGCTTTTTAAATGCGCTGCTCGTCCTTGATAATGGATTTGAGAATTTTCCCCATGACCGATGTTAAGCTGACTGGTCTATAATTCTCTGTTTTCTCTTGACCTCCCTTTTTGAATATTGGAGTGACGTTCATTACCCTCCAATCTGTAGGGACTGTTTCAGAATCTATAGAATCCTGGAAGATGACCACCAATGCACCCACTATTTCTGGATCCACTTCCGTAAGTACTCTGGGATATAAATTATCAGGCCCTGGAGATTTATCCGCCTTTTCCCATCAATTTTCCCAGCTCCATTTCTCTAACATTGATCTCCCTCAGTTCTTCCCTCTCACTAAATCTTGCATTCTCCAACATTTCTGGTATCATATTTGTATCCTCTTTTGTGAAGACAGAACCAAAGTATGTATTCAGTTGCTGGGCTACTTCTTTGTCTCCTCTTATACATTCCCCCTTTTCTGTCTGTAGGGGACCTACATATGTCTTCACCAACTTCTTTCTATTCACGTATCTATTGAAACTTGTAGGGCCCGGTTTTACCATTTTGATTCTAAGTGCTGAATCTGGGCGCAATTCAGATTTGACTTGGAAAACTGCTCTCAGGCACCCCCATACAATCAGCCTGAAAAAGAAGTCGCGAATCTGAATTGCGCTGTGGGTGGGGCTTATTGCACCCGAAATGCTGCAGCTCCGATTGGAGCTCTGACCTGCAGATGCGCAGTGAAAAAAATTTGAAAAACATCCCCTGCCACCGCTCCCGGGTCTCAAAAAGCAATAAAGTGGGCCGGGAGTGAAAAACAGGAGCGATAAGAACATAAGAAATAGGAGCAGGAGTAGGCCATCTAGCCCTTCGAGCCTGCCCCGCCATTCAATGAGATCATGGCTGATCTGAAGTGGATCAGTTCCACATTCCCGCCCTCTCCCCATAACCCTTAATCCCCTCTCTTATCAAAAACCCATCAACCCGCGTCTTAAAAATATTTAGCGAGGCAGCCTCCACCACTTCAACAGGCAGAGAATTCCAGAGATTCACCACCCTTTGAGTGAAGAAGTTCCTCCTCAACTCCGTTCTAAACCGCCCCCCCTTTATCTTAAGGCTGTGCCCCCTAGTCCTACTGTCTTTTTTGAGCGGGAAGAGTCTCTCCACCTCTATCCTATCCATCCCATTCATCATCTTATACGTCTCAATGAGATCTCCAGGCCTCTAGTCCTGCTATCCTTTCTAAGAGTGAAGAATCTCTCTACCTCTACCCTATCCATCCCTTTCATTATCTTATACGTCTCTATAAGATCGCCCCTCATCCTTCTAAACTCCAACGAGTACAGACCCAGTCTACTTAGTCTCTCTTCATAGTCCAATCCCCTCATCTCCAGTATCAGCCTACTGAACCTCCTCTGCACTCCCTCCAAGGCCAATATATCCTTGCGCAAGTGCGGCGACCAAAACTGCACACAGTACTCCAGCTGCGGCCTCACCAGTGCCCTGTACAGTTGCAGCAAGACCTCCCTGCTTTTATATTCTATCCCCCTCGCTATAAAGGCCAGAGTGATGGCCCCCACAGACATCACCCCAGCTCCACAACATAACTGTCTCTCTTATCCACCCACCATCCCCCTAGTACCCAGGCCAATCATGACCCTCTGCCCCAATTCCCCCTCACCGATCACCCGCAGAGTGGCAGTGGTCCCCCCTGTCCCCACCAGAGATCCATCAGGCCTCTCTCCTTCCCCCCCCAACCAGAGACACATCTGACCCACCTCACCTCCCTCCTCCCTCTCCACCACCAGACAATGACCTGCCCTCCCTCCTGCCCCCCCCCCCCCCCCCCCCCCAGCCAGAAAACATCCCACCCCCCACCAACGAACGATCGGGCCTCCCTCCTCCTCCCCACCAGAAAATGATCTGCTCCCTCACCCACCGATCTGAGTTAGGGAGCTGTTGGAAGCTCTGAATTTACCTCTTCAGAAGCTGGAGTGCCCAAAACAAACTTTGCCGAGCATGTGTGTTTCACGCCAAATCTTGACGGGCGAATGTGATGGAAAAGGGGGAAGTGCTGGTAAAGTTGGGCAGGCAGCCCATTAATCAAATTTAAATGCATGCAAATGCATTTAAACTGCCGTTGCGCCCATTTCAGGAGTGGTTCGGATCATGGCCATTTTCGGGCCTTAACAAAGTGGGCATCTGCATGGACGTGTATGTAGATAGCACTAATTGCTTCACGCCCAACTTTACCAAATTTTCACGCCTGAAAACAGGCACGATGCAATTGTGAAATCGGGCCCTTAGTGTCAGTCTTTATGTTCCCTGCAAGCTTACTTTTGTATTGTATTTTCCCCTTAATCAATCACTTGGTCCTTCTTTGCTAAATTCTAAACTGCTCCCAATCCTTAGACGCATTTTTTTTTGGCCAATCTGTATGCTTCTTCCTTGGATCAGGTACTATCCCTAATCATTGGTTAAAGAGGTGTTAATTGTCACAAGCCAGGACAGTTGCTGGATTTCGCAAACCAGGCAGTATGGTGGGGGTTACAAATAGGGTGACATGAACTCAAGATCCTGGTTGCGACTGTCCTCATGCAAGTGAAACTTGGCTATCAATTTCTGTTTGGTTATTTTGCGTTGTCTTGGAGGCTGCCTTGGAGAATGCTTACCTGAGAATCAGAGGCTGAATGCCTTTGACTGCTCAAGGGCTCCCCATTTGGAAGGGTGATTGTTGCACAGTGTCATTCATCCATTGTTGTAGCATCTGCGCAGTCTCGTCGATGCACCATGCCTCAGAACATCTTTCCTGCGACGTGTGAGATAGACAACACTGGCCAAGTCACGTGAGTATGTACTGTGTACCTGGTGGATGGTGTTCTCACGTGAGATGATGGCATCTGTGTCGATGATCCAACACATCTTGTAGAGGTTGCTGTGGCAGGGTTGTGTGGTGTTGTAGTCACTGTTCTCCCAAAGGCTGGGTATTTTGCTGCGAACAATGGCCTGTTAGAGGTTGGGCAGTTGTTTGAAGGCAAGTAGTGGGGGTGTGGGGATGTTCAACGTATCGATGACATGTTGAAGACTCTGAAGAATATGTGATAGTTTCTCCGCTCCGGGCAAGTACTGAAAGACTAAGGGTACTCTATTGATCACGTCGCATGTTTGTTTCCTGAGGAAGTCGGTGCGGTTTTTCGCTGTGGCGCATTGAACTGTCAACTGATGAGAGAAGCGCCATACCCTGTTTTTATGAAGGCATCTTTCAGCATCAGTAGGTGTCTGTTGCGTTCCTCCTCATTCTGAGCAGATTCTGTGTATACAGAGGGCTTGTCCATAGAGGATAGCTTCTTTAATGTGTTCAGGGTGAAAGCTGGAGAAGTGGAGCATTGTGAGGTTATCTGTGGGTTTGCTGCAGCATGTAGATAGCCCGACTAGAGAGGGGGCTATACTGGATTTAGTTCTGGTAATGAGCCGGGTCAGGTGGTTGAGGTTGCAGGAGGTGATCATGTGACCACAACTCTGTCTACTTTAGGATATTAATAGAAAAGGATGAGTGCTGTCCTAAGGGGGGGGGTTGCTAAATTGTGGGAAGGCTAGCTACAGCCAGATTAGGCAGGAACTTAGGGATACAGACTGGGATAGGCTGTTTGAGGGCAAGTCCACGTTCGACACGTGGTAGTCTTTCAAGGGAAAACTGAAATGGCTGCAGGAAAGACATGTGCTGGTTAAGAGGAAGGATGGGAAAGATAGGATTAGAGAGCCATGGATTACTAGGGATATTGAGGACTTGGTCAGGAAGAAACGAGAGGCGTATGTTAGGTCTAAGCAACTGGGAACAGAGAGACCATGGGAAGAATACAGAGAGAGTAGGAAGGAGCTCAAACGGCGAGTTAGAAGAGCAAAAAGGGGGCATAAAATGGCTTTGGCAGACAGGATTAAGGAAAATCCAAAGGCATTTTACTCCTATGTCAGGAACAAAAGGGTGCTTAGAGGAAAAATCGGTCCTCTCAGGGACAGAGGAGGGGAACTGTGCTTAGAGTCCGAGGGAATGGGGGAGATCCTGAATGAATACTTTGCGTCGGTATTCAGGAAGGAGACGGGCTTGATGTCTGGTACTGTCTTGGAGGGAGCTGTAGACCAGTTGGAGGAACTATCCATTACGAGGGAGGAAGTGTTAGGGCTTTTAGGTAGCATTAAAACTGATAAATCTCTGGGGCCTGATGGCATTTATCCTAGGCTGCTTAGGGAGGCAACAGATGAAATTGCTGGGCCTCTGACGCAAATCTTTGTCTCTTCTTTGGACACAGGTGAGGTCCCAGAGGACTGGAGGATAGCGAACGTGGTATCGTTGTTTAAAAAGGGTAGGAGGGATAACCCTGGTAACTCTAAGCCGGTGAGTTTGACGTCAGTGGTAGGCAAGTTGATGGAGAGGATTCTTAGGGGTAGAATGTATGAGCATTTAGAGCGTTGCGATCTGATTAGGGATATGCAGCATGACTTTGTTAAGGGGAAGTCTTGCCTTACGAATCTGGTAGAATTTTTTGAGGAGGTGACAAAAACGGTCGACGAAGGACGAGCCGTTGATGTCGTCTGTATGGATTTCAGTAAGGTGTTTGACAAAGTCCCTCATGGTGGGTTGGTTGAAAAGGTTAAGGCTCATGGAATACAAGGCCAGGTATCTAGATGGGTTGAGAACTGGCTTGGTGTTGTCAGACTTTTTACTTGGTAAGAGGAGACAGAGAGTAGTAGTGGAAGGGTCCTTTTCTAGCTGGAGGTCTGTCACTAGTGGTGTGCCTCAGGGCTCAGTACTGGGACCTCTTCTATTTGTAATATACATAAGTGACTTGGGAGAGGGAGTAAGTGGTGTGATCAGCAAATTTGCAGATGACACTAAGATGGCTGGATTGGCGGACAGTGAGGAGCAGTGTCAGGCAATACAACGGGATATAGATAGGCTGGTAAATTGGGCGGAGAAATGGCAGATGGAATTTAATCCAGATAAATGCGAGGTGATGATTTTGGAAGAAATAATCTAGGGGGGGGGAGTTATACAATAAATGGTAGGACTATTAAGAGTATAGAAACACAGAGGGACCTAGGTGTGCAAGTTCACAAGTCCTTGAAGGTGGCAGCACAGGTGGAGAAGGTGGTGAAGAAGGCATATGGTATGCTTGCCTTTATAGGAACGGGTATAGAGTATAAAAGCTGGCGTCTAATGTTGCAGTCGTATAGAACGTCGATTAGGCAACATTTAGAGTGCTGCGTCCAGTTCTGGTCGCCGCGCTACCGGAAGGACATGGAGGTCTTAGAGAGAGTGCACAGGAGGTTTACCGGGATGCTGCCTGGTATGGAGGGTCTTAGCTACGAGGAGATGGAGAATGAGGGGAGACCTAATAGAGGTGTATAAGATTATGAAGGGTATAGATAGAGTGAACAGTGGGAAGCTTTTTGCCAGGTTGGAAGCGAAAATCATGAGGGGTCACGGGCTCAAGGTGAGAGGGGCGAGGTATAATTCAGATGTTAGAGGGATGTTTTTTACACAGAGGGATGTGGGGGCCTGGAATGCATTGCCAAGAAGGCTGGTGGAGGCAGACACGCGAGGCACATGAGCAGACTGGAGATAGAGGGATACAAAAGAATGTTCTAGTTGAAGATCAAGAGCCACAGGACGTTCCTGGGAATCAACAGATTCCTATCAGCCATCCAACAAATTTTAAGGCTCACCTTGTCATTACGTTGGAGCTATTGGGGATCTTCCATTAATGTCTGTATAGCCCGTTGTATGTCTATTGATGTTTATTGATGTCTCCTTTTACATCCACAGGCGATTCGGTCCGCCTTGTTGGCCAACAAGGGGCATACACGCGGTGGGTCATGCAAGGGTTGCTCTTGGAGGTTGCTTTCAGAGTTGCCTAGTGCTTCACGTCCGCTAGTGTATGCTTAAACTGGACCAACTGACGGGCAACACGACAGCTCAGTGACCATCATTGTCTGCTGTGCAGTTACAGGGACCCAGGTCAGACCTCCGGCTTGGATCAACGTCTGTGACAGTTTGCACATTCTCCCCGTGCTTGCGTGGCTTTTCTCTGGGCACTCCGGTTTCCTCCCACATCCCAAAAACGTGCTTTTTAGGCAGACTGGTGTCAATAAATTGTCCCTGAATTGGATCTCCCTTAATCTGGCGCACATATAGTTCCCTAAATTTGCACCCCTTTATTGTGGAGTCCACTAGAGGTAGGCAAAAACATCGACGATCGACAAAAGACTTGAATAAGACAGTCACTGAGTGGTAAAATGGGCTGTGCGGGCTTGTAGGGCCGAAGGCCCTGTTTCCTGTGCTGTGCTGTTCTTTTTGTCATCATATAGTCATTTCAGTGATTCTTCGCCATGGGTCCAAAGGAAGAAATGTCATTGATATATCTGGTGTATAATGTCAGTTGAAGTCCTGTGCTTTAAGAGTTCTTGCTCGAACTTGTGCGTGAAGATATTGGTGTATTGAAGTGTGAACTCGGCCTCCATGACTGTTCTATGCATCTGGATGAAGAACTGGTTGTTGAAGGTGAAGACATTGTGGTCCAGGATGACTTGCAGAATTGCGTCTGGAGATTGGTAGTTGTCAGTGTTCAGTACTGAGGCTGAGGCTGTTGCAGCAATGCCATTGTTGTGGGGCATGCTGGGGTAGAGTGCCAAGACATTCATTGTGATGAGGAGTGTTCCTGGTTCAACTGGTCCATGGGTGCTGAGTTTTTGTAAGAAGCCCATAGTGTCGCGACAGAAGCTGGGGTTCCTTACACAATGGGTTTCAGGATGCCCTCATTGTAGAAGTTCATAAGTTTCATGAAAAATCCTTCAACAGCATCTTTCAAACCCACTATCACTTCCATTTAGAAGGACACGGGCAGCAGATACATGGGAAAACCACCACCTACAGGTTCCCCTCCAAGCTATTCACCATCCCGTCTGGAATTATATCGCCGTTCCTTCTCAGTCGCTGGGTAAAGATCATGGAATTCTCTCCCTAACGACATTGTGAGTCAATTCATTGCATGTGGACTACAGCGTATCAAGAAGGCAGCTCACCACCACCTTCTCAAGAGCACAAGGGATGGGCAAATGCTGGCCAGCCAGCAACGCCCATGTCCCACGGATGAATAAAAAAACCCCACGCATTCCAGGGATCAGTCGAGTGAACCTTTTTTGAATTGCTTCTAATGCAATTGTGCCCTATCTGAAACAATGAGATCTGGTACAACAAAATGGATTTCATTTGACAAAGGCAGATGTGCACAATGACGAGAAAACAGTGAAAACCTGAATTTCTCAAAGGAAACCCTGAAACTTGTTTTGTTGCATTGTGCCATTTCATTTCCCCATAACAAGGCACTAAAATGATCAGTGTAAGTGGCACTGCAACCTGCCTCCTCAACAACTCAAAGGTAATGATTACCACAAAAAAAGGGCTAAGTGGAAAAGCAGCTTAACAAAAAGATATTCCAAACACCACACATTTGGCACTCTTCATGATTAAGAGGGAGACTTAGCACCAACAGCCACAATGACTCGGAAGGTCACTAGAACTGATGAGATCTATCCCAATGGGATCCAATCGAGGTATATAAAATTCTAAAAGCAACTGATAGAGGAAACGTAGACCGAATGTTTCCTCACAGGGGGCAATCTAGAACAAGAGGTCACATGTGCAGGTTGAGACACGTTTGATTTAAAACTGAGATGAGGAGGAACTACTTCCCACAGAGGATGGTGAATTTGTGGTACTCACTTCCACATATTGCAATGGAATCTGAATCATTAAATGGTTTCAAGGAGCAGATAGATATATTTATAATAAAAAATGGGTTAAAGCGATATGGAGAACAGGTAGAGAGGTGGATTTGAGACCAAGAAGAGATCAGCCATGATCTCATTGAATGGCAGAGCAGGCTCGAAGGGCTGCTCCGAATTCCTATGTTCCAAGTTTCTCAAGAACTATAGCCCAAATTCATCTCCAACATCTTTGACACTGTGATAATCCCAGAAGCCTGGAGCCATTACAAAGTCTCTGCCATCCTAAAATTAGGAAAACCAGCAAACAATCCCAAAAAACAATGCCCCATTATCCTTCTTTCTATGATCTACAATGTGATCAAACTGTTCATTCTTAACTAACTAGATAAAACTGGTTTTACAAGCTGTCTCCCAAATGAGCAGGCAGGTTTCAGAGAAGGAATAAGCTGCTCCCCAAGTCCTTGTACTCATGATGAACATTGACTCACGGTTCCAGAATCACAGAATTGATACAGCACAGGAGGCCATTCAGTCCATCTGCTCTCAGTACAAGCAATTTACCTTGTTCCACATTCCACCTTCTCTCAACAGCCCTGCACATTTGTCCTTTTCAGGTAACAACCCAATCCCCTCTTGAGTACCTAGATTGAACCTACCTCCACCACACTCTCAGGCAGTGCATTCCAGATCTAACCACTCACTGTGTGTAAAAGCTTTCCCTCAACTTTCTCAAAAGGCTGAGGAAATTCGGCATGTCCTCTACGACTCTCACCAATTTTTACTGATACACCATTCTTTCCAGATGTATCACAGCTTGGTATGGCTGCTGCTCTGACCAAGTACACAGGAAACTACAAAGGATTATAAATGTAATAGTCCAGTCCATTACGCAAACCAGCTTCCCATCCACTGACTTCGTCTACACTGCCCTTTGTAGTTTCCTGTGTACTTCGTCCCTTCCGGCAGGAACCCCATGCACCCCGGATAAACTCTCTTCCACCACCTTCCGTTAGGGAAATAGTACAAAAGTCTAAGAGCACATACCAACCGATTCAAAAATAGCTTTTCCCTGCTGCTGTCGGACTTTTGAATGGACGTAACATATATTAAATTGATCTTTCTCCATACCCTATCTGTGACTGTAACACTATATTTTGCACCCTCCCCTTTCCTTCTCTCCTATGTATTCCATGAGTACATGCGACAATAATAAATCAAATCAAAGCAAAGAAAGGCATAATATAATCAAGTAGAATCAGACTTGCTTCATGAAGAGGAAATCATGCCTGACAAAGTTATTAGAATTCTTTGCGGTGGTAACATATTTGTATTTCCAAAAAAACATTTGATATGATATCTCAGAAAAAGCTACTTTGTAAGATAAGGTGTTGGAAATCGTATATTAATATGGATAGAGGACTAGCTAACTGATGTAAGACAGAAAGTTGGAATAACAGATGGATTTTCAAGTAGGCAGCATATAACTGGTAGGGAGCAATATGAATCTATGATAGGTCCACAATTATTTACAATATATATTAATGACTTGCATAAGGGAAGTGAATGTACTAGTGCCAAGTTTGCAGATGCATAATGTTCAGCACCATTTGTAACTCCTCAGATACTGATGCAGTGCACATCCAAATGTAACATGGCCTGAACCATTTCCAGGCTTGGGCTGACAAGTGGCAAATAACATTTTTGCCACTCAAGTGCCAACCAATGACCATCTCCAACAAGAGAGGAGCTATGCATTGTCCCTTGACCTCCAACGGCATTACATTGCTGCATCCCCCACTGTTACCCCCTCTCTTCCATCACCTTCTGTCAGGGAAAAAATACAAAAGTTTAAGAGCACATACCAACAGACTCAAGAGTAGCTTCTCCCTGCTACTGTCAGACTTTTGAATGGACTTAACATATATTAAACTGATCTTTCTCTATACCCTATCTGTGACTGTAACACTATATTTTGCACCCTGTCCTTTCCTTCTCTCCTATGTACTCATAAGAAATAGGAGCAGGAGTAGGCCATCTAGCCCTTCGAGCCTGCCCCGCCATTCAATAAGATCTGGCTGATCTGAAGTGGCTCAGTTCCAGTTTCCTGCTTTCTCCCCATAACCCTCAATTCCCTTGCCTATCAAAAACCTATCTACCCGTGTCTTAAATATATTTAGCGAGGTAGCCTCCGCCACTTCAACGGGCAGAGAATTCCTGAGATTCACCACCCTTTGAGTGAAGAAGTTCCTCCTCAACTCTGTTCTAAACTGCTCCCCACTTATCTTGAGGCTGTGCCCTCTAGTCCTGCTGTCCTTTCTGAGTGGGAAGAATCTCTCTACCTCGACCCTATCCATCCCTTTCATTATCTTATACGTCTCTATAAGATCCCCCCTCATCCTTCTAAACTCCAACGAGTACAGACCCAATCTATTCAGCCTCTCTTCATAGTCCAACCCCCTCATCTCTGGTATCAGCCTGGTGAACCTCCTCTGCACTCCCTCCAAGGCCAAAATATCCTTGCGCAAGTGCGGCGACCAAAACTGCACACAGTGCTCCAGCTGCAGCCTCACCAGTACCTTGTACGGTTGCAGCAAGACCTCCCTGCTTTTATATTCAATCCCCCTCGCTATAAAGGCCAGCATCCCATCCGTCTTCTTGATCACCTGCTGCACCTGCAGACTGGGTTTTTGCGACTCATGCACAAGGACACCCAGGTCCCTCTGCACAGTAGCATGCTGCAGCTTTTCACCCTTTAAATAGTAGTCCCTCCTACTATTATTCCTGCCAAAGTGGATAACCTCACACTTGCTAACATCGTACTCCATCTGCCAGGTCCTCGCCCACTTGCTCAGCCTATCCAGATCCCTCTGCAGACTTTCCACACCCTCCGCACAATTTGCTTTTCCACTTATCTCCGTGTCATCAGCAAATTTCGACACCCTACACTCAGCCCCCTCCTCCAGATCATCTATATAAATGGTAAATAGCTGAGGCCCCAGCACCGATCCCTGCAGCACTCCACTAGTCACCAACCGCCAATCAGAATAGCACCCAATGATACCAGCCCTCTGCTTCCTATTAGACATCCAATCCTCTATCCACGCTAACACCTTACCCCCAACTCCATGCCCCCTAACCTTCTGAAGCAACCTTTTGTGCGGCATCTTATCAAACGTGTTTTGAAAATCGAGAAACACCACATCCACTGGTTCCCCTCTGTCTATTGCACTAGTCACATCCTCATAGAATTCCAATAAATTTGTCAGACACGACTTCCCCTTAACGAATCCGTGCTGCATCTGCTCTATCAAACAATTCTTCTCTAGGTGCCTCGCTAGTTCTTCTTTGATGGCGGATTCAAGCATTTTTCCAACAACAGACGTTAAACTAACCGGCCTATAATTCCCTGCCTTTTGCCTGCTACCTTTTTTAAACAGCGGCATAACATTAGCCGTTTTCCAATCTTCCGGCCCCGGAATCCAGCGAAGTTTGGTAAATAATCACTAAGGCATCCACTATCACCTCTGCCATTTCCTTCAGAACCCTGGGATGCATTCCATCCGGTCCTGGGGACTTGTCCACCATCAGTCCCGCTAGTCGATCAAGCACTACCTCTCTAGTGACAGTAATCGCATTCAGGCCCTCAACTCCTACCATCCTTCTATCTTTAATACCCGGTAAACTATTCGCGTCCTCCTCCGTGAAGACCGAGGCAAAAAACTTATTTAAGGCCCCAGCCATTTCCTCATCCCCCACGACTAAATCCCCCCTCTCATCCTCTAAGGGTCCAACATTCACTCTAGCCAGCCTCCTCCTCTTTATATATTTATAAAAACTCTTACTGTCCTTTTTTATATTTAGTGCTAGTTTAGCTTCACAGTCTATCCTTCCTTTCTTTATCAACTTCTTAGTCAATCTTCATTGATTTTTAAACCTCTCCCAATCTTCTACTCGCCCACTACTTTTAGCCACTCTAAACGCATCAGCTTTCAATTTAATACTCTCCTTTATTTCCTTCGATAACCACGGCTGATTATCCCTTCTCCTACATTCCTTCTTTACCATCGGAATAAATTTCTGCTGAGCACCGAAAAAGATCTCCTGAAAGATCCTCCACTGTTCCTCAGCAGTCCTATCGACCAATCTGCGCCCCCAATCTACATTTGCCAATTCCTCTCTCATCCTATCATACTCCCCTCTGTTCAAACAGAGGACACAGGTCCGGGACCCTACTTTCTCATCCTCCATCTGCATCAAAAACTCAACCATACAAAGATCGCTTGTCCCAAGAGGATCCCTCACAACAAGATCCCTAATTCTACCTGCCTCATTACGTAACACCAGATCTAAGATACCTCGCTCCTTTGTCGGTTCCATCACACACTGTTCAAGGAAACTATCCCGGCAGTATTCCAAGAACTCTTCCTCAAGCCCACCGCGTCCGACATGGGTCAAACAATCAATATGTAGATTGAAATCCCCCATAATTATTGCCGTTCCATTTAAGCACGCATCATTTATTTGCTTGTTTATAGCCCTCCCCACCTCCAAGTTATTATTTGGGGGCCTATAGACCACACCCACCAGCGTCTTCCTCCCCTTACTGTTCCTTATCTCCACCCACAACGATTCCACGTTCTGCTCTTTGGAGCCTATATCTTCCCTTACTACTGCCCTGATATTATCCTTAATCAGCATAGCTACCTCACCCTCTTTTTCCTCCTGTCTATCCTTCCTAAACACTTGATATCCCTGGACATTCAGCTCCCAGTCCCTGTCACCCTGCAGCCACGTTTCCGTAATGGCCACCAGATCATATCCATTTGTGCTGATCTGCGCCACCAGCTCATTCACTTTGTTCCGAATGCTTCATGCATTCAGGTAAAGTGTCTTTATCCCAGCCTTTATCTGGACCCTATTTGAAGGAACCAAATACACAGGACAAAAACACAAATACCAACCTTTCTCATGCCCCCTACTCCCTTTATTATTGGCACATCCTTATCATTTTCCTGCGCCCGTACCCTCTCTTTTACTTTAGACATTGTAATTTCTCCTACCCCTGCATCCTACCCCCCACTAATTAGTTTAAAGCCCTATCTACAGTCCTAGTTATACGATTCACCAGGACTCTGGACCCAGCACGGTTCAGACCAAGACCATCCCATCTGAACAGGTCCCAGCTACCCCAATACTGGTGCCAATGCCCCATAAATTCAAACCCATTCCTCCCACACCAATCCCTGAGCCAGCCATTCATCCCTTTAATCCTATTTACCCTACGCCCACCTACATGTGGTTCAGGTAGTAATCCAGAGATAACCACCTTGTCGGTTCTGCTTTTTAATTTCATTCCCAGCTTTTCACACTCCCTCTGCAGATCCTTAGTTCCCATTTTGCCTATGTCGTTGGCACCCACATGTACCACAACGACCGGATTCTCACCCTCCCACTCCAGGTTCCTCTGCAGCCCAGATGAGACATCCCGGACCCGAGCACCAGGCAGACAACACACCCTTCTGTATTCCTTATCCCTGTCACAAAGGACAGTGTCTATGCCCCTAACTACACTATCCCCAATTACCATTACATTCCTCTTTACTTCTTCCTTTTTGTCCTGTGTCTGCACCACTGCACCGTGGGCAGTTTGCTCATCAACCTTACAGCTCTCATTTTTGTCCACACTGGGAGTAAGAACCTCAAACCTGTTGTGCAGATTGAGAGGCTGAGGCCTTTGGGTCCCACCCCTCCTTCCTCCCCACTCCCCCCTCCTTCCTCTCACCCTTCCTCCCCACTCCCCCTCCTTCCTCTCACCCTTCCTCCCCACTGTCCCCTCCTTCCTCTCACCCTTCCCACTCCCCTCTCCTTCGCATCCTTCCTCCCCACTCCCCCCTCCTTCCTCCCCCCAGCAGCACCCTCTTATTCCTGACCCTTAGAGTTAGCCAGTCTAGGGGGTGTGGATGTCTCTTGCACCCCATTACCTAGGTTACACTCCCTCTCCCTGATGAGCCTCAGTATCTGAAGCACTGTCATGTACTCCATGGGTACATGCGACAGTAATAAATCAAATCAAAGCAAAGAAAGACATAATATAATCAAGTCGAGTCAGACTTGCTTCATGAAGAGGAAATCATGCCTGACAAAGTTACTAGAATTCTTTACGGTGGTAACATACTTGTATTTCCAAAAAGCATTTGATACACCTCCGAAAAGGCTACTTTGTAAGATAAGGTGTTGGGGTTACCATTGCCCAGAAACTGAACAGAGCCGGCACTATAAATACTGTGGCTACAAAAGCATCAGAGGCTAGGAATCCTACTATGACCAACTCCCCAAAGTCCGGATGGGGTACCAGATATGCACTCAGATTCTGCGCGGACCAACTGGCAAGGAATATTCACAGACACCTTCAACCTCTCTTTACAAAAATTTGAGGTCCCTATCTGCTTCGAGAAGACGACCATCATCCTGGAATTGAAGAGAAACCAAGCAGCGTGCCTTAATGACTATCAGCCGGCGGCTCAGACATCCATCATTATGAAGAGGTTAGGCATGGCACATATCAATTCCAGCCTTCCAGATTGCCTGGTTCCACTACAGTTTGCCTACCGCCACAACAGGTCCACAGCAAACGTCATTTCCCTGGCCATGCACTCAACTCTGGAACACCTAGATAACAAAGACACCTATATCAGACTCCTATGTATTGACTACACCTCAGCCTTCAACACTATCAGTCCCACAAAACTCATCTCCAAATTCCGTGGCCCGGGCCTCTGCTCCTCCCTCTGCGACTGGATCCTGAACTTCCAAACTCACAGATCACATTCAGTAAGGATAGGCAACAACATCCTCCTCCACAATCATCCTCAACACCAGTGCCCCACAAGGTTGTGTTTGCAGGCCCCTACTATACTCCTTACACACCTCTGACTGTGTGGCCAAGTTCCCCTGCAATTCAATTTTCAAGTTTGCTTATGATTCACTGTAGTCCTCAGTGGATCGAATCTCAAACAATGACGAGACAGAGTACAGGAATGAGATAGAGAAGCTGGTGAACTAGTGCGACAACAATAATCTTTCCCTCAATGTCAACAAAACAAAGGAGATTGTCATCGACTTCAGGAAGCGTAAAGGACAACATGCCCCTGTCTACATCAATGGGGACGAAGTAGAGAGGGTCAAGAATCTCAAGTTTTTAGGTGTCCAGATCACAACAACCTGTCCTGCTCCCGCCATGCCGACACTATAGTTAAGAAAGCTCACTACTTTCTCAGAAGACTGAGGAAATTTGGCATGTCAGCTACGAATCTCACCAACTTTTACAGCTGCATCATAGAAAGAATTTCTTGGGTTGTATCACAGCTTGGTATGGCTCCTGCCCTGACCTAGACCGCAAGGATCTACAAAAGATCATGAACATAGCCCAAACCATCATGCAAACCAGCCTCCCATCCATTGACTCTGTCTACACTTCCCGCCACCTCGGCAAAGCAGCCAGCATAATTAAGGATCCCACGCACCCCGGTCATTCTCTCTTCCACCTTCTTCCTTCAGGAAAAAGATACAAAAATCTGAGGTCACGTACCGACCGACTCAAGAACAGCTTCTTCCCTGCTGCTGTCAGACTTTTGAATGGACTTGCCTTGCATTAAGTTGATCTTTATCCACGTTGTAGCTATGACTATAACACTACATTCTGCATTCTGTCTTTTCCTTCTCTATGAACGGTATGCTTTGTCTGTACAGTGCATGAGAAACAATACTTTTCACTGTATGTTAATACATGTGACAATAATAAATCAAATCAAAAAGTCTGTCCACCATCTACAAGGCACAAGTCAGGAGTATAATGGAATACTTGCTAGATGAGTGCAGCTCCTTCAACACTGAAGAAGCTCAACACTATCAAGGAGAAAGCAGTCCACTTGACAGGTACCCCTTTCCACAAAAATTCAATCCTTCCGTCACTGACGAACAGTGGCAGTAGTGTGTACCATCTATAAGATGCACTCACCAAGGCTCTTTGGGCAGCAGCTTCTGAGCCCTACCATCTTGAGGACCAAGTGCAGCTGATACCTGGGAATACCACCCTCTTAAGGTTCCTTTCTAAGCCACTCACCAGCCCAACTTGGAAATATACTGTCATTATTTCGTTGTTGCTGGGTCAAAATCCCAGAACCCTCCTCCCTAACAACACTATGGGTGTACCTACATCTCAGGGACTGCAGCAGTTCAAGAAGGCGGGTCACCATCATTTCTGAAAGACAACTAGGGATGAAGGATGGGCAATAATTGCTAGCCTAGCCAACAGCGCCCAAGCCCCGTAAGAGAATTTGTGAAAAGAAGGTGCATGAGAAATTGATTAAAGAAGGCACTAGAAGACCCTAGGCTACATAAAGACAAGCACAGAGTTCAAAAGTGAAGAAGTTATGATGAACCTTCCTAAAACATTAGTGCAGCGTCAACTCATTTCACTAGAAAGGATGCAAAGACATTAGAGAATATGCAGAAACAAGAGTTCCAGAGTTGAGGGGCTTGAGTTATGGAGTGGATTTTAAACCAAATCCCATCTGCCTTCTCAAGGTTGTTATGGATCCCAAAGCACTGTTCCCATGAATCAAGGAAGTTCTTCCTATCTTCTGGTAAACATTCAGCCTTCAACCAGCAGCACAAATAGATAAAATCATAGAGATGTACAGTATAGCAACAGACCCTTTGGCCCAACTCATCCATGCATCATTTAGCATGTTTGCTAAACTGAACTAGTCTGATTTGCCTGCATTTGGCCCTTTCTTATCCATGTACCTGTCTAAATGCCTTCTAAATCTGTAATTGTACCTACCTTTAGAACCTCCTCTGGCAGCTCATTCCATACTCGCATCCCTCTGTGTGTGAAAAGGTTGCCGCGCAGTCCCTCTTAAAATTTCCCCTCTCACCTTAAACCGATGCCTTCTAGTTTTGGACTCCCTTACCCCGAGGAAAAGACTGTAGCTATTCATCTTATCTATGTCCCTCATGATTTTATCCTCCGATGCGCCAAGAAAAAGTTCCAGCCTATCCAGCCTCTCCTTATAATTCATAAATCATCTCTTCATTTATGTAATTTGTGAGGCCTTTCTACATTCAACATAAGAATGGCTACACTGCAAAAATACTTAATTGGCCTTGTAAAGGCCCTGAACCAATGAACATTGCGAAACTGGTCACAATAATGAGAGTATCAGAATTAGAAAAGGTAACAGACTGCTTTGTTGAATCTTTTCCATTAATTCATGATGACCTTCAAGTATCATCAGTCATTACATGGAAGATACATGAAAGAAGCCCTTGCACACTTGTGAAACATCAGGCAATGGTTTGAATCTTTCAAGGCACAGACTGGGAACTATCTTTTCCGTATGTAGTACCAAAGACAATTCCACCCAACATCAAAAAAGCAATGGTAAGCATTCTTCAGCATACCCATATAACATGCAATTCATATCTATAGATTTTACTGAAATATTTAGTTGGTATCATGTGGTTGGAATGCAGTATTACAAAGGTGCATGATTCCTGTTTGTTTTTGTTTTGTCAGTTTTGTCCTGGTCTGCTGGAAGAGAGCTCAGGAGGTGTGAAGCTCTCCAGTATATCAGCCAAGTAGCTATTCTTCACATGGAAGCCTATATAGGAATTACTGGCATATTATTTATCCCTCTGAATAGGCATATATGCACATTTCAGCAATCAAGAGAAATGGATTCTCCCTTCACTTCCACAAAGGTATTGAGACAAATTTATAGCAGCCTTCCAGCTGAGTGAGTCAGGATCAGTAAACCTAGCACAAATGGATCTTTACAAAGTAGATGATGTTCAGTTAATGCTGAAATAAAACATAAACTGATGCAATTTACTTAGCTCACCTGTCAACAGAGGTATTTGCATTTTAATAACACCAGATGTCCCAATACGCTCTACATTATTAGCAGTGCATATTTCATCAAACTATTAAAGATGTCAAAATATTGTTTAGCATACAATGACCGTCACATAATTAACACTTGGGTTATACTGAAGCAAGCTGTTTTTCATTCCCTAGAACTGATAGCAGAGAGAAAACCTTACCCTGTAGAATTGTAGGTTCAGCCAGCTGAGGGGGTGCCTGGGTGATTGGATCAGGAGCTGAAGAGTCTCCCAGCTGAGAGAGAGAGTTCTCAGAGGCAGGCAGCTTGGGGGAGGTAGGGGTGACTGCAGAGGGAGGAGGTGGCACAGGAGACTGAGACACAGGGACAATGGCATTTGATAATGCAGGAGAAGTGTGAGAGGATATCACTGAAAGTGGCAGATGAGATGGAGGACGAGGAGGTGGAGGAGGTGGGGGTGGTGGTGGTGTAGCTTGGACAGGATTTGGGGCCTGTTGCGGCAAAATATCTGGTGGACCATTAAAGCCAGTGGGTGATGGTGGCTTCTGGATTTGGATGGGAGTTGGAACAGGAAGAACTGCTCGAGGACCTGTGGCTTTGGCAGGTGGACTGCTTATAACCACAGGTGGGGAAGGTGGAAGAGGGGAAAAATTAGTGGTAGACCAGACCACTGGTTTGGGGACTGAGGGAAGAGATGGAGGAGCACTTATAGGAGATGGCGGTCCAGGGGTTCTATGGACAGGGCGGGGAACAGTTGCATAATGGGGTAAGACAGGATGGAAGGCAGAACCAAGTGAAGTAGCAAAACGAGAAGCTGAGTGACGTAGAGGTGGGGTCGGTGGGGTGGAATTAGATGAAGCTAGGGATGCATACTCTGAAACAGAATCAGATGAGGAGGGAGTGAATGATGAGACAGGGACGGCAGACACAGCTTTTGTGTAAGGTGGGGGAGGGATTGATGGCGGTTGACAGCTGCTGTATTCAGGAGGTGGTGTGTTGTATTCGAAAGATGAGGCTGGAAATGAAATGGAAGCAGCACAAAAAGGAGACAAGAGGAGAGAAAGAAGAGAAAAAATATGGCTAACATAGCAACAAAGTCAGTAGTGAAAGAAAACCATGTTTTAAAAAGCTGCAGCTTGCCTCATAGGACTGTCTTGGGAAATCGACAGAAATACCAGTTCGCTGCAGTCTACTTCAAAACAACCTTAACAAAGGGTGCTAGACAAAGTTAATCAATCTATGTAAAGAAGAATCAAAATCTTCAGCTTAGTTACATGGCTGGTTCCAAATATTCCTGTTTCATACAGTACAGCACAGCAACCAAACTAATTGAAGTCCAGGTTTCAGCTTGTTGATTCTGTTCAGTAATGAGAAGTTAGCCTTTTCTCCACACATGCACAGCATTGTCTAATTGCTTGTTCCTTCTGTTTTGGGCTTGTCAAAGAGGATTAAACTTCCCAACAGATACTCCAGTACAAAAGCTTTGGTCAGAGATTCTCAGAATAGATCAATTGCTCACTGAGTTTTCATAACTTTATATTGAAAAACTACACTGGATCAATGTCCTTTCCTTTCTTTAAAAAAGTTCTAATAACATTCAATTCTTCATCTAAGCCCAGTTGACTGATCTCAGTTAGAAAAGCAGTGGTGGGCAATAACATTAAAGGCACAGAGTGGAGAAGGAAATCAGCCATGATTCCATTTTCTGGTCAGTATCCAGTGCTCCCCATTGAAAAGTGCATCTTTGTGTGAGCAGTAGATGAGACATTTCTTGTCCCTCTCTCCTGAGGTAAAGGGGGGAAATTTCCCATCCTGTTTCCTGGTTCTGGGTCGAGCATGGCCGGAAAATCCCACCCACAGATTCTCTGTTCATAAATCCAATGAGCAGCTGGGGCCTAATTGAGGGGCAGGGCTGATCTGGCCGATCAGGAGGGCTGCTGCACACTCTGCATTTGCAATTGGTCTGGGCAGGTGGGGAGCAGGAGTTGTAGGGGTCCATATTTTCAGGTGGGGGGGGCAGCTTATACACAATTTAAGCCCTGCCCCCATCCTTAGTAGTGAGAAACAGATTTTGAGGCTTTATTTTGCTTTAAATGCACAAGACACCAGATTTGGACCTCCTGAAAAAGCTGCTCATAAACTTTACCGTTTTCATGCTCATTCTGGACTTATAACTTTTTTCATAAGAACTGCCATGGGCACTTTGCAGCAGGGGTCACTGATGTGTAAACAGGAGCACAAGCTGATTTTTCACTTCCACTCAGGCCAATTGTAGTTTCCCTGCTAAGATTGGATGACTCAGCAGTCTAGGCACACAGTGGTCTTTCGGGAATGATGTCACATTAACGTGTGATTTCACTCAGTTTCTTATAACAAGAAAAAAATTGGGTCACAAACAATTGTAGTTCTTAAACACGTTGATCAAGTGCAATTTACTGCTTTCATTTTTTTAAATTTTCATTTCTTTTTTATTTAAACTTTCACAGAATGAGGGCACTAGTGACAAAGCCAGCATTTGCTGCCTTTCCCTAACTTTCCTGGAGCCAAGTGGCTTGTCACACAATTTAAGAGAGCAGTTAAGAGGAAATCGCGTTATTGTGGGTCTCGAGTCACATGTCGGCCAAACCAGGTAAGAGCAACAGATTTCCTTCCTTAGAGGGCATTAGTCAACTAGATAGGTTTTTACAACAATCAACAATAATTTCATGGTCACTATTACTGAGACTACCGTTACAATTGCAGATAATTAATTAAATTTAAATTTCACCAGCTGCCATGATGGGATTTGAACCTTGTCCCCATGACATTAGCTTGGGCCTCTAGATTACTAGTCAAGTGACATTACTACCACACCACCACTTCCACTTTGGCTCATTGAATCGTGTTTGGAAAAGTAATTTTTTGAATTGTTTGCAGCAATTTGGGTTGAGGCAAACAGTTATTTCCTTTATGTTTCAAGGTTATAAATCCCCCTACTTTATGGCTAGTCCTGTGAGGCAAGCTGTAGATAAATACATAATTCAGGAAATAAATCAATATTAGCTGGGGTAATCACCATCCATTCAGCGAGACAATGAATCAGCATTTCTCAAAAAAATGCAAACTTTTAACACAGCTACAGTATCCCTTCTGGGCTCCAATTCGCAGGCACACAATACCATGGATTCACTTTGTTCCTCAATTTTTACTATTTTAAATTTCAAGCTCAAATAAATTTGCTTGTGAACTTTCCAACCAGACACATCTAGATTTACGATAAACAGTCTCTCACTGTGCATGTGGAAATGATATTTTCTGATATTTTATGTTTTGACTAAAAGCCTATTATATTTCTTTCACTTGCCCTCTGACAAGCCTCACCCCTTTACCTAAGGGAACAAACACATAATGGCACTTGAATCATTTGAATCATCTGCAAGGTGTGTGTTGATGACTGGATCTGAAACCATGGCTCTTAATTTTTGTTCAATTAACCCACCTGACATCTCTTGCTATTGCAACAGGAGCTACTGGCAGCCAGGCATAGGAAAAGTTACTTTATTTTTACTTACATTGCCAAATAATGATACCAAGCACAATTTAATTAAAGCATATTTTTGATTGTACTGTATGATCCTTTGTGTACCCAAGGATTGTTGAACTCTCAATGAAGATTATCCAATATAATATGATTTGCATCCAAATAGCCTTCTCAAAGCAGAGTTTTGAATCATTCTAACAGTGGAAGTGCAAAATTGTAACCAGTGTAATACCACATCAAGAATGACATGCCATAAAGCCCAATGCAGATTCAAATCTGGATTGACAATGTAATGCTCTGAAGAGGGATGTAATGGTCTAGATTTTGGGTCAATGAGGCTCTCAATATTGTGGAGTAAATCCATAATACTGAGGCACAGTGGTTACCATAGCTGCCTCACAGCACCAGGGACCCAGGTTCAATTCCGACTTCAGCTCACTGTCTGAGTGGAGTTTGCACAATCTCCCTGTGTCTGCGTGCTCCTCTGGTTTTCCTCTGGGTGCTCTGGTTTCCTCTCCCACTCCAAAGATTGACCATGCTAAATTGCTCCTTAGTGTCAGGGGGCCTAGCTGGATAAATATGTGGTATTAAGGGACAGGGCCTATGTGGGATTGTGATCGGTGCAGGTAAGATGGGCCAAATGGCCTCCTTCTGCACTGTGGGGATTCTATGAAGTCAGACAGCAATTTCCAGAGTTCACACATGAGAAGTTAAACTTGTGAATCTGGAAGTTACTGTCCTATTCATCCTCAGGAACTTTATTGCACTACTGGATTTGTCATTGAAATCCATGTGCGAAGTTGCCGTAATTACCCACCAAATTCCATTACACATCCCAAACATAGGCCAGTGTATTCAATTTCAAATTTCTACAGGCACAAAAAGTCAAAATTACTTTCAAACACTTTCTCGGGTTCTGAAAAGTTATTTTATATGCATGGAGTCTCATTCCTTCCTAATTTATTTCACGTTGAACTTTTAAGAAATTAAAATCCACGTATTTGTTTCACATTGTCTCTTATTTGTTCTGTCTTTTCCTTCAAAATTCTCCCATTCCACTTGCTCATGGATCAGGCATTTTGTTAAATCCAACTTTATTTCACTTACTATTTTGCTTAATTTTACCTGATTGTGGAACAGCATTGTTGTTGCTTGCTCTGTTCAGATACGCCCAGGTGATCAACTCTTGCGGAAAAAAATCAAAGAATACTCTAGCATGGGGGTGCTGTCAGAGCTGGCAAAGGATGCCAAAGTCCAAATTATGGGAAAAAGCATCTCGAACCTGGGACAATGGGTTTGATTAGAGGGTAACCTGATAAATTAGTTGGTCACTCTGAATACACAAGAGATGTCCTGTGGAGAGCACTATGCTGAAAATGATGTAATACTACAAGTTATCACTCAAAACTCCAGAAGGATTCTATGGAGAGAGCTGCCAGCATGATAAACTGTGAATGCTGTTTCTTTGCTGCTGACTGTAAAATCCCATGCTTTAGCTTAAATACAAGCCTATTCACTATCCAGTCCCTAAAGCTGCAAACCAAATATTAAGCTTTGCGTCACTGTCCCGAATTAAAATAAACCTTTTTAATCACATAATGAACCGAACAAACCTCTAAGTGGAACAAGTTGGAGAGCAGGTCAACAAAAAGGGATACTGTAGCTTCAAATCTGATCAGTTTACTGTGACCAGCACATAACTGACACTGACTGTACCTGTCACTTACCAGCAGATGACATTCTTCGTTCCAGCTCCCACTCCAGCTGTTCTCTCTCCAGCTGTTCTTGTCGTTCCCTGTCTTGTCGTTCCAGTTCCTCTCGTTCTTGCCTTTCTCGTTCTTGTCTTTCTTGTTCCATACGCTCATGTTTTTCTCTCTCCTGCTTTTCACGTTCCACCTGTTCTTGTTCAAGTCTTTCTCTTTCCAATCTCTCACGTTCCATTCGTTCACGCTCCAGGCGTTCTCTTTCCAATTCCTTCTGTCGTTGCTGCTCTTGCAGTTGCCTGGAACATAGGAAGACACAGTGGGTGTTATGCCAAGGCACAGCTATAAGCCACAAAATTGTAACACAACTTTCGGTACTATATGTATGAATCGCATTGGTCACTTTGTTCTCTTAAAAAAAACATGATATTCTCTCTTTCTTCACACCAAAATGACATACAACTTGCTCTCAGGTCTTTGGGTTGCCTTCCGCTCCTTCTACGAACTCTGTACTTTGCACATAGATCAATGACATCTTGTTCAGTCAAACCTATGGAGTCCCTCTCACTAACATCTATGGACTGGTGCCAAAATTCTTTTTATTTATTGATGGGACATGGGCATTTACTGCCCATCCCTAAATACCCCCGCACTTCTGAGGTCCATTAGGAGTTAACCACAATGCTGTGGCTCTGGAGTCAACTATAGGCCAGGCCACATAGGACAGCAGATTTTCCTCCCTAAAGGTCATTAGTGAACCAAATGGGTTTTTACAACAATCAATAATGATTTCATGGTCACCAGTAGACTTTTATTGACTTCAAATGTCACCATTTGTTGTGGTGGGATTTGAAACCAGGTACCCAGAGCAGTACCTGGGTCACTGGATGACAAGTCTAGTGAAAATACTGCTTCGCCAACATCTCCCCTATTGGGACAGCTATTCAAGATATAACTCCATTGTCATATCCTCAAAATTATAGCTGTCTACCTATGTTCCAGACTCCCCCATTATCATTTCTGGGGATGCTCTATCTCACCAGCAGGACATATTCACCTCATTAGAAGCACGATGATATTTAGCTGCAAACAAAGAACAAAGAAAAGTACAGCACAGGCGAAGATCCTTTGGCCCTCCAACCTTGTGCCAATCATAATGTTTACTTAAACTAAAACTAAAACCGTCTGCACTTACGGAGTTCGTATCCTTCCATTCCCATACTAGTCAGGTATTCGTCTAGTTCCCCTTTAAATGCCACCACGTCCTCAGGAAGCGCATTCCAGACATTCACCAGCCTCTCCTCCAAGCTTTTTCCCACTCACCTTAAACCTATATTTTCCACCCTGGGAAAAAGTTTCTGATTATCCACTTTGTCCATGTCACTCATAATCTTGTAGACGTCTGTCAGGTCACACTTCATCCTCCATCATTCCAGTGAGAACAAACCGAGTTTATCCAACCTCTCCTCAACCTCCATCGTTCCAGTGAGAACAAACTGAGTTTCTCCAACCTCTCCTCAACCTGCATCATTCCAGTGAGAACAAACCAAGTTTCTCCAACCTCTCCTCATAGCTAATACCCTCCAGACCAGGCAACATCCTGGTAAACCTCTTCTGTACCTGCTCCAAAGCATCCACATGTTTCTGATAGTGTGGTGACGAGAATTGTACATCATATTCTAAATAAGGCTTAACTAAGGTTGTGTACAGCTGCAGCATGATCTGCCAATTTTTATACTTAATGCCCCGACCAGTGAAGGCAAGCATGCCATATGCCTTCTTGACCACCTTATCCACTGTGTTGTCATTTTCAGTGAGCAGTGGACATGTACACCCAGATCTCTGCTTGTCAATACTCCTAAGGATTCTACCATTTACTGTATAATTCCTACATGCATTGTACTTTCCAAAATGTATACCTCACACTTGTCTGGATTAAATGCCATCTGCATTTCTCTGCCCAAGTCTCCTAACAGTCCACATCTTGCTGTATCCTCTGACAATCCTTTTCTCTAACTGCAATTCCACCAATTTTTGTGTCATTTGCAAACTTACTAATCAGACCAGCTACATTTTCCTCCAAATCATTTATATATCCTACAAACAACAAAGGTCCCAGAACTGATTCCTGTGAAAGACCGCTAGTCACAGCCTTCCATTCAGAAAAGCACCCCTTTACTGCTACCCTCTTTTTCTATGGCCAAGCCAGTTCTCAATCCATCTTTCCAGCTCTCCAATCCCCTGTGACTTCACCTTTCATTGCAGTCTACCATGAGGTACCTTGTCAAAGGCTGTGTATGAAAGACTCCTTGGCGTATAACTTAAGAACATTTTTCACAGCTACCAACGAATCTTTCTCAGCAGCAATTTTTCAATATGCTCTGATTGCAAGCATTCCAGCTTCAGTGCAAACACTGCAGTCCAAACATGTGCAGGTTAGGTTGATTGGCTATGCTAAAATTGCCCCTCAGTGTCCTGACATGCGTTGGTTGGCGGGATTAGCAGGTAAATGTGTGGGGATATGGGGCCTGGATGGGATTGTGGTTGGTGCAGACTCAATGGGCCAGATGGCCTCTTTCTGCACTGTAGGATTTCTATGGTTCTATGATCTCAGCTAATGTACTATTAGAACATAAGAACATAAGAACATAAGAAATAGGAGCAGGAGTAGGCCATCTAGCCCTTCGAGCCTGCCCCGCCATTCAATAAGATCATGGCTGATCTGTCGTGGCTCAGTTCCACTTTCCCGCCCTCTCCCCATAACCCTTAATCCCTTCTCTTATCAAAAACCCATCAACCCGCTTCTTAAAAATATTTAGCGAGGCAGCCTCCACCACTTCAACGGGCAGAGAATTCCAGAGATTCACCACCCTTTGAGTGAAGAAGTTCCTCCTCAACTCCGTTCTAAACCGCCTCCCCTTTATCTTGAGGCTGTGCCCCCTAGTCCTACTGTCTTTTTTGAGCGGGAAGAGTCTCTCCACCTCTATCCTATCCATCCCATTCATCATCTTATACGTCTCAATGAGATCTCCCCTCATTCTTCTAAACTCTAACGAGTACAAGCCTAGTTTATTCAGCCTCTCCTCATAGCTCAATCCCCTCAACTCCGGTATCAGCCTAGTAAACCTCCTCTGCACTCCCTCCAGGGCCAAAATATCCTTGCGCAGGTGCGGCGCCCAAAACTGCACACAGTACTCCAGCTGCGGCCTCACCAATGCCCTATACAGCTGCAGCAAGACCTCCCTACTTTTATATTCAATCCCCCTCGCTATGAAGCCCTCGCTATATTAGGACACAATCGAGCAAGCAATTCAAACTTTATGTGTCTCTCCAGACTCATGGAATGGGCATAAATGTTAAAAATGTGAGTTTAGTCCTCAAAATCTTGTAAACGGAATTCGATTTTGCGGTTGGTCTAACTGCTGGGTCTCATCAGAACTAGATCTAAACAATCAGACCTGTTTGTGTCCATTGGTACTTTAATGTTACTAGTCAGGGTCAGTGCTTGGTCACGGCTGTTTACAACCTATATGAATGATTTGGATAGATTGTTTCCCCTGGCTGGTGAGGAACCAGGACACACAGTCAGGCTGAGATGAGGAGGAAATTTCTACCCCAGAGGACTGTGAAATGATCTACTTGTGTGGCACAGCAGGCTCAATGGGCTGAATGGCCTACTCCCAATCCAAGGTTCATATCTTTTATTTAAAATAAAATACAAATATAAATGAAAAATATGCATCCTTATAGTTCCAATTTGCCATTTTTGAGGAGCACCAATAAAGCATAATGAATAAAATATACTACATATACAATGCATCATGTATACAATATACAAGGGCACATTTACAATATACCACATATCCAATATGCCACATATACAATATATCAGGTATACAATATACCACATGTACAATATACCACGTGTATAATCTATCATGTGTTCAATATACAATATGGAGCAACATGTATACAATATACCATACATACAATATACAATGTGCAGGGAAATGTATACAATATACCATGTATACAATATACCACTTGCACAATATATCACGTTTACAACATATCACATACACATTATACAATGTGCAATATATTATTCATGCCAACTTGACTTCCCTTCCATATTCCAAATTTTCTGTATTCCAAATCTAAAAATCTCATTGTTGAAAAAATACATGATAACCTGTTAAATTTTCCTACATATGCAAATTCAAGATGTCTGAAACATTCAACTTCCTTGTCAATAAAATAGTTTTAGAAACCAGACTGTGAAATAATCAACAACAAATTTCAACATAGGCAATACAAATGTGCCCAAGAGACAATTTGAGAGAGGTGAGATGGAGAGAGCCAGCAAGGTGGGAGGATGGAGGCATACAAGAAGGAAGTGAGGTGGAGGGACACAGTGAGGAGGTGGGATGGAGGGTCACAGGAAGAGGGGGAGAGGAGGGACATGGTGAGCAGGGGGAGTGGAGGGACACAGAGAGGAGATGGAGTGGAGGGAAACGGGGAGGAGGGGGAGTGGGGGGACACAGTGAGGAGGTAGCGTGAAGGGACCTTGGGAGGAAGAAGAGTTGAGGGACATGGGAGGAGGTGGAGTGGGGGTATATGGGGAGGAGGAAGAGTTGAGGGACATGGGGAGGAGGTGGAGTGGAGGCTCATGGGAGGAGGTGGAGAGGAAGGACATGGGGAGGAGGTGGAGTGGAGGGCATGGGGAGGAAGTGGGGTGGAGGGACGCAGGAGGAGGTGGAGAGGAGGGAGACAGGAGGAGGTGGAGAGGAGGGACATGGGGAGGAGGTGGAGCGGAGGACATAGTGAAGAAGTGGAGTGGAGGGACACGGGAGGTGGAGAGGAGGGACATGGGGAGGAGGTGGAGTGGAGGGACAAGGGAAGAGGTGGAGTGGAGGACATGGGGAGGAGGTAGAGTGGAGCCTCATGGGAGGAGGTGGAGGAGGGACATGGGGAGGAAGTGGAGTGGAGGACATCGGGAGCAAGTGGAGTGGAGGGACACAGGAGGAGGTGAAGAGGCGGGACATGGGGAGGAGGTGGAGTGGAGGACATAGTGAGGAGGTGGAGTGAAAGGACATGGGAGGAGGTGGAGAGGAGGGACATGGGGAGGACATGGAGTAGAGCGACATGGATAGGAGGAGTGGAGGGACATGAGGAGGAAGAGTTGAGGGACATGGGGAGGAGGTGGAGTGGAGGGACACAATGAGGAGGCATGGGGAGGAGGTGGAGTGGAGTGACATGAAGAGGAGCGGGAGTGAAGGGATACGGGGAGGAGATGGAGTGGAGGACATGGGGAGGAGGTGGAGTGGAGGGACATGGGAGGAGGTGGAGTGGTGGACATGGGAAGGAGGTGGAGTGGAGGACATGAGTAGGAGGTAGAGTGGAGGGACATGGGGAGGAGGGGGAGTGGAAGGACACGGAGGTGGAAGAGTGAAGGGACACATGGAGGAGGTGGAGTGGAGGGACATAGGGAGGAGGCATAGGGAGGAGGGGATTTGAGGGACACAGGGAGGAGGGGGAGTGGAGGGACATGGGGAGGAGGTGGAGTGGAGAGACACACAGTGGAGGTGGAGTGGAGGAACACAAGGAGGAGTGGGAGTAGAGGGACATGGGGCGGAGGGTGAGTGGAGGGACACAGGGAGGATGAGGAGTGGCGGGACATGGGCAGGAAGTGGAGTGGAGGGATATGGGAAGAAGGTGGAGTGGAGGGACACGGGTAGGAGTGGGAGTTGAGGGAAACTGGGAGGAGGAGGAGTCAAGGGACAAGAGGAAGAGGTGGAGTGGAGAGATATGTGGAGGAAGTGGAGTGGAGGGACACAATGAGGAGGTGGAGTGAAGGGAAACAAGGAGGAGGGGGAGTGGAGGGGGTTCCAAGAGTAGATAGAGTCCTGTCCATGTCTCCAACCTCCCATCCTGGCCACGTCTCTAACCTCTGCTCCTGGCCATGTCCTCTGACCCATCCTTCTGGCCTTGTCCCCCCGACTCTACCTCCTGCTAATAAAATCATACAGTGCAGAAGAGTCTCTTCATTCCATCAAGTCTTCACAACATGCGAGAAACACCTGACCTCCCACTTATTGCCATTTAACTGCACTTAGCCCATAGCCCTGAATGTTATGATGTGCCAAGTGCTCATCCAGGTACTTTTTATAGGATGTGAGGCATCCCTACCACCCTCTCAAGCAGCACATTCCAGGCTGTCGCCACCATCTGGGTGAAAAAGCTTTTCTTCATATCCCCTGCCACTCCCTTGAACCTATGTCCCCTTGTAACTGACCCTTTAACAAAGGGGAACAGCTGCTCCTTATCCACTCTGTGCATGTCTTGAACACCTCAGTCTGGTCACCTTCAATCTTCTCAGCTTCAACGAAAACAACCCAAGCCTAAGCAACCTCTCTTCATAACTTAAAAGTTCCATCCCAGGCAGCATCCTGGTAAACCTCTTCTGCCCTCCAGTGCAATCACATCCTTCCTATAATGTGGTGACCAGAACACAGTACTCCAACTGTGGCCTCACTCAAGTTCTAAGCAACTCCAACATGACTTCCCTGCTTTTGTGATCTATGCCTTGATTGATAAAGGCAATATCCCATATGCCCTTTTCACCAGTCTACTGACATGCCCTTCACAAGAATATAGCTGAGGAGGACACTGGGTTGCAGGGGAGTAGAATAGACAGTATTACAGTTGATAAGGAGGATGTGCTGGATATTCTTGAGGGATTGAAAATAGATAAGTCCCCTGGTCCGGATGGGATTTACCCTAGGATTCTCTGGGAGGCAAGAGAGGCGATTGCAGAGCCTCTGGCTCTGATCTTCAGGTCGTCGTTGGCCTCTGGTATAGTACTGGAAGATTGGAGGTTAGCGAATGTTGTCCCATTGTTTAAGAAGGGGAACAGAGATTCCCCGGGAATTATAGACCAGTGAGTCTCACTTCTGTTGTGGGCAAGGTTTTAGAAAAAATTATTAGGGATAGGATTTATAGTTATTTGGAGAGTAATGAATTGATTGGAGATAGTCAGCATGGTTTTGTGGAGGGTAGGTCGTGCCTTACTAACCTTATTGAGTTTTTTGAAAAAGTGACCAAAGAGGTGGATGGGGGTAAGGCAGTTGACGTGGTATATATGGATTTTAGTAAGGCGTTTGATAAGGTTCACCATGGTAGGCTTCTGCAGAAAATGCAGATGTATGGGATTGAGGGTAATCTAGGAAATTGGATCAGGAATTGGCTAGCAGATAGGAGACAGAGGGTGGTGGTTGATGGTAAATGTTCGTCATGGAGTTCGGTTACGAGTGGTGTGCCTCAGGGATCTGTTTTGGGGCCACTGCTGTTTGTAATTTTTATTAATGATCTGGATGAGGGTATAGTTGGGTGGATTAGTAAATTTGCTGATGACACCAAAGTCGGAGGTGTGGTAGATTGTGAGGAAGGGTGTCATAGTTTGCAGGAAGACTTGGACAGGTTGCAGAGCTGGGCCGAGAGGTGGCGGATGGAGTTTAATGCGGAGAAGTGTGAGGTAATTCACTTTGGTAGGAATAACAGATGTGTTGAGTACAGGGCTAACGGGAGGACTTTGAATAGTGTGGATGAACAGAGGGATCTAGGTGTATGTGTACATAGATCCCTGAAAGTTGGGAATCAAGTAGATAGGGTTGTTAAGAAGGCATACGGTGTCTTGGCGTTTATTGGTAGGGGGATCGAATTTAGGAGTCGCAGCATCATGTTGCAACTGTACACAACTCTGGTGCGGCCGCACTTGGAGTACTGTGTGCAGTTCTGGTCCCCACATTACAGGAAGGATGTGGAGGCTTTGGAGAGGGTGCAGAGGAGGTTTACCAGGATGTTGCCTGGTATGGAGGGGAGGTCCTATGAGGAGAGACTGAGGGATTTGGGGTTGTTTTCGCTGGAAAGAAGGCGGCTAAGAGGGGGTCTTATTGAAACATATAAGATGATTAGAGGTTTAGATAGGGTGGACAGTGATAGCGTTTTTCCACGGATGGAGAAAGCTAGCACGAGGGGGCATAGCTTTAAATTAAGGGGGGGTAGTTATAGGACGGATGTCAGGGGTAGGTTCTTTACCCAGAGGGTGGTGAGGGATTGGAATGCCCTGCCTGCTGCGGTTGTAAATGCGCCTAGTTTGGGGGCGTTTAAGAGATTCGTGGATAGGTTTATGGACGAAAAGGGATTGGTTTAGGTTAGTGGGTCATTGTTTTTTAACTGGTCGGCGCAACATCGTGGGCCGAAGGGCCTGTTCTGCACTGTAATGTTCTATGTTCTATGTTCACCTTCAGAGGTTTATGGACAAATGTCAGGGTCCCTTTGTTCCACCAAACTTTGTAGTGTCATGCCATTCATTGAATACTTCCTTGTCAAATTACTCCATCCAAAGTTAACTTTCCAAAGTTAGCTTTTCAGTGTTAAATTTCTTCTGCCATTTATCTTCCTATTTGACCATTCCATCCATATCTTCTTGTAGCCAAAGACACTCAACCTCTCTATTAACCACCTGCTAATCTTTGTGTCATCCGCAAACATCTCCCTGAAAGTTGGCACCCAGGTGATAAGGTTGTTAAGAAGGCGTACCGTGTGTTAGCTTTTATTGGTAGAGGGATTGAATTTCGGAGCCGTGAGGTCATGTTGCAACTGTACAAAACTCTGGTGCGGCCGCACTTGGAGTATTGCGTACAGTTCTGGTCGCCGCATTATAAGAAAGATGTGGAGGCATTGGAAAGGGTGCAGAGGAGGTTTACCAGGATGTTGCCTGGTATGGTGGGAAGGTCTTATGAGGGACTTGAGGTTATTTTCATTAGAGAGAAGGTTAGGAGGTGACCTAATTGAGGCATTCAAGATGATCAAAGGATTGGATAGGGTGAGAGCCGGAGGCGTTTAGAGTAGCTAAGAGTAGTGGGCGAGAAGAGGATTGGGAGAGGTTTAAATGTCAACAAAGATTGACAAAGAAGTTGATAAAGAAGGGTAGGAGAAACTATGAAGCTGGGCTAGTGCTTAATATAAAAAAGGATAGCAACAGTTTTTATAAATATATAAAAAGGAAGAGGCTGGCTAGGGTGAACGTTGGACCCTTTCGGTGGAACGTTGGAACGTTTCGGTCTTCACAGAGGAGGACGTGAATAATTTGCCGGGTGTTAGCGATGGAAAGATGGTAGGACAGGAGGGTCTCAATAACATTATTGTTACTAGAGAGGCGGTGCTCGACAGACTGGAGGGGCTGATTGTGGACAAGTCCCCAGGACCGGATGGAATGCATCCAAGGGTTCTGAAAGAAATGGCGGAGGTGATAGTGGATGCCTTGGTGGTTATTTTCCAAATGTCGCTGGATTCCGGGGAAGTGCCGGAAGATTGGAAAGAGGCTAATGTTACGCCGTTGTTTAAGAAGGGTGGCAGGCAAAAGGCAGGGAATTTATAGGCCGGTTAGTTTAATGTCTGTTGTAGGTAAAATGTTAGAATCCGTCATCAAGGAGGAAATAGCGAGGCATCTTGAGGGGAATTGCTTGATAGAGCAGACGCAGCACGGTTTCGTTAAGGAGAAGTCTTGTCTGATAAATTTATTGGAGTTCTATGAGGATGTGTCTAGGGCGGTGGATAGAGGAGAGCCGGTGGATGTGGTCTTTCTTGATTTTCAGAAGGCGTTTGACAAGGTACCTCACAAGAGGTTATTGCAGAAGGTAAGGGGGCATGGAGTTGGGGGTAGGGTGTTAGCGTGGATAGAGGATTGGTTGTCAAATAGGAGACAGAGAGTGGGGGTCAATGGGTGCTATTCGGATTGGCGGTTGGTGACTAGTGGAGTGCCCCAGGGGTCGGTGCTGGGGCCTCAGCTATTTACCATTTATATAGATGATCTGGAGGAGGGAACCGAGTGTAGGGTGTCGAAATTTGCTGATGACACCAAGATTGGTGGAACGGCAAATTGCACGGAGGGTGTGGAGAGTCTGCAGAAGGATCTAGATAGGCTGGGCGAATGGGCCAGGAACTGGCAAATGGAATTTAATGTTGGCAAGTGCGAGGTGGTCCACTTTGGTAGGAATAATGGTAGGAAAGACTACTACTTACATGGCGAAAAACTGCAGCAGGCGACGGTGCAGAGGGACCTCGGGGTCCTTGTGCATGAGTCGCAAAAACCCAGCCTGCAGGTGCAGCAGGTGGTCAGGAAGGCTAATGGGATGCTGGTCTTCATAGAGAGGGGGATTGAATATAAAAGTAGGGAGGTCTTGCTGCAGCTGTACAAGGCACTGGTGAGGCCGCAGCTGGAGTACTGTGTGCAGTTTTGGTCGCTGCACTTGCGCAAGGATATTTTGGCCTTGGAGGGAGTGCAGAGGAGGTTTACTAGGCTGATGCCGGAGTTGAGGGGGTTGAGCTATGAGGAGAGGCTGAATAAACTAGGCTTGTACTCGTTAGAGTTTAGAAGAATGAGGGGAGATCTCATTGAGACACATAAGATGATGAATGGGATGGATAGGATAGAGGTGGAGAGACTCTTCCCGCTCAGAAAGGACATTAGGACTACGGGGCACAGCCTCAAGATAAAGGGGGGGCGGTTCAGAATGGAGTTGAGGAGTAACTTCTTCACTCAAAGGGTGGTGAATCTCTGGAATTCTCTGCCCGTTGAAGTGGTGGAGGCTGCCTCGCTAAATATTTTTAAGACGCGGGTTGATGGGTTTTTGATAAGCGAGGGGCTTAAGGGTTATGGGGAGAGGGCGGGAAAGTGGAACTGAGCCACGACAGATCAGCCATGATCTTGTTGAATGGCGGGGTAGGTTCGAAGGGCTAGATGGCCTACTCCTGCTCCTATTTCTTATGTTCTTATGTACCTCGGATGGTGATGGCTAACACAAGGGGACATAGCTTTAAATTCAGGGGTGGTAATTTTAGGACGGATGTCAGAGGTAGGTTCTTTACTCAGAGGGTAGTAAAATCGTGGAATGCCCTACCTGCAGCAGTTGTGGACTCGCCAACTTTAAGGGTGTTCAAATGGTCATTGGATAGGCATATGGATAACATTGGAATAGTTTAGGTTAGAGGGTCATTGGATTGATTCCATTGGTCGGCGCAACATCGAGGGCCGAAGGGCCTGTACTGCGCTGTAATGTTCTATGTTCTATACTAATCCTACCCCCTACATAGTCATCAACGTCACTTATATAAATGACGAATAATAGGGGACCCAGCACAGATCCCTGTGGTACACCACAGGGCACTGGATTCCACTCACGAAAGCAACCTTCTGTCATCACCCTCTGTCTCCTACAACTGAGTCAATTTTGAATCCATTTTATCAAATGTGAATTTACCTTCTTTACAAGTCTCCCATGTGGAACCTTGTCAAAGGCTTTGCTAAAATCCATATAAACTACATCGACTGCACTACCCTCGTCTCCACACCTGATCACCTCGTCAAAAAATCAAATCTGTTAGTCATGACCTCCTTCTGACAAAGCCACGCTGACTCTCCCTGATCAAGCTTTGCCTCTCCAAGTGGAGATATATGCTCTCCTTCAGAAGTTTCTTCCCTGCCACTGATGTGAGACTCACTGGTCTGTAGTTCCCTGGTTTATTTCTACAACCCTTCTTAAATAGCATGTCCTCCGACCCCACTTCCTGGTCATGTACCCAATCCCACTTCATGACCATGTCATCAATCCCACCTCCTTGAATCAGGTGGAGTTTGTCGGTGCAGAGTTCCCAGCTTTCAGCTTGCTTTTGTGGCCATTGTATTTAATCAGTTGGTCAAGAAAGTGTTTGGTCAATGGTGACCTCAATGATGTTGATAATTGTTGGGCCTACGGCAGCACATATACTAAAATTGGAATGATACAGAGAGGATTAGCGTAGGACATTACCCTGCGGAATTTCTGCCGCAATGCCCTCGTGCGGAGCTGATTGGCCACCAGCAACCACAATCATCTTCCTTTATGCCAGGTATGATTTGATTTGATTTATTATTGTCACGTATCGGGATACAACGAAAAGTATTGCTTTTTGCACGCTATACTAACAAAACATATATTTTACAGAGTACACAGCAGAAAAAGGAGAGGGTGTAGAATTTAATGTTACAGTCATAGCTAGGATGTTGAGAAAGATCAACCTAATATATGCTAGTCCATTCAAAAGTCTGATGACAGCAGGGAAGAAGCTGTTCTTCATTGGTTAGTACTAATTCTCAGACTTTTGCATTTATTTCCCAATGGAAGAAGGTTGTGTGGGGTCCTTGATTATGCTGGCTGCTTTTTCAAGGCAGTGGAAAGTGGAGACAGAGTCAATGGTGGGGAGGCTGGTTTGTGATTTGGACTGAACTATGTTCACAACCTATGTTCACATAGCTTCTTGCGGTCGGGGTCATAGCAGGAACCATACCAAGCTGTGATACATCCGGAAAGGTTGCTTTCAATGGAGCATCTGTAAAAGTTTAGAGGGTTTTTTATTTATTCACAGGACATGGGCTTTGCTGGTTGGCCAACATTTATTGCCCATCCCTAGTTGCCTAAGGGCAACTATTGCTGTGGCACCTATAGGCCAGACCAAGAAAGAATGGCATATTTCCTTCTCTAAAGATAGCAGTGAATCAGATGAGTTTTTACAATAATTGGTCATCACTAGATACTTAATTCCAGATATTTTTTTACTGAATTCAAATTTCACTACTTTCCATGGCGGGATTTGAACCCAGGTTCCCAGAATATTAACTATGTTTCTGGATTAATAGTCTTGCGATAATGCCACTAGGCCATCTCCTTCCGCCTAGCGGATATGCCGAATTTCCTTAGTTTCCTGAGAAAGTGGAGGTGCTGGTGGGCTTTCTTGACTATGGTGTCAGCGGGGAGGGACCAGGACAGTTTGTTGGTGATCTGAATACCTAGGAACTTGAAGATCTCAACCATTTCCACTTCATGGGTTGCACGGAGGCACAGTGGTTAGCACTGCTGCTTCACAGCATGAGGAACCCAGGTTCGATTCCCAGCTAGGGTCACTGTATGTGTGGAGTTTGTACGTTCTCCGTGTCTGCATGGGTTTCCTCCAGGTGCTCCAGTTTCCTCCCACAGTCTGAAAAATATGCAGGTTAGGCGCATTGGCCATGCTAAATTCTCCATCATTGGTATAGGCTAGTGGGTCATTGTTTTTGTAACTGGTCGGCGCAACATCGTGGGCCGAAGGGCCTGTTCTGCGCTGTAATGTTCTATGTTCTATGTTCTATCAGTGTACCCAAACAAGCACCAGAGTATGGCGACTAGGGGATTTTCACAGTAATCTAATTGCTGTGTGAATGTGAGCTTACTTGTAACTAATAAATAAACTGATTTACTTCATCGATTTTATGTCCTCCACTATGTTTCCTGAAGTCAATGGCTACTTTCTTTGTTTTACTGACATTGAGGGAGTGATTATTGTCACCACACCATTTCACAGAATCACAGAATACTACAGAGCAGAACAAGCCCTTCATCCCACTAAGGCTGCACTGATGCATGAAATGCCCTGGCCTGCCCACCTAATCCTACTTACCAGCATTTGGCCCACAGCCTTGAACGTTTATGGCATGCCACGTACTCATCCAGGTATTTTGTTGAAGGATGTGAGGCATCCCACCTCCACTACCCTCCCAAGCAGTGCATTCCAGACCGTCACCACCCTCTGAGTAAAGATTTTTCCTCAAATCCCCACTAAACCTCCCACCCTCACTTTTAACTTGTAACTGACTCTTCAACTAAGGGGAACAACTGCTCCCTCTCTACCCCGTCCATGCCCGTCATAATCTTGAACACCTCGATCAGGTCGCCCCTTAGTCTTCCCTGCTCCAACAAAAACAACCCAAGCCTATCCAACCTCTCTTCATAACTTAAATGTTCCATCCTAAGCAACATCCTGGTAAATCTGCACCCTCTTCAGTGCACCCTCTCCAGTACGTTCACGTCCTTCCTATAATGTGGTGACCAGAACAGCAGACAGTATTCCAGCTGTGGTCTCACCAAAGTTTTATGCAACTCCATCATGACCTCTCTGCTTTTGTGATCTATGCCTCATTGATAAAGGCAAATGTGCCATATGCCTTTTTCATCACCCTATTAAGCTGCCTTTCTGCCTTCAGAGATCTATGGACACTTCAAGGTCCCTTTGTCGGAACTTCCCAGTGTCAGACTTCTCATAGTATACTTCCTTGTCTAATTTTTCACCAGGTTCTCTATTGCTTTCCTGTGCTCCGTCACATCATTGTTTGAGATTGGATCCACTACAGTGGTGTCATCAGCAAACTTGAAAATGGAGTTGGAGCAGAATTTTGCCATAGGGTCATAAATTATAGTTATAAGAAATATAGTAAGGGACAGAGGATACAGCCTTGTAGGGCCCCGGTTTGAGGATAATCCTGGAGGAGGTGCCTTTGCCTATCATTACTGATTGCAGTCTGTGGGTTAGGAAGTCTAGGATCCAATCACAGAGGGCAGGGCTGCGTCCTAAACCATGGAATTTGGAGATGAGTTTTGTTGGGATAATGGTGTTGAAAGCTGAGCTGTAGTCAATAAATAGGAGTCTGACATAAGTGTTAGTGTTCCAAAGTAGAGTGTAGCTCTAGGCAGATGGCATCTGCTATGGACCTGTTGTGGTGATAGGTGAACTGTAAAGGATCCAGCAATTTGGGAGACCTGTGTTGATGCTTGCCATGACAAAACCTTTAAAACACTTCATCATGATGTACGTCACAGCCATTAGGTGGTAGTCATTAAGGCACACTGCTTGGCTTTTCTTTATGTGGAGATGCCAGCATTGGACTGAGGTAAACACAGTAAAAAGTCTCATAAAACCAGGTTAAAGTCCAACAGGTTTATTTGGTAGCAAACACCACTAGCTTTTGGGGATTTGCCCCTTCATCAGGTGAGTAGGGAGATCTGATCACAAACAGGGCATATAAAGGCACACACTCAGTTTACAGAACACTGATTAGAATGCGAGTCTTTATAGCTAATCAAGTCTTAGAGGTGCAAACAATGTGAGTGGAGATAGTATTAAGCATATGTTAAAGAGAAGGACACCAAAACAGCACACAATACTCCAGATGTGGCCTCACCAGCGCCCTGTCCAACTGCAGTAAAACATCCCTATCTCTATACTCAAATCCTCTCGCTACAAAAGTCAAAATAACATTTGCCTTTTTTATTGCCTCCTGTACCTGCGCGCTTTCAGTGACTGATGCACAAGGTCTTGCTAAATATCCATCTTTCTCAATTTACACTCATTCAAGTAATAATCTGTCTTCCTATTATTGGGGAATTTCATAGTATCTTCATTCTGACTAATAAATAAATAATAAAATTTATTGCTACCAAAGTGGATAACCTCACATTATACTGCATCTGCCATGCATTTTCCCACACACTCACCTCAGTCATGTTGAAGCATCTCTGCATCCTCCTCACAGCTCACCCTCCCACCCAACTTTGTATCATCTTCAAATTTGGTGATAATACATTCAGTTCTCTCTTCCAAATTATTAATATATAATGTGAACAGTTGGGATTCTAGCACAGATTCCTGCAGAATCCCACTAGTCACTGACTGCCAATCAGAAAAAGACCATTTATGCTAACTCTTTGCTTCCTATCTGCAAAGCAGCTTTCTATCCATCTCAAGGCATGACCTGCAACCCCTTGTGCTTTAACCTTACATAGTAGTCTGTTGTCAAGTTTGCTGACAACACCACTATAATGGGTCGGATGTCAAACAATGACGAGACAGAGTACAGGAACGAGATGGAGAATCTGGTGAACTAGTGCGGCAACAATAATCTCTCCCTCAATGTCATCAAAATGAAGGAGATTGTCATCAACTTCAGGAAGTGTAAAGGAGAACATGCCCCTGTCTACATCAATGGGGAGGAAGTAGAAAGGATGGGGAGCTTCAAGGTTTTAGGTACCCAGATCACAAACAAACTGTCCTGGTTCCCCCATGCTGACACTATAGTTAAGAAAGCCCACCAATGCCTCTACTTTCTCAGAAGACTAAGGAAATTTGGCATGTCATCTACAATTCTCACTAACTTTTACAGATGCACCACAGAAAGCATTCTTTCTGGTTGTATCACAGCTTGGTATGGCTCCTGCTGTGCCCAAGACTGCAAGGAACTACAAATGGTTGTGAACGTAGCCCAATCCATCACGCAAACATCCATTGACTCTGTCTACACTTCCCGCCACCTCGGCAAAGCAGCCAGCATACTTAAGGACCCTATGCACTCCAGACATTCTCTCTTCCATCTTCTTCCTTCGGAAAAAGATACACAAGTCTGAGGTCACGTACCAACCAACTCAAGAACAGCATCTTCCTTGCTGCTGTCAGACTTTTGAATGGACTTACTTTGCATTAAGGTGATCTTCCTCTACACCCTAACTATGACTGTAACACTACATTCTTCACTCTCTCATTTCCTTCTTTATGAACGGTATGTTTTGTCTGTATAGCACACAAGGAACAATACTTCTCACTGTATGTTAATACATATGACAAAAATAAATCAAATCAAAATGGTCCACTTTGGTAGGAAGAATGGTAGGAAGGACTATTACTTACGTGGCGAAAAACTGCAGCAGGCGACGGTGCAGAGGGACCTCGGGGTCCTTGTGCATGAGTCGCAAAAACCCAGCTTGCAGGTGCAGCAGGTGGTCAGGAAGGCGAATGGGATGCTGGCCTTCATAGCGAGGGGGATTGAATATAAAAGTAGGGAGGTCTTGCTGCAGCTGTATAGGGCATTGGTGAGGCCGCAGCTGGAGTATTGTGTGCAGTTTTGGGCGCCGCACCTGCGCAAGGATATTTTAGCCCTGGAGGGAGTGCAGAGGAGGTTTACTAGGCTGATACCGGAGTTGAGGGGATTGAGCTATGAGGAGAGGCTGAATAAACTGGGCTTGTACTCGTTAGAGTTTAGAAGAATGAGGGGAGATCTCATTGAGACGTATAAGATGATGAATGGGATGGATAGGATTGAGGTGGAGAGACTCTTCCCGCTCAGAAAGGACATTAGGACTAGGGGGCACAGCCTCAAGATAAAGGGGAGGCGGTTTAGAACGGAGTTGAGGAGGAACTTCTTCACTCAAAGGGTGGTGAATCTCTGGAATTCTCTGCCCGTTGAAGTGGTGGAGGCTGCCTCGCTAAATATTTTTAAGAAGCGGGTTGATGGGTTCTTGATAAGAGAGGGGATTAAGGGTTATGGGGAGAGGGCGGGAAAGTGGAACTGAGCCACAACAGATCAGCCATGATCTTATTGAATGGCGGGGCAGGCTCGAAGGGCTAGATGGCCTACTCCTGCTCCTATTTCTTATGTTCTTATGTTCTTAAAATCAAATCAGAGTTATGTAAGACCTTGTCAAAAGCCTTCTGAAAGTCTAAATAGCCACATCTACTGGTTCTCCTCAATCAACTCGACTAGTTACATCCTCAAAGTATTCCAATGGATTCGTCAAGCATGATTTCCCTTTTGTAAATCCATGCTGACTTTGTTTGATTATACCACTACCTTACAAATGCTGAGTTAGGAAAGCCTTGATAAGGGACTCTAGCAACTTCCCTAGAATTGATGTTAGACTCACTAATCTATAGTTCCCTGTTTTCTCTCTATCTCCCTTTTTGAACAGCAGACTTACATTAGCTGCTCTTCAATCTGTAGGAACCAATCCAGAGTTCACAGAATTTTGTAAAATAGCCACCAATGGATCTACTGTTTCCAGGGTCACTTCCTTCAGTACTCTGGGGTGAAGATTACCAGGACCTGGAGATTTATCCACCTTCAATCCCATCAGTTTCCCCAAAACCACTTTTCTACTAATGCTGATTTCCTTCAGCACCTCACTAAAACTTGTTTCTCTCAGTACTTCTGGTACATTATTCATGTTTTCCTTTGTGAAAACTGAAGTAAAGTAGACATTTAATTCCTAAGCCATTTCTTGTTTCCCTGTCATGAATTATCCCGTTTCTGACTGTAAGGGGCCTAACTTGTTTTTGTCAATCTTTCTCTCTTTAGACAGCCAGACAAATTTTTACAGTCAGTTTTTATGTTCCCTGCTAGCTTATGTTCACACTCTATTTTTCCCTTCTTAATCAATCCCTTGGTCCTCCTTTATTAAATTTTAAAGTGCTCTCATCTAGACAATTTGTATGCTTCTTCCTTGAAGCTGATACAATCTCTAATTTCCCTTGTAAACCATGGTTTGACCACATTTCTTTTATCTCTCTTGTGCCAAATAGGAATAAGCATCTTCTGGCATTCAACTAATCATTCTTTAAATGCCTGCCATTGCCTGTCCACTGTCATTCCTTTCAGTAATGTTTTCCAGTCCATTATGGCTAATTTATGACTCCTACAATCATAGTTACCTTTATTGAGATTCAAATTATGCCTTATTTTCCATAAGTTTATTTATGGGTATGGTGCTAAACCTGGTAAACTCTATTATTTATTTAATCAGGGAAAGCTTATTAATAGATCCAGATTTAGAATTCTACAACTACATAGTATAGGATACATTAGCTATCCCTCATAACTGAATTCATCCTGTAGTAATAGTTCTTCTGTTGAGCACACTACTGAAAATACTTGTAACAACCTAATTGTAAAGTGACAATAGTTGATTTCATTGTACTTACTGTAAAAAATGTCTGATATCTGGTCCCATGTTCTTCTGATGCACATTTTTGTCTAACAGCTTCATGGTTGATAACTTGAACAAGAATAACTAGAATTGATTTGCGTCCTTTTATATTTCTCAACATGAATGCCTGGCTTATGACACAGACTGAATTCATAGCCCACAACTCAGCACAGTACAATGATCAAATGTCTTAATGGAGTTTCTTCCAGTCAAATAGCTATTTCACAGCTCACCATCTCATAATAGCCTGTGGGATCGCTAACTGAACCAACTGCTAAACCTATCAATAAATGCCATTACGTCACATGTAAAATCAGCCCCAGTTGAAACAACACAAATTAAACTGAAGTGTCACTGCAAGAGAGTCATGATGGTTCCATGTGCTGGGAAAAGCACGTTTTTCCTTTATGCGTTCCCTTCGAGACCCAAGTAAATTGGGGCGTATTCTGAAAGAGGCTGAATTGGTTCCCTGATTCTAACATCACAGCAGGGGGGATTGTGGCATGGGATCACATTACTGGACTAGTAATGCAGAGGCCCAAATTAATACTCAGCAGCTGGTGGAATTTAAATTCAATTCATATATCTGGCATGCTTGACAATCAGCATCGATCATTGTAAAAATCCATCTGGTTCATTAACACCCTCTTGGGAAGGAAATCTTTTATCCTTACCTGGTCTGGCTGACATGTGGCTTCAGCCCCACAGCAAGGGGATGAAGTAGAAATGGTCAAGAGCTTCAGGTTTTTAGGTGTCCAGATCACCAACAATCCTGGGGGTGGCACAGTGGTTAGCATTTCTGCCTCACAGCACCAGGGTGAATGTGCTGAGCCTGCACATTCTCCCCGGGTTTCCTCCGGTTGCTCCAGTTTCCTCCCACAGTCTGAAAGACATGCTGATTAGGTGCATTGATCCGAATAGACACCAGAGTGTGCTAACTAGGGGAATTTCACAGTAACTTCATTGCAGTGTTAATGTAAGCCTTACATGTGACTAATAAGTAAACTTTAACTTTAATTGGTCCCTCCATGCCAACATGGTTGAGAGTCATGATGGTTCCATGTGCTGGGAAAAGCACGTTTTTCCTTTATGCGTTCCCTTCGAGACCCAAGTAAATTGGGGCGTATTCTGAAAGAGGCTGAATTGGTTCCCTGATTCTAACATCACAGCACGTGCCTTACTAACCTTATTGAGTTTTTTGAGAAAGTGACCAAAGAGGTGGATGGGGGTAAGGCAGTTGACGTGGTATATATGGACTTTAGTAAGGCGTTTGATAAGGTTCACCATGGAAGGCTACTGCAGAAAATGCAGATGTATGGGATTGGGGGTGATTTAGTTAATTGGATCAGGAATTGGCTAGCAGATAGGAGACAGAGGGTGGTGGTTGATGGAAAGTATTCGTCATGGAGTTCGGTTACAAGTGGTGTGCCTCAGGGATCTGTTTTGGGGCCACTGCTGTTTGTAATTTTTATAAATGATCTGGATGAGGGTATAGTTGGGTGGATCAGTAAATTTGCTGATGACACCAAAGTCGGAGGAGTGGTAGATAGTGAAGAGGGGTGTCATAGTTTACAGAGAGACTTGGACAAGTTGCAGAGCTGGGCCGAGGGGTGGCGGATGGAGTTTAATGCGGAAAAGTGTGAGGTAATTCACTTTGGCACGAATAACAGATGTGTAGAGTATAGGGCTAACGGTAGGACTCTGAATAGTGTTGATGAACAGAGGGATCTAGGTGTATGTGTACATAGATCCCTGAAAGTTGGGAATCAAGTAGATAAGGTAGTTAGGAAGGCATACGGTGTCTTGGCGTTTATTGGTAGGGGGATTGAATTTAGGAGCCGCAACATCATGTTGCAACTGTACAAAACTCTGGTGCGTCCGCACTTGGAGTATTGTGTGCAGTTCTGGTCCCCACATTATAGGAAGGATGTGGAGGCTTTGGAGAGGGTGCAGAGGAGGTTTACCAGGATGTTGCCTGGTATGGAGGGAAGGTCCTATGAGGAGAGACTGAGGGATTTGGGGTTGTTTTCGTTAGAAAGAAGGCGGCTAAGAGGGGACCTTATTGAAACATATAAGATGATTAGAGGTTTAGATAGGGTGGACAGTGATAGCCTTTTTCCTCGGATGGAAAAAGCTAGCACGAGGGGGCATAGCTTTAAATTAAGGGGTGGTAGATATAGGACGGATGTCAGACGTAGGTTCTTTACCCAGAGGGTGGTGAGGGATTGGAATGCCCTGCCTGCTGCAGTTGTAGATGCGCCTAGTTTGGGGGCGTTTAAGAGATCCATGGATAGGTTTATGGATGGAAAGGGATTGGTTTAGGTGAGAGGGTCATTGCTTTTTTAATTGGTCAGCGCAACATCATGGGCCGAAGGGCCTGTTCTGCGCTGTAATGTTCTATGTTCTATGTTCTAACACTACAGTTAAGAAAGCCCACCAACTTTCTCAGAAGACCAAGGAAATTTGACATGTCAGCTATGACTCTCACCAACTTTATTTATTAGTCACAAGTCAGGTTTCCATGAACAATGAAGTTACTGTGAAATTCCACTAGTTGCCACATTCTGGTGCCTTTTCAGGTTAATGCACCTAACCAGTATGTTTTTCAGACTGCGGGAGGAAACCGGAGCACCTGGAGGAACCCACGCAGACATGGGGCGAATACGCAAACTTCACACAGACAGCAACCCTAGCTGGGAATTGAACCCAGGTCCATGGCGCTGTGAGGCAGCAGTGCTAACCACTGTGCCACCGCGCCACCTACACTGTGTAGTGGTGGACTCATGAGGGTGACACAGGCAACATGCTGGCAGTGGTAGGGAAACATCTGAAAACTATGGTTCGAGAATTTATGCTAAGAAAGCTAGCATGAATTCATTAAGGGAAAAGTTTGTTCAACTAACTTGTTGAAGTTTTTTATGGAGGTAAGAGAGAAGGTTGGTAAGAGCAATGCTATTTATAAGGTGTACATGGATCTTCATAAGGCATTTGAAACAGAAATGTGAGCAAAATTCTAGCTCATGGAATGAAAGGCAAGGTAGACAATGTCCCTGATGGTAGGTTGGTACAAAATTTACATCACATGGGATCAAGGGTGAACTAGCTAGATGGATTCAGAACTGGCTTGGCAATAGAAGACAGAGGGTAATGGTGGAAGGATGTTTCTCTCAATAGCGAGTAGCGTTCCGCAAGGATCAGTGTTGGGACCTCTGTTGTTTGTAACATATGTAAATGATTTGGAAGAAAACATAACATAGAGACTTATAAAATTCGAACAGGACTAGACAGGGTAGATGCAGGGAGGATATTCCTGATGGTGGGGGAGTCCAGAACCTCTGAGGATTCAGAGTAGACCATTTAAGATCGAGGTGAGGAGACATTTCTTTACCCAAAGAGTAGTGAGCCTGTGGAATTCATTACCACATGAAGCAGTTGATGCCAAAACACTGAATGTATTCAAGAGGCGGCTGGATATGGCACTTGGGGCGAATGGAATCAAAGGTTATGGGGGAAAAAGCAGGATTAGGCTATTGAGTTGATCGTAATTAATAGCAGAGCAGGCTTGAGGGCCAATTGGCCTCCTCCTGCTCCTATCTTCTATGTTTCTGTAATTGGCCTGATTAGCAAGTTTGCAGATGATAACCTAAGATTGGCGGAGTTGCAGATGGTGATGAAGATCACTAACTTCAGAAAGTACAGCAGGATATAGATAGGCTGGAAAATTGGGCAGAGAAATGTCAGATGGAATTTAATCCGGAGAAATGCGAGGTGATGCATTATGACACATCCAGGTGGGAGCTATAAAATAAATGGCAGAACTATTAGGAACATAGACACATAGAGAGATCTGGGTGTACAAGTCCACAGATCCTTAAAAATGACAGCACAGGTGGGGAAGGTGGTCAAGAAAGCACATGGCATGCTTGTCTTCATCGGACAAGGCATCAAATATAAAAGTTGACAAATCACGTTGTTATATAAAATGCTGGTTAGGCCACATTTGGACTACTGCGTTCAATTCTGGTCACCACATTATCAGAAAATGTGGTGGCTTTGGAGGGAGTACAGAAAAGGTTCACCAGGATGTTGCCTGGTATGGAGGGTATAATTATAAGGAGAGATTGAATAAACTGGGATTGTTTTTTCTGGAAAGACAGCGGCTGAGGGGCGACCTGCTAGAAGTTGTAAAATTATGAGGGGTATAGATAGGGTAGAACATAGAACATTACAGCGCGGTACAGGCCCTTCGGCCCTCGATGTTGCTCTGACCAGTGAAACCAATCTAATGACCCTCTAACCTAAACTATTCCAATGTTATCCATATGCCTATCCATTGACCATCTGAACGCCCTTAAAGTTGGCGAGTCCACAACTGCTGCAGGCAGGGCATTCCACGCCCTTACTACCTTCTGAGTAAAGAACAGTATTTTCCCAGAGCAGGAATGACAATCACAAGGGGCACAAGTTCAAGGTAAGTGGGGAAAGGTTCAGCAGAGATGTGTGGGGAAGAAGTTTTTTACACAGAGGATGGTGGGGGCCTGAAATGCACTACTAGGTGTAGTGGTTGAGACAGATATGTTAGCCACATTTAAGACTTATCAGTAGGTACATGAACAGGCAGGGGTACGTGATTGGTGCAGGCTTGGAGGGCCAAAGTGCCTGTTCCTGTGCTGTACTGTTTTTTGTTCTATAAGAAATTGGCTGAGTGACAGAAAACAGAGAGTAGAAATAAATGATTATTTGAGGAAAGTTTGTAACGGCAGTCAGTATGGGACCTTTTTTCTTCCTGATATATATTAATGACCTAGACTGTGGTGTTCTGGAAGTGATTTCCAGATTTGTGGCAGAAATAAAGATTGGAAAGGTTATAAACTATGACGAGGATAGTTTTGTACATTAAAAGGTAATAGAGATGTTGGTGGATTGGATAGACAAGTGGCGGATGAAATTCAATGCAGAAAAATGTGAGCTGATTCATTTTAGCAGGAAGAATAGGAACAGACAATGTAAAGAGACAGTGACAACCTTTATTTCTCTGATTCAAATCCACACACAATTCTCCAATAGCAAACAGTGCCACCCATGGCCCCTTTATATATGATGTGGGAATGCCAGCGTTGGACTGGCGTAAACACAGTAAAAAGTCTGACAACACCAGGTTTTAGTCCAACCGATTTATTTGATAATACTCACAAGCTTTCGAGGGGACTGCCTCTTCGTCAGGTGAATGGAGAGTTCTGGCCTCAGACAGAGCATATAAAGCACAGACAGTTTAGAGATTACTGATTAGAATGCGAATCCTTACACCTAACCTGCTGTTCAAGACCTGAAGTGGCTGACAATGTGAGTGGAAGGAGCACTGATCACAGGTTACAGAGATGTGTATTGTCTCCAGACAGTACAGTAAGTGAGGTTTTGCAAACCCAGGCAAGTCACGGGGGTTACAGATAGTGCGACATGAACCCAAGATCCCTGTTGAGACCGTCCTCACGTGTGCGGAACTTGGCTATCAGTCTCTGTTCAGCGGCTCTGCACTGTCATGCGTCGTGAAGGCCGCCTTGGAGAATGCTTACCCGAAGGTCAGAGGCTGAATGCCTCTGACTGCCACTGAATAATTGACATCAAAGTAGGACTTAATTTGAAGGTCTGCTACCCATTCTAACACAGAGGTTCATTGTTCTATATGTACATAAATTATTGAAGATGTTGGGCATGTTGAAAGAGCAGTTAATGAAACATATGGGGTGGGATTTTTCCAGCCGTGCTCTCCCCAAAAGCAGAAAATCCCACCTGAAGTCAACAGTCCTTTGCATGGTTTGCTCCCCACCTTCATCCACTGCAATTCCCGTGGTGATGATGTGGGTATGCCGGCGTTGGACTGGCGTAAACACAGTAAAAAGTCTGACAACACCAGGTTTTAGTCCAACCTATTTATTTGATAATATCTAGTGAGAATATTATCAAATAAATAGGTTGGACTAAAACCTGGTGTTGTCAGACTTTTTACTGTATTCCCGTGGTGGGCAGGGGAGGAAAAATCCCCCTTAGTATCATAGGGTTTATTAAGGGTATTGAGAACAAGATAAAGGATATGGTGAACTGGTGCGGCAACAATAATCTCTCCTCCAAAGTCAACAAAATGAAGGAGGTTGTCATCGACTTCAGGAAGCGTAAAGGAGAACATGCCCCTGTCTACATCAATGGGGACGAAGTAGGAAGGGTCAAGAGCTTCATGTTTTTAGGTATCCAGATCACAAACAACCTGTCCTGGTCCTCCCATGCCGACACTATAGTTAACAAAGCCCACTAATGACTCTACTTTCTCAGAAGACTAAGGAAATTTGGCATGTCAGCTACGACTCTCAACAATTTTTACAGATGCACCACAGAAAGCATTCTTTCTGGTTGTATCGCAGCTTGGCATTGCTTCTGCTCTGCCCAAGACCGCAAGGATTAATAAAAGGTTGTGAATGTAGCCCAACCCATCACGCAAACCAGCCTTCCATCCACTGACTCTGTCTACACTTCCCACTGCCTTGGCAAAACGGCCAGCATAATTAAGGACCCCATGCACCCCAGACATTCTCTCTTCCACCTTCTTCCGTTGGGAAAGAGGTCACGTATCAACCGACTCAAGAACAGCTTCTTCCTTGCTGCTGTCAGAATTTTGGAATGGACTTACCTTGCATTAAGTTGATCTTTCTCTACACTCTAGCTATGACTGTAACACTACATTCTGCACTCTCTCGTTTCCTTCTCTATGAATAGTATGTTTTGTCTGTCTAGCGCACAAAAAAGAATACTTTTCACTGTGTGTTAACAAATCAAATCAAAAAGTGGTCAAGTTGACACTAGTTTGGCCTCGTCTGGAATATTTCGTCCAGTTCTAGGTGCTATTCTTGAGGAAGGATGTGAAGCCTCTGGGAAGAGTACAGAGAAGATTCACAAGAGTGATTCCAGGGATAAACAACTGTAGTTATGAGGATAGAATGGACAGGCTGGAACTGTTTTCCTTGGATAAAAGAAGGCTGAGAATTGACTCGATGGAAATGTTCAAGATCCTAAGGAGAATGGACAGGGTAGATAGTGAAAAATAGAACATTACAGTGCAGTACAGGCCCTTCGGCCCTCGATGTTGTGCCAACCAGTGGAACCAATCTAATGACCCTCTAACCTAAACTATTCCAGTATTATCCATATGTCTATCCAATGACCATTTGAATGCCCTTAAAGTTGGTGAGTCCACAACTGCTGCAGGCAGGGCATTCCACGCCCTTACTACCCTCTGAGTAAAGAACCTACCTCTGATATCTGTCCAATATTTATCACCCCTCAATTTAAAGCTATGTCCCCTTGTGTTAGCCATCACCATCCGAGGAAAAAGGCTCTCACTGTCCACCCTATCTAATCCTCTGGTCATTTTGTATGCCTCAACTAAGTCAACTCTTAACCTTCTTCTCTCTAATGAAAACAACCTCAAGTCCCTCAGCCTTTCCTCATAAGGCCTTCCCACCATACCAGGCAACATCCTGACAAATCTCCACTGCACCATTTCCAATGTTTCCACATCTTTCTTATAATGTAGCGACCAGAACTATACGGAATACTCCAAGTGCGGCTGCACCAGAGTTTTGAACAGCTGCAATATGATCTCACGGCTCCGAAACTCAATCCCTCTACTAATAAAAGCTAACACAGTGTACGCCTTCTTAGCAACCTCATCAACCTGGGTGCCAACTTTCAGGGATCTATGCACATGTACACCGAGATCCCTCTGCTCATCCACACTACCAAAAGTCTTTCCATTAGCCCAATACTCTAATCCTGTTACTCCTTCCAAAGTGAATCACCTCACACTTTTCCGCATTAAACTCCATTTGCAATCTCTCAGCCCAGCTCTGCAGCTTATCTAAGTCCCTCTGCAAACTGCAGCATCCATCCGCACTGTCCACAACTCCTCCGACTTTAGTGTCATCTGCAAATTTACTATCCCATCCTTCTACACCCTCATCTAGGTCATTTATAAAAATGACAAACAGCAGTGGCCCCAAAACAGATCCCTGAGGTACACCACTAGTAACTGAACTCCAGGTTGAACATTTCCCACCAACCACCACCCTCTGTCTTCTTTCAGCTAGCCAATTCCTGATCCAAGCCACTAACTCACCCTCAATCCCACGCATCCGTATTTTCAGCAGTAGCTTACCATGGGGAACCTTATCAAACGCTTTACTGAAATCCATATACACTGCATCAACTACTCTACCCTCATCTACCTCTTTGGTCACCTTTTCAAAGAACTCAATAAGGTTTGTGAGGCACGACCTACCCTTCACAAAACCGTGTTGACTATCCCTAACAAAATTATTTCTCTCTAGATGATTATAAATCCTATCTCTAAAATTCCTTCCAAAACTTTGCCCACAACAGAAGTAAGGCTCACCGGTCTATAATTTCCAGGATGGTCTCTACTCCCCTTCTTGAACAAGGAGACATTTGCTATCCTCCAGTCTTCCGGCACTATACCTACAGACAATGATGACATAAAGATCAAAGCCAAAGGCTCTGCAATCTCCTCCCTAGCCTCCCAGAGAATCCTAGGATAAATCCCATCTGGCCCAAGGGACTTATCTATTTTCACACTTTCTGGAATTGCTAACACCGTCTCCTTATGAACCTCAATCCTGTCTAGTCAAAAGCCTGTATCTCAGTATTCTCCTCGACTACATTGACTTTTTCCTGCGTGAATACTGACGAAAAATATTCATTTAGTGCCTCTCCTATCTCTTCAGGCTCCACGCACAACTTCCCACTACATCGTTCCATTCAAAAATCGTTCCATTCAAAACAGTGTCAAGAACTAGAGGGCACTGATTCAAAATAATCTGCAAAAGAAGAAAAGTGATGTGAGGAAAAATGTTTTCACCAGGCATTGGAGTCTGGATTGCTCCCTTCTACCTGCTAAAGATTCTGTGATGCGCAGTATTATGGCAAAAGAGTGGGAGAGCATTGTTGGGCATTTCGAGAGCTAGTGCAGACACAGTGGGTTCAGTGGTCTCCTTCTGTACTGTAACAATTCTGTGGTTCACAGGCAGTTATGTTCCATGTAAAGCATGGACATGGATGCCACTGACACAGAGCATAGAAAAGTTGAATAGCTAAAGCCTTATCCCCAGAATAGAGGAGGGCATGGAGATGGGAAAGATTGAAAAGGACCTGAAGAGCAACATTGGTAGAGGCTGGTACAATTACAACATTACATTTGCATGGGTACATGGATAAGAAAGGATTAGAGGGATATGGGCCAAATGCAGGCAAATGGGACTAGTTCAAGTTAGGAAACCTGGTTGGCATGGATGAATTGGGCCAAAGGGCCTGTTTTCGTGCTGTATATCTCCTTGACTCTATGACAAGGTGCACGTCAACAAACCTTCTCTGAAATAGGTTACAGCAGTCCTGATGGCACAGAATTCCCTGGAGACTACCTTCTCTGAAACTTAAACCAGTTTCTTGTGCTCAGGCAATGCTGAAACAGCAGCAGAGAATACTGTCCAATCCATAATCCTTGCTCTTGCTATCTTCAGCTCACTGTCCTTTCCGACTGTTTAGAACACAGTAACATTGTCTCTCAGTCTTCTCAGGGATCTGATCCAAGACATGACAGGTTTGAAAACTGCCAACCAGTAAACTGTTCAATCAAAGAACCTTGCTTCTTCTCACCCAAATTCTAAGCGTGTTCTGACCTTCCAACACAAAAACACAGGCCATAATCCAATGCTGCTGAGTTTTTATTTTCAATTTTAATTATGTTTTCTATTTACCCTTTGCTTTTTATTGTTCATCACTATAGCAACCTCAGGTTAAATGGGTATTTCTTGGAATTTTTTTTGCTTTCATGTGATGCTTTCATGTTTGCTCATCCCTATTTGCCCTTAGAACTGAGCGGCTAGCTGGACCATTTCAGAGTATAATTAAGAGTCAATCAATTACATTTTGATTTGATTTATTTTTGTCACATGTATGAGCATACATTGAAAAGTATTGTTTCTTGTGCACTATACAGACAGAGCATACCATTCATACAGAATGAAAGGACTAATAAATAAACTTTAACTTTGTCCTTGCAAATCTTTTTTGAACAAGGGTATAATATTAACACTGAGAGAGGTGCAATGGAGCCATTCACAATGACAGAGAAGCCGTAGCACCATTAACAGCAATAGAGGACCAAAGGGGCCATTCACAGCAATAGAGGACCAAAGGGGCCATTCACAGCAATAGAGGACCAAAGGGGTCGTTCACAGCAATGGAGGACCAAAGGGGTCATTCACAGTGACAGAGAAGCCTTGGTACCACTCATAGCAAGACAGCAGCTGTGGCACCATTCACAGCAATAGAGGAGAAATGGGGCCATTCACAGCAAGGGAAGAGCAATGTGGCCATTAGCAATGAGAGACCTGTGTCACCCTCACCACTGCACTGTATGAATCCCAGGGAGAGAGGTCCTATATGAAGGAGAAAGGAGGACAGTTGGCACATATGTGCTGGTATGTCCTAGGTTCACACATCAGAGCCTGGTCTCCAGTTGTCTTGGGCCCCCTTGGCACTGAATCAAGGCGTTGTTCCATCACCCATGTGGTAGCTGACGTGTAATGGCCAGTCCACATTACAATAACTCATGGACAGGAATCTTTCACTTTTTAAAATTAAGTCCAAGACCTGGAACATCAGAGTTCTCATGGACAATCTCAACAGCATCAGAATACTGCTATCATTGCCCAGGAGCAAAGATATTTTAATACTGACACTGCCTCCCAAAGCGAGACCCAGCTAGCTCAAGGAACCAGATAGTGGTTATACATCCTCCTAGAAAGGTAAACGAGATATTGCTGCCTCCACAAGGTTGGCTTCACCATAAAAACAAACTGGTTGGCTGGCTCAGGGATTCCCCTTGTGGGATAAACAAGTGCCTCATGAACCATCTGAGAGAACAAGATGGCACTGGAGCATGGTGACTTCTTGCAAGCTGTGCCCAGTATACCCTCATTCTATATTTTATGACTGTAACACCACATTCTGCACTCTCTTTTCATTCTCTATGAATGGTATGCTTTGTGTGTATAGCAGGCAAGAAAGAATACTTTTCACTATATACTAATACGTGTGACAATAATAAATCAAATCAAATCAAGTCAGCTCACCCTAGCCCACAATCAGTGTGCTACAGTCCTCAGAAGGAGCTACCTAACAGTGGAAACTAGTCAAATCCAAAGAGGAATTTTACTTCAGTCTTGAACAATCCTTGGCCCAAGTTCTAATGGACAACAAGTTGCTCCTCCTTAGTGACTTTAACACCAGAATCTTAAATGACACAGACCTCTTTCTTTTGGGGGGGGGGGGGGGGAATCTTACCATAATCAACACCCGCAAAGAGACACTTGGTGACTCAACAAGGAGACACCAAGGTTGGTCCAATGAAAACAGTCAGGACCTGATGAGCCACAAGATTTTTCTGAACCTGAAACAGCAACCCAACTTAATAGGAAGAAAGCAGCTAGAGAGATAGCTGGAGGTTCAGGTGCAGAAAAAACCCTGACCTAAAGTGGGCAGAGAAAGCACAGGAGATCCAGCAGTTGGCCAACAAGCATGACACATAAAGTTTCTTTAGCACGGTCAAGACCACCTACAGAGCCAAGGTCCCACCTCACTGCTGGTCAAGAATGGAGAGATATTCATCAAGTAGAGGCAGTCAGCATCCGCTGAAAGGAGCACTTTGAAGACCTCACTAATCGAGATTGTGGCTTCAACGTTAATGTCCTTAACACCACGCCACACCATGCTATCATCTCAGCACAACCTCAACCAAGAATGAGCTAGAAAAGCTATCTCCAACAGCTAAAAAGAAAGTATCATGAGAACAGAAGAACATAAGAACATAAGAAATAGGAACAGGAGTAGGCCATCTAGCCCTTCGAGTCTGCCCCACCATTCAATAAGATCATGGCTGATCGGAAGTGGATCAGTTCCACTTTCCCGCTTTCTCCCCATAACCCTTAATTCCCTTGTCTGTCAAAAACCTATCTACCCGTGACTTAAATATATTTAGCGAGGTAGCCTCCACCACTTCAACGGGCAGAGAATTCCAGAGATTCACCACACTTTCAGTGAAGAAGTTCCTCCTCAACTCTGTTCTAAACTGCTCCCCCCTTATCTTGAGGCTGTGCCCTCTAGTCCTGCTGTCCTTTCTGAGCAGGAAGAATCTCTACCTCTACCCTATCCATCCCTTTCATTACCTTATCCGTCTCTATAAGATACCCCCTCATCCTTCTAAACTCCAATGAGTACAGACCCAGTCTATTTAGTCTCTCTTCATAGATCTCGGTATCAGCCTAGTGAACCTCCTCTGCACTCCCTCCAAGGCCAAAATATCCTTGCGCAAGTGCGGCGACCAAAACTGCACACAGTACTCCAGCTGCGGCCCCACCAGTGCCCTGTACAGTTGCAGCAAGACGTCCCTGCTTTTATATTCTATCCCCCTCGCTATAAAGGCCAGCATCCCATTCGCCTTCTTGATCACCTGCTGCACCTGCAGACTGGGTTTTTGCGACTCATGCACAAGGACCCCCAGGTCCCTCTGCACCGTAGCATGCTGCAGCTTTTTGCCCTTTAAATAGTAATCCCTCCTACCATTATTTGTGCCAAAGTGGATAACCTCAACTTGCTAACATTGTACTCCATCTGCCAGGTCCTCGCCCACTCGCTCAGCCTATCCAGATCCCTCTGCAGACTTTCCACACCCTCCGCGCAATTTGCTTTTCCACTCATCTTCGTGTCATCAGCAAATTTCGTCACCCTACACTCAGCCCCCTCCTTCAGATCATCTATATAAATGGTAAATAGCTGAGGCCCTAGCACCGATCCCTGCAGCACTCCACTAGTCACCAACTGCCAATCAGAATAGCACCCATTGATACCAACTCTCTGCCTCCTATTAGACAACCAATCCTCTATCCACACTAACACCTTACCCCCAACTCCATGCCCCCTAACCTTCTGAAGCAACCTTTTGTGCGGCACCTTATCAAACGCCTTTTGAAAATCGAGAACCACCACATCCACCGGTTCCCCTCTGTCTACCGCACTAGTCACATCCTCATAGAAATCCAATAAATTCGTCAAACACGACTTCCCCTTAACGAATCCGTGCTGCGTTTGCTCTATCAAACCATTCTTTTCTAGGTGCCTCGCTATTTCTTCTTTGATGACGGATTCAAGCATTTTTCCAACTACAGACATAAAACTAACCGGCCTATAATTCCCTGCCTTTTGCCTGCTACCTTTTTTAAACAGCGGCGTAACATTAGCCGTTTTCCAATCTTCCGGCACTTCCCCGGAATCCAGCGAGGTTTGGTAAATAAGCACCAAGGCATCTACTATCACCTCTGCCATTTCCTTCAGAGCCCTGGGATGCATTCCAGCCGGTCCTAGGGACTTGTCCACCATCAGTCCCATTAGTCTATCAAGCACTACCTCTCTAGTGACAGTAATCGCAATCAGGCCCCCAACTCCTACCATCCTTCTGTCTTTAATGTCCGGCAAACTATTCGTGTCCTCCTCCGTGAAGACCGAGGCAAAAAACTTATTTAAGGCCTCAGCCATTTCCTCATCTCCCACCACTAAATCCCCCCTCTCATCCTCTAAAGGTCCAAGATTCACTCTAGCCAGCCTCCTCTTCTTTATATATTTGTAAAAACTCTTACTGTCCTTTTTTATATTTAGTGCTAGTTTAGCTTCATAGTCTATCCTTCCTTTCTTTATCCACTTCTTAGTCATTCTTTGTTGATGTTTAAACCTCTCCCAATCTTCTACTCGCCCACTACTTTTAGCCACTCTAAACGCATCAGCTTTTAATTTAATACTCTCCTTTATTTCCTTCGATAACCACAGCTGGTTATCCCTTCTCCTACATTCCTTATTTACCATCGGAATATATTTCTGCTGAGCACCGAAAAAGATCTCCTTAAAAGATCCTCCACTGTTCCTCAGCAGTCCTACAAATCAATCTGCACCCCCAATCTACATTCGCCAATTCCGCTCTCATCCTATCATACTCCCCTCTGTTCAAACAGAGGACACAGGTTCAGGACCCTACTTTCTCATCCTCCGTCTGCATCAAAAATTCGACCATACAATGACTCCTCGTCCCAAGAGGATCCCTCACAACAAGATCCCTAATTCTTCCTGCCTCGTTACACAACACCAGATCTAAGATAGCTCGCTCCCTCGTTGGTTCCATCACACACTGTTCAAGGAAACTATCCCGACAGCATTCCAAGAACTCTTCCTCAAGCCCACCGCGTCCGACTTGGGTCAACCAATCAATATGCAGATTGAAATCCCCCATAATTATCGCCGTTCCGTTTCTGCACGCATCATTTATTTGCTTGTTTATAGCCCGCCCCACCTCCAAGTTATTATTTGGGGGCCTAGAGACCACACCCACCAGCGTCTTCCTCCCCTTACTGTTCCTTATCTCCACCCACAACAATTCCACGCTTTGCTCTTTGGAGCCTATATCTTCCCTTACTACCGCCCTGATATTATCCTTAATCAGCAGAGCTACCCCACCCACCTTTTCCTCCCGTCTATCCTTCCTAAACACTTGATACCCCTGGACATTCAGCTCCCAGTCCCTGTCGCCCTGCAACCACGTTTCCGAAATGGCCACCAGATCATATCCATTTGTGCTGATCTGCGCCACCAGCTCATTCACTTTGTTCCGAATGCTTCATGCATTCAGGTAAAGTGTCTTTATCCCAGCCTTTATCTGGACCCTATTTGAAGGAACGCTACCAACCTTTCTCATGCCCCCTACTTCCTTTACTATTGGGACATCCTCAACATTTTCCCACGCCCGTACCCTCTCCTTTACTTTAGATATTGTAATTTCTCCCACCCCACTAATTAGTTTAAAGCCCTATCTACAGTCCTAGTTATACGATTCGCCAGGACTCTGGTCCCAGCACAGTTCAGACCAAGACCATCCCTTCTGAACAGGTCCCACCTGCCCCAATACTGGTGCCAATGCCCCATAAATTCAAACCCATTCCTCCCACACCAATCCCTGAGCCGCCCATTCATCTCTTTAATCCTATTTACCCTACGCCCATCTGCATGTGGTTCAGGTAGTAATCCAGAGATAACCGCCTTGTCGGTTCTGCTTTTTAATTTCATTCCCAGCTTTTCATACTCCCTCTGCAGATCCTTAGTTCCCATTTTGCCTATGTCATTGGCACCCACATGTACCACAACGACCGGATTCTCACCCTCCCACTCCAGGTTCCTCTGCAGCCCAGATGAGACATTCTGGACCCTAGCACCAGGCAGACAACACACCCTTCTGTATTCTTTATCATTGTGACAAAAGACAGTGTCTATACTCGTAACTACACTATCCCCAATTACCACTACATTCCTCTTTTTTCCTTCCCCTTTGTCCTGTGTCTGCACCACTGCACCGTGGGCAGTTTGCTCATCAATCTTACAGCCCTCGTTCTTATCCACACTGGGACCAAGAACCTCAAACCTGTTGGACAGTTTGAGAGGCTGAGGCCTTTGGGTCCCCCCCTCTTTCCTCCCCACTCCCCCCTCCTTCCTCCCCACTCCCCCCTCCTTCCTCCCACCCTTCCTCCCCTCCTTCCTCCCTCCTTCCTCCCACCCTTCCCTCTCCACTCCCCCCTCCTTCCTCTCACCCTTCCTCTCCTCAGCAGCACCCTCTTGTTCCTGACCCTCAGAGTTAGCCAGACTAGGGGGTGTGAATCTCTCTTGCAACCCATTATCCAGGTTACACTCCCTCTCCCTGATGAGCCTCAGTGTCTGAAGCTCAGAGTTCAGTTCATCTACTTTGAGCCGGAACTCTTCAAGCAACCAGCACTTACTGCAGACATGGTCACTGGAAAGGACATTGGGTCCACCAGCTCCCACATCATACAGAAACAGCACATCACATGCCCCTCCATCACAGTCTCTTAGTGATTTCTAAACATAGTTAAGAATTTAAACTTACCTCGCCCTTTTCTCCCAAGCCCTGTGATCCAAAGCCCTTACTGCTCACTCTGCTTCCCTCTCACTCCGCTGCCCGCTGTCTACAGCAATTCTCCTTTTAAACCTTGCGCGGTAAAAAGCAGATGGAATCACTGTGGAAGCACTAAAATATGTCAGGAAGCATACTTGGTGTGATTGCATCACTTAATTTCCTGCCAGGGGATCTCAGAGATACTTAATTGTAATCTGCTTCAAGAAAGATGAAACATTCAACAGTGAACACAAGAAATAGAATCAGAAGTGAGCCACAGGGCCCTCCAAAGCATGCCCTACCATCTGACTGATACGCTGGCCTCAACTCCTTTCTCTGTCATTTCCACAAGAACACACGAAATAGAAGCAGGAGTACTGTGGTAAACACAGAGGAGTTATCTGCTGTCAGCAACACGGAAGGTCATCATCAGACTCCTCCTTAGTCACCATCCTCTCTGCCTGCCAGCAGCGATTCTGACAAATGAATCCACCACAGACCCAATTCAAATTCGGATTGGGGCTAAGCAAAGCTGTGACACTGTCCTGATGTTCTTCTCATTCTTCCTTGCTACAATGTTCCATCTCATCCTTAGCAAGCTCCCCACGTGTACTCTATGCCCCTATTAATGAGGCTAAGTTGCTGTATCCGTTAACTCCTCAACCTGTCCTGCCACCTTTAATGACTGACGCACATAGACACAGAACTCCCTTTGCTCCTGTATGCCTGTGGTAACCTCATTTTATATGGTCTTAGTCTCCAGGGAGCAGTCTCAGAGGACAGAGCATCGGTGTGGTGAGTGTATAAAGTAACTTACCACAGGACAGTAAGAAACCTCACAACAGCAGGTTAAAGTCCAACAAGTTTATTTGGTATCTTAAGCTTTTGGAGCGTAGCTCCTTCATCAGTTGAGTGATTGTCTGCATCATGGTTACCTCAGGCAGCCTAGTCAGCAGGGTGCAGTCTTGGAGCATAGGAGCAGCGAGTTCATAAAGTAACTTACCTCAGGGATTCGCGGCCGAGTCCCTAGAAAGCAGTCTCGGAGGGCAGAGCATCGGAGCAGTGAGTGTATAAAGTAAACTTACCTCAGGGATTTGTGGCCTAGTTCCCAGGGAGCAGTCTCGGAGGGTGGAGCAGTGAGTATATGAAATAACATCTCAGGGATTCACAGCCTAGTCCCCAGGGACCAGTCTCGGAGGGCAGAGCACTGGAGCAATAAGTACATAAAGTAACTTACCTCAGGGATTCGCGGCCTAGTCTCCAGGGAGCAGTCTCTGAGGGCAGGGCGGTAGTGCATAAAGTAACTTACCTTGGGGATTCGCGACCTAGTCCCCAGGGTGCAGTCTTGGATGGTGGAGCACCGGAGGGTGAGTGTATAAAGTAACTTACCTCAGGGATTCGCAGTCTAGTCATAGAGGTTCACAGCAAGGAAACAGGCCCTTTTGTCCAACTTGTCCGTGCTGCCCCTTTTTTTTAAACCCCTAATGTAGTCCCATTTGCCTGCAATTGGCACATATCCCTCTATATTCATCATACCCATGTAACTGTCTAAATGCATTCTAATGTACCTGCCTCTACTACTATCTCTGGCAGCTTGTTTCACCCTTCAAACCTCCCACTTCAAACCTATGCCCTCTAGTTTTAGACTCCCCTATGTTTGGGAAAAAATATTGACTATCTAGCTGATCTGTGCTACTCATTATTTTATAGACCTCTATAAGATCACTCCGCAGCCTTCTATGATCCAGAGAAGAAAGTCCAGTTTATCCAGCCTCTTCTTATAACTCAAACCATCATGTCTCAGTAACATCCTAATAAATCTTTTCTGCACACATTCTAGTTTAATAATACCCTTTCTATACAGGGTGAACAGTATTTCAAGTGTGGCCTTACCAATATCTTGTATAATTTCAACAAGACGTCCCAACTCCTATATTCAGTGTTCTGACCAATGAAACCATTGCCTTTTCCACCATCTGTCCACCTGTGACTCCACTTTCAAGGAGCTATGAACATGTACCCCTGCATCTCTTCGTTCTGTAGCTCTCCCCAATGCCTATCATTAGCTGATTAAGTCGTGCCCTGGTTCAATCAAAATGCATCACCTCGCATTTATCTAAATTAAACTCCATCTGCCATTCGTCAGCCCATTGGCCCAATTGATCAAGATTCCATTGCAATCTGAGATAACCTTCTTCACTGTCCACTATGCCACTAATCTTGGTGTCATCTGTAAACTTACTAATCATGCCTCCTATATTCTCATCCAAATCATTAATATAAATGACAAATAACAGTGGACCCAGCACTGGTCCCCGAGGCACACTGCTGGTCACAGGCCTCTAGTTTGAAAAATAACCCTCTACAACCACCCTCTGGCTTCTATCATCAAGCCAATTTCATATCCATTTAGAACATAAGAACATAAGAAATAGGAGCAGGAGTAGGCCAACTAGCCCTTCGAGCCTGCCCCGCCATTCAATAAGATCATGGCTGATCTGTCGTGGCTCAGTTCCACTTTCCCGCCCTCTCCCCATAACCCTTAATCCCCTCACTTATCAAGAACCCATCAACCCGCTTCTTAAAAATATTTAGCGAGGCAGCCTCCACCACTTCAACGGGCAGAGAATTCCAGAGATTCACCACCCTTTGAGTGAAGAAGTTCCTCCTCAACTCCGTTCTAAACCGCCTCCCCTTTATCTTGAGGCTGTGCCCCCTAGTCCTACTGTCTTTTTTGAGCGGGAAGAGTCTCTCCACCTCTATCCTATCCATCCCATTCATCATCTTATACGTCTCAATGAGATCTCCCCTCATTCTTCTAAACTCTAACGAGTACAAGCCTAGTTTATTCAGCCTCTCCTCATAGCTCAATCCCCTCAACTCCGGTATCAGCCTAGTAAACCTCCTCTGCACTCCCTCCAGGGCCAAAATATCCTTGCGCAGATGCGGCGCCCAAAACTGCACACAGTACTCCAGCTGCGGCCTCACCAATGCCCTATACAGCTGCAGCGAGACCTCCCTACTTTTATATTCAATCCCCCTCGCTATGAAGGCCAGCATCCCATTCGCCTTCCTGACCACCTGCTGCACCTGCAAGCTGGGTTTTTGCGACTCATGCACAAGGACCCCGAGGTCCCTCTGCACCGTCGCCTGCTGCAGTTTTTCGCCACGTAAGTAATAGTCCTTCCTACCATTCTTCCTACCAAAGTGGACCACCTCACACTTGCCAACATTAAATTCCATTTGCCATTTCCTGGCCCATTCGCCCAGCCTATCTAGATCCTTCTGCAGACTCTCCACACCCTCCGCACAATTTGCCTTTCCCCCAATCTTGGTGTCATCAGCAAATTTCGACACCCTGCACTCGGTTCCCTCCTCCAGATCATCTATATAAATGGTAAATAGCTGAGGCCCCAGCACCGACCCCTGGGGCACCCCACTAGTCACCAACCACCAATCCGAATAGCACCCATTGACCCCCACTCTCTGCCTCCTATTTGACAACCAATCCTCTATCCACGCTAACACCCTACCCCCAACTCCATGTCCCCTGACCTTCTGCAATAACCTCTTGTGAGGTACCTTGTCAAACGCCTTCTGAAAATCCAGAAAGACCACATCCACCGGCTCTCCTCTATCCACTGCCCTAGACACATCCTCATAGAACTCCAGTAAATTTGTCAGACACGACTTCCCTTTAATGAAACCGTGTTGCGTCTGCCCTATCAAGCAATTCCCTTCAAGATGCCTCGCAATTTCCTCCTTAATGACGGATTCTAACATTTTACCTACCACAGACGTTAAACTAACCGGCCTATAATTCCCCGCCTTTTGCCTGGCACCCTTCTTAAACAACGGCGTAACATTAGCCGTTTTCCAATCTTCCGGCACTTCCCCGGAATCCAGCGACGTCTGGAAAATAACCACCAAGGCATCCACTATAACCTCCGCCATTTCTTTCAGAACCCTCGGATGCATTCCATCCGGTCCTGGTGACTTGTCCACAATCAGCCCCTCCAGTCTGTCGAGCACCACCTCTCTAGTAACAGTAATGTCATTAAGACCCTCCAGTCCTACCACCTTTAGATGACTCACCCTTGATCCCTGAGACATAACCCTATGCAACAACCTACCATGCAGAACCTTGTCAAAGGCTTTGATAAAGTCCATGTAGACAACATCAACTGCACTGCCCTCATCTACCTTCTTGGTTACCTCTTCAAAAACTCAATCAAATTTGTGAGACCTGATTTTCCACACACAAAGCCATGCTGACTGTCCCTAATCAGTCATTGCATCTCTAAATGCCTGTAGATTCTGTCTCTCAAAACACCTTCCAACAACTTACCCACCACAGATGTGAGGCTCACTGGCCTGTAGTTCCCAGGCTTTTCCCTGCATCCCTTTTTAAACAAAGGCACAACATTGGCCACCCTCCAATCTTCAGGCACCTCACCCATGACTATCAATTGATTCAGATATCTCTGCAAAGGGACCCGCAATTTTCTCCCTAGCCTCCCACAGTGTCCTGGAATACACTTCATCAGGTCCTGGGAATCCCTACTCCCCAGGAAGCAGTCTCAGAGCATCAGAGTGGTGACTGTATAAAGTAATTTACAAAGAACAAAGAAAATTACAGCACAGGAACAGGCCTTTCAGCCCTCCAAGCCTGCACCAACCATGAAATAACAAAAACCCCCTACCTTTCCAGGGACCATATCCCTCTATTCCCATCCTATTCATGTATTTGTCAAGGCACCCTCTAATAGTCACTACTGTACTCCAATATCTCCCTCGGCAACAATTTCCAGGAATCCACTACTCTCTGTGTAAAAAAGTCTGCCTCATACATCTCCTTTAAGCCTTGCCCCTCACACCTTAATCCTGTGCCCCCTAGTAATTGACTCTTCCACCCTGGGAAAAAGCTTCTGACTATCCACTCTGTCCATGCTCTCATAATCTTGTAGACTTCTATCAGGTCGCCTCTCAACCAGCATTGTTCCAGTGAGAACAAACCAAGTTTCACCAACCTTTCCTCATTGCTAATGCCCTTCATACCAGGCAACATCCTGGTAAATCTTTTCTGTAACCTCTCCAAAGACTCCACATCCTTCTGGCAGTGTGGTGACCAGAATTGAACACTATATTCCAAATGCGCTTAACTAAGGTTCTATAAAGCTGCAACATAACTTGTCAACTTTTAAACTCAATGCCCCGGCTGATGAAGGCAAGCATGCCTTTTACCTTCTTGACTACATTCTCCATTTGCATTGCCACTTTCAGTGATCTGGGTACTTGTACACCCCGATCCCACTGCCTATCAATAGTCTTACCTTGGGGATTCATGGCCGAGTCTCCAGGGAGCAATCTCGGAGCATCGGAGCAGCGACTATATAAAGTAACTTACCTCAGGGATTTGCGGCCAAGTCTCCAGGGAGCAGACTCGGAGGGCAGAGCATCACAGCAGAGAGTAGATAAAGTAACTTACCTCAGGGATTCATGGCCTAGTCTCCAGGGGACAGTCTCGGAGGGCAGAGCACCGGAACAGGGATGAGGGAGGAGTTGGCTACGGTAGACTGGGAGCAAAAATTTTTTGTTGGGACAATTGAGGAACAGCAGAAGACTTTCAAAGCGACCTTTCGCAGTGCTCAGCAAAAGTATATACCAGTGATAAGGAAGAACTGTAGAAAAAGAGATAATCAGCCATGGATATCTAAGGAAATAAAGGAGGGTATCAATGTGAAAGAAAATGCATACAACGTGGGAAAGATTAGTGGGAACCTAGAGGATTGGGAAATCTTTAAACGTCAGCAGAATGCCACGAAAAAAGTTATAAAGGAAAGAAAAATGGATTATGACAGTAAACTAGCTCAGAATATAAAACTGATAGCAAAAGTTTCTACAAATATACAAAACGAAAGAGTGGCTAAAGGAAACATTGGTCCTTTAGAGAACGAGAAGGGGGATGTAATAACTGGAAATGAGAAAATGGTTGAGGCATTGAACAGATATTTTGTGTTGGTCTTCACAGTGGAAGACACAAATAACACGCCAAAAATTGATGACAGGAAGGCTGTGACACGTGAGAACCTAGAAACTATCATTATCATGAATGAGGGAGTGTTGGGAAAGTTAATGGGGGGGGGGCTAAAGGTAGACAAGTCTCCTGGCCCTGATGGAATGCATCCCAGGGCACTAAAAGAGATGGCGAGAGAAATAGCAAATGCTCTAGTGGTAATTTATCAAAATTCGCTGGACTCTGGGGTGGTTCCCGCAGATTGGAAAACAGCAAATGTGACACCACTGTTTAAAAAAGGAGGTAGACAAAACACAGATAACTATAGGCCAGTTAGCTTAACTTCTGTAGTAGGGAAAATGCTTGAATCTATCATCAAGGAAGAAATAGCGAAACATCTGGATATAACTTATCCCATTGGTAAGACGCAGCATGGGTTCACAAAGGGCAAATCATGTTTGACTACTTTGGTGGAATTCCTTGAGAACATTACATGTGCAGTGGACAATGGGGAACCTGTGGATGTAGTGCATCTGGATTTCTGGGGGTAAATGGGTGTTTTTGATTGGTGATCAGTGACTAGTGGTGTGCCTCAGGGATCAGTGTTGGAACCGTGGTTTTTTTACGATTTACATTGATGATTTGGCGTTGGGGACCAAATATAGTGTGTCAAAATTCGCAGATGACACTAAGATGGGTGGAAGAGCAGAGGACACTGAAAGTCTGCAAAGGGATATAGATAATCTGAGTGAGTGGGCAAGGGTCTGGCAGATGGAGTACAATGTTGGTAAATGTGAGGTCATCCATTTTGGTAGGAATAATAGCAAAATGGACTATTACTTAAATGGTAAAAAATTGCAATATGCTGCTGTGCAGAGGGACCTGGGTGTCTTTGTGCAAGAATCTCAAGGAGCTGGTCTGCAGGTGCAGCGGGTAATTAAGAAGGCAAATGGAATTTTGTCCTTTATTGTTAGATGGATGGAGTTTAAAAACAGTGAGGTTATATCGCAGCTGTATAAGGTGTTGGTGAGGCCACACCTGGAGTACTGTGTACAGTTTTGTCTCCTTAGAAAGGATATACTGGCATTGGAGGGGGTACAGAGGAGATTCAGTAGGTTGATTCCAGAGTTGAGACGGTTGGCTTATAAGGAGAGACTGAGTAGACTGGGGCTATACTCATTGGAATTCAGAAGAATGAGGGGAGATCTTATAGAAACATATAAGACTATGAAGGAAATAGATAAGATAAAAGCAGGGAAGTTGTTTCCACTGGCGGGTGAAATCAGAACTAGAGGGCATAGCTTCAAAATAAGCAGAAGCAGGTTTAGGACCGAGTTGAGGATGAACTTCTTCACACAAAGGGTTGTTAATTCTTTGGAATTCCCTGTCCAGTTAAGCAGTTGAGGCTACCTCATTAAATGTTTTTAAGGAAGGATAGATAAATTTTTGAACAGTAAAGGAATTAAGAGTTATGGTGAGTGGGCGGGTAACTGGAGCTGAGTCCACAAAAAGATCAGCCATGATCTTACTGAATGGAGGAGCAGGCTTGAGGGGCCAGATGGCCTACTCCTGCTCCTAGTTCTTATGTTCTTATGAGCAGTGAGTGTACAAAATAACTTACCTCAGGGATTTGCGGCCTAGTCTCCAGGGAGCAGTCTCGGAGGGCAGAGCACCAGTGCGGTGAGTGTAAAAAGTAACTTACTTTGGGGATTCGTAGCCTAGTCCCCAGAGAGCAGTCTTGGAGGGCAGAGCATCGGAGTGGTGAGTGTATAAAGTAACTTTCCTCAGGGATTCACAGCCTGGTCTCCAGGAAGCAGTCTCAGAGGGCAGAGCATCAGAGCGGTGAATGTATAAAGTACGTTACTTCAGGCATTCATGGCCTAGTTTATAGGAAGTAGTCTCAGAGCATTGGAGCAGTGAGTGTACAAAGTAACTTACCTCAGAGATTTGCGGCTTATCCCAAGGGAGCAGTGTCAGAGGGCAGAGCATCACAGTGGTGAGTGTATAAAATAACTTACCTCAGGGATTCACAGCCTAGTCCCCAGGGTGTAGTCTCAGAGGGCAGAGCACCGAGCAGTGAGTGTATAAAATAACTAATCTCAGGGATTCGCAGCCTAGTCTTCAGGAAGCAGTCTCAGAGGGCAGAGCATCGAAGCAGTGAGTGTATAAAGTAACTAATCTCAGGGATTCGCAGCCTAGTCTTCAGGAAGCAGTCTCAGAGGGCAGAGCATCGAAGCAGTGAGTGTATAAAATAACTAATCTCAGGGATTCGCAGCCTAGTCTTCAGGAAGCAGTCTCAGAGGGCAGAGCATCGAAGCAGTGAGTGTATAAAGTAACTTACCTCAGGGGTTTGTGGCCTAATCCCCAGGGAGCAGTCTCAGAGGGAGGAGCATCAGAGTGGTGAGTGTAGAAAATATCTTACCTCAGGGATTCGTGGCTTAAGTCTCCAGGGAGCAGTCTTGGAGGGCGGAGCACCGGAGCAGTGAGTGTATAAAGTAACGTACCTCAGGGATTTGCGGCCTACTCTCCAGGGAGCAGTCTCGGAGGGCAGACCACCAGTGCGGTGAGTAGTGTCACAGCACCAGGTTAAAGTCCAACAGTTTAATTAGTAGCACAAGGTTTTGGTGTGCTGCTCCTTCATCAGGTGAATCAAAACCTGTTGGTCTTTAACCTGGTGTTGTGAGACAACTTACTGAGTCATAGCTAGGGTGTCGAGAACATAAAACATAGAAAAACTACAGCACAAAGAGGCCCTTCAGCCCATAAGTTGCGCCGATCATATCTCTACCTACTAGGCTTACCTACAACCCTCAATCCTATTAAGTCCCATGTACTCATCCAGAAGTCTTTTAAAAGACCCTATCGAATTTGCCTCCACCACCACCAACAGCAGCCGATTCCACGCACCCACCACCCTCTGAGTGAAAAACTTACCCCTGACATCTCCTCTGTACCTATTCCCCAGCACCTTAAACCTGTGACCTCTTGTGGTAGCCACTTCAGCCCTGGGAAATAGCCTCTGAGAATCCACCCGATCAATACCTCTCAACATGTTATACACTTCTATCAGGTCCTTCGTCTCTCCAAGGAGAAAAGACCTATCCTCATAAGGCATACCACCCAATTCAGGCAACATCCTTGTAAATCTCCTCTGACCCTTTCAATGGCTTCCACAACCCTCCTGTAACGAAGTGACCAGAACTGAGCACAGTAGTCCAAGTGGGGTTTGACCAGGATCCTATAAAGCATTATCTCCCGACTCCGAAACTCAATTCCTTGATTGATGAAGGCCAGTACACCATGTGCCTTCTTAACCACATCCTCCACCTGTGAAGCCGATTTGAGGGTCCAATGAACCCGGATCCCAAGATCCTTCTGATCTTCCACACTGCTAAGAGTCTTACCCTTAATATTATATTCCTTCATCCCATTTGACCTACCACCACACATTTATCTGGGTTGAAGTCCGTCTGCCACTTCTCCGCCCAGTCTTGCTATCTATGTCACGCTGCAACTTCTGACATCCCTCCAAACTATCCACAACACCTCCAACCTTCGTGTCGTTGGCAAACTTACCAACCCATCCCTCCACTTCCTCATCCAGGTCATTTATAAAAATCACAAACAGCAAGAGTCCCAGAACAGATCCCTGGGGCACTCCACTGGTGACCGACCTCCATGCAGAAAAAGACCCATCTAAAACCACTCTCTGCCTTCTGTGGGCAAGCCAGGTCTGCTGTGGACCTGTTGTGGCGGTAGGCAAACTGAAGTGGATCCAGGTAGTCCAGGAGGCTGGAATTGATTTGTGTCATGGCTAACCTTTCGATGTAATAATGGATGTCAGAGCCATTGGACAATAGTGATTAAGAAATGCTGTTTGGCTTTTCTTAGTACCGGGATGAAGGTCGTCTTCTTGAAGCAGATAGGAACCTCAGATTATTGTAAAGAGAGGTTGAAGATGTCTGCGAATACCCTCAACAGCTGATCTGTGCAGGGTCTGAGTGCTCATCCAGGTACCCCATCTGAGCCAGTGGCTTTCTGTGGGTTGAGAAAGCTGCTCTTGACATCTGCAATGATGACCCCAGATATAGGTTCATCCAGAGCTTCCAGGGTGGAGGGCATGGTTTCACTGATTTCTTGCTCAAAATGGGTGTACAATGCATTGAGTTCATCAGGGAAGAGTGTGTTAGAGCTGGCAATTTTACATGCATTCATGTTGTAGCCTGTTTTGTCTTGCAGACTTTGCCATTGTTGTCAGGGGTCCGTGTGGCTAGCTTGGGACTCTAGCTTGGTCCGGGGGGATCTCCTTAGATCGTATCTGGTATTCTTGTATCGGTCAGGGGTGCCTAACTTGAACAAGTCAGACCTACACTAAGCTAGCACTGGATATCCCTGTTCATCCATGGCTTCTGGTTGGGAAACATGCAGATTTGCTTCTTTTGCACACAGTCTTCTACACACTTACTAATGCAGTCAGTTACTGTGGTGGTGCACTCGTTCAGGCTGGTTGCAGAGTTTTTAAATATTGACCAGTTCACTGACTCCAAGCAGCCCCGTAGGAGATCATCCTATTCCTCAGACCAACATTGCACGACTTTCTTTAATGGATTCTCCTGGTTCAGTTTTTGCTTACAAACTGGGAGCAGGAGCACAGCCTTGTCGTCTGATTTGCCAAAGTGTGGACAGGCGATAGAGCGGTAGGCACGTTTGATATTTGTGTAGCAGTGGTCTAGGATGATTGGGCCTCTGGTGGAACAGGAGATGTGTTGGTGGTAAGTTGGTAATATGCCCTTGAGCTGGGCCTGATTGAAGTTCCAGGCCACAAGGAACAAGGCCTCGGGAGCAATCTTGGAGAGCAGAGCAGTAAGTATATAAAGTAACTTGGCTCAGGGATTCGCGGCCTAGTCCCCAGGGAGCAGTCTTGGAAGGCACAGCATTGGAGCAGTGAGTGTATGAAGTAACTTACCTTGGGAATTTGCAGCCTAGTCTCCAGGGAGCAGTCTCGGAAGGCACAGCATCAGAGCAGTGAGTGCATAAAGTAACTTACCTCTGGGACTAAGTTAAAAAGTAGAATCAAAAAGGTAATAATCTCTAGATTATTAGCTGAGTCATAAGCTAATTGGCACAGGATCAATAAGAGGAAAACATGTGGCTGACAGATTGGTATGGGAGAAGTGGGTTTGAATTCATGGGACATTGCATCAGTGCTGGGGAAAGAGGTTGCTGTTTGAATGGAATGGCTCCAGCTGAATCATTCTGGGACCAGAGTCCTGGCGAATTGCATAACTAGGGCTGTAGATAGTACTTTAAATTAAATAAAAGGGGAGGTGGGTTCAACTGCATGGAAAATTATGACAAAAGTTAAAGAGAAGGAGAACTCAGGAGAGGTTATTGAAGTTCCCAGAACAAATAATAGGACAGAGAGTTTGGAAAGGATAGGAATCTAACTTAAGGCACAGCCTGTTGAGAGGACAACTATGAGAAGGGGATGATCAGTTCACACATCCTATCAAAATGACAGGCAGAGAGACGGAGTTGCCTTGTTAATAAGAAATTAAATTAAATCAAAAGCAAGAAGCAATACAAGGTCAGAAGGCTTAGAATCTGTATGGGTCGAGTTGAGGAACTGAAAAGGTAAAAAGACCCTGATGGGAGTTATGTATAGGCCTCCAAGAAATAGTCACGATGTGGGGCACAACATACACCAGAGATAGAAAAGGTGGTAAGAAAACAATGTTACAGTGATCATGGAGGACTTCGATATGCAGGTGGACTGGGAAAATTAGGTTGCTAGTGAGTCCAAAGAAAAGGAATTTGTAAAATGTCCGTAAGATAGTTTTTTGGTGCCCCTTTGAGTAGACTCCACTAGGAAACAGGCAATTTGGGATTTGGTGATGTGTAATGATGCAGACTTGATAAGCGAGCTTAAGAACATAAGAAATAGGAGCAGGAGTAGGCCAACTAGCCCTTCGAGCCTGCCCCGCCATTCAATAAGATCATGGCTGATCTGTCTTGGCTCAGTTCCACATTCCCGCCCTCTCCCCATAACCCTTAATCCCCTCTCTTATCAAAAACCCATCAACCCGCGTCTTCTTAAGGTGAACGAACCCTTAGGAAGCAATGACCATAATATGATAGAATTCACCCTGCAGTTTGAGAGAGAAGCTGGAATCGGAGGCATGAGGGAGGAGCTGGCCAGGGTTGAATGGAAGAGGAGCCGAGCAGGAAAGATGGTGGAGCAGCAATGGCAGAAGTTTGAGGGAATAACTGGGAGACACAGTGGCATTTCATCCCAAGAAAGAAGAAGCTTACTAAGGGGGGGATGAGGCAACCATGGCTGATGAGGGAAGTCAGGGACAGCATAAAAGCAAAACAGAAAGCATAAAATGTGGCAAAGGTTAGTGGGAAGCCAGGGGATTGGGAAGCCTTTAAAACCAACAGAGGATAACTAAAAAGGCGATAAGGAGGGAGAAGATCAAATACAAGAAAAGCTTGCCAGTGATATAAAAGATAGAAAAAGTTTTTTTAGATATATAAAGGGTAAGAGAGAAGCAAGAGTGGACATTTGACCGCTGGAGAAGTAGTATTGGGAACAAAGTGACAGAAGAACTGAATAGGTACTTTGCATCAGTCTTCGTGGTGGAAGATACACCAGTAACATACTAAAAATTCAAGAGAGTCAGGGGACAGAGGTCAGTGTGGTGGCCATTACTAAGGAGAAGATGCTAGGTAAGCTTAAAGGTCTGAAGGTGGATAAATAACTGGACCAGATGGACCACAACCCAGTGTTTTGACGAGATATCTGAAGAGATAGTGGAGGCATTAGTGGTGATCTTTCAGGAATCACTGGAGTCAGGAGGGTCCAGAGGACTGGAAATTCGCTAATGTGACACCCTTGTTTAAGAAGGGAGGGAGGCAAGAGACGGGAAACTACTGGCTGGTTAGCCTGACCTCGGTCATTGGTAAGATTTTATTAAGGATGAGATTTCGGAATTCTTGGAAGTGCATGGTAACATAGGACAAGGTTAGCATGGTTTCATCAAGGTGAGGTCACACCTGACAAATCTGTTAGCATTCTTTGGGGAGGGAACGAGCAGATTAGACAAAGAAGAGCCAGTGAACATTATCTATTTGGATTCCAGAAGGTCTTTGACAAGGTGATGCACAGGAGGCTGCTGAATAAGGTAAGACTTGATTACTTCTAAAGACTTGCATTCCAACCATTATTTTGTAAATTGAGTTTCTGTCTTTATATGCCTTGTTTGTGAAATGAAATCCCACTCACCTTATGAAGAAGCTAGTGGCTTTTGCTACCAAAGAAACCTGTTGGACTTTAACCTGGTGTTGTGAGACTTCTTACTGTGTTTACCCTGGTCCAAAGCTGGCATCTCCACATCATGAATAAGATAAGAGCCCATGGTGTGAAAGGCAAGGTACTAGCATGGATAGAAGATTGGCTGATTGGCAGAAGTTAGAGAATGGGGATAAAGGGGTCCTTTACAGGATGGCAGGCAGTCACTTGTGGAGTTCAGTGTTGGAACCACAACTTTTCATTCTATTTAGATCACATCAATGATCTAGATGAAGGAACTGAAAACATTGTGGCTAAGTTTGCAGGTGATACAAAGATAGGTGGAGAGACAAGAAGTAATGAGGAGTCAGGGAGGCTGCAGAAAGACTTGGACAAGTTAGGAATCTGGGCAAAGAAGTGGCAGATGGAATACAATCTTAACTAATTAGGGGATCAGGGGTTATGAGGAAAAGGCAGGAGAATGGGGATGATTGAATGGCAGAGCAGACTCGATGGGCCAATTGGCCTAACTCTATTCCTATATCTTATGGTCTTAATGTGGGGAAAGTGTGAGGTTATGCACTTTGGTAAGAAGAATAGACTATTTTCCAAATGGGGAGAAAATTCAGAAATCAGAAGTGCAAAGGGAATTGGGAGCCCTGGTGCAAGATTCTCTTAAGATTAACTTTAAGGTTGAGTTGGTATTTAGGAAGGCAAATGCAATGTTAGCATTCATTTCGAGAAGATTAGAATACAATAGCAGGATGTATTGCTGAGGCTTTATAAGGCTCTGGTCAGACCGTATTTGGAATATTGTGAGCAATTTTTATCTAAGGAAGAATCTGTGGCCTTCGAGAGGGTCCAGAGGAGGGTCTCAAGAATGATCTCAGAAATAAAAGGTTTGATGTAAAAGGGTAAGAGGTGTTGGGGGGGGGGGGGGAGGAATTTCATTGTAATTTACAATATTCTGAAAGGCCTGGATAGAGTGGAGATAGAGAAGATGTTTTCATTAGTGGGAGAAACTAGGATCTGAGGACACAGCCTCAGAGTAAAGGAACAATTCTTTAAAACCGAGATGAGGAGGAATTTTTTCAGCCAGAGGGTGGTGAATCTGTGGAATTCATTGCCACAGAAGACTGTGGAGATCAAGTCATTGAGTGTATTTAAGACAGAGTCTGCCTGAACTAAAACCGTATGCACTTACAGAGTCCGTATCCTTCCATTCCCATCCTATTCATGTATTCGTCTAGCTGCCCCTTTAAATGCTGCTATTGTAACTGCTCCCACCACCTCTCCAGGCAGCACATTCCAGACATTCAACACCCTCTGTAAAAAAACTTGCCTCACACATCTCCCCTAAACTTTTTCCCATGCACCTTTGTCCCCTAGTACTTGACTTTTCTATCCTAGGAAAAGAGCATCTGAATATCCACTCTGTCCATGCCACTCATAATCTTGTAAACTTCTATCAGGTCACCCCTCAAGCTACATCGTTCTAGTGAGAGCAAACCAAATTTGTCCAACTTCTCCTCATAGCCAATTCCCTCCAGACCAGGCAACACCCTAGTAAGCCTCTTCTGTACACTCTCCAAAGCATCCACATCCTTCTGATAGTGTGGTGACCAGAATTGTCCACAATATTCTAAATGAGGCCTAACTAAGGTTCTATACAGCTGCAGCATGACCTGCTAATTTTTATACTCAATGCCCCGACTGGTGAAGGCAAGCATGCTGTATGCTTTCTTGACTACCCTGTTTGCCTGTGTTGCCACTTCCAGTGATCGGTGGACATGTACACCCAGATCTCTCTGCCTGTCAGTACTCTTAACGGTTCTATCATTTACCAAATAATTCCTACATGCATTGGACGTTCCAAAATGCATTATCTCACACTTGTCCCAGATTAAACTCCATTTGCCATTTCTCCGTCCAAGTTTCCAACCGGTCTATAGCTTGCTGTATCCCCTGACAATCCTCTTCCCTATCGTTATGGTCTGCGTCCACTCCCTCCTCTGCCCCCATGGCCAAAACTCCCATATCCTGATGCCCTCTCGCCACATCACTTGACGTCTAACCCTCCCACCTCCTCAATGTCCAGCAATATTTAGAACAATCAGAGTTAAGCTGCCTGTTTAAATTTCAAACAATGCTTGGGAGTTAGTTGTCAGTCACCATCAACTGGTGCATTTTCCATGGCAATGTCTCTACCAGTCAGAGTCCACTTGCCAAGCAATTTCTTTTCATACATTATAAATTTGTGAATTTTCCTTATATTGTATTCCTGTGAATGTCCTGATGAGTGCAAGATGAAAAGCTTTGACAAATAATCCATCTTTTTTCAGCAGTTATTCATAAATATATGACGCAATTTCAAATTAAATGTTTCAAGTAGAATTAACTGATTTTGCCAGTCACAGTGGTAAGGTCCTATTCTATCCAATGTTACCTGCTCTGCATTTTTAAGGATCTCAAATGATAAATGCAAAGAGCAACATAACTAAAACAATCAAATTCATAAATTATTCTTACAAAATCAATTCTAAAGAAAGGAAATTGAACAGGCACTCAAGGGTAATAAACTTGCAGGGCTACTGAGACACACTGCGGAAATTGGGACTGACCATATTGCTCTTGAGTTGGCATGGAATTGACCGGCTCCTTACATGCTCCTAAGACTCTGTAAGCCAGTGGCTGATTGGCTGGTTTTACATCAGGAAGAGATCTTGGGGTTAGGATAAGTTCCTAAAATCATTGGTGCAGTGGAGATGGGTGGATATAGGAGATTGTTTTAAATAAGGGTCATTAGCATTGGGGCGTCCCAATGTAAATGGATATGGTAATAATGATAATGTTTTTTCTCTTTTCATTCACAGGTTTTAAGTCGGTCCACCTCGTGTCCAACGAGGGGCATACACGCGATGGGTCGTACTGGGCTGCTCTTGGTTGTTTGAGATTGGCCTAGTGCTTCATGTCGTTAGTGTGCCTAAACTGGACCAGATACTGGGCAAGACGACAGCTCAGTGACTATCGCTGATTGCTGTGCAGACACATGGATTTGGGCCGGTGTCTGTGGGAGTTTGCGCATTCTCCCCGTACTTGCGTGGGTTTTCTCCAGGTGCTCCGGTTTCCTCCCACACCCCAAAGATGTGCTGTTAGGCTGATTGGCAGGAATAAATTGTCCCTAAATCAGATTCCCTCAATCTGGATGGCCATAAAACATTAGACAGGGATCGTGGGTGGAGTAGGGGGACTGGTGGTGTTCAGATGGCGGCGCGGGCTCGTTGGGCCGAAGGGCCTGTTTCCCGGGCTGATTTTGTTCTTTTGTTCTTTGTGTTTTACAGGTAGTTAGAAAGTGAACAGAATATTAGTATCAAAACCAGGAGGGGCAATTTTGTTTTCTTTATTTTCAACCGAATATTAGATTATTTCAGAGTGTGCAAAAGAAAACTAGATTAATTCCAAAACTGCGAGAACAGAGCTATGGTGATTAGCTGCCATAGAATATTTCAGATGTCAGAAGAAGAAGAAACTTTAGATATAGAGTCACAGAGGTTTACAGCACAGAAACAGGCACTGCGGCCCAACTTGTTTATGCTGCCCCTTTTTTTAAAGCCCTAAGCTAATCCCAATTGTCTGTATTTGGTCGATATTCCTCTATACCCATGTAACTATCTAAACGTTTTTTAAAAGGCAAAATTGTACCCACCTCTACTACTACCTCTGGCAGTTTATTCCAGACATACATCACTCTCTGTGTGAAAAAATTGCCCCTCTGGACAGTTTTGTGTCTCTCCCCTCTTGACTTAAACCTATGTCCACTAATTTTAGACTCCGCTACCTTTGGGAAAAGATACTGACTATCTAGCTGATCTATGCCCCTCATTATTTTATAGACCTCAATAAGATCATCCCGCAGCCTTCTACGCTCCAGAGATCAAAGTCCCAGTCTATCCAGCCTCTCCTTAAAACTCAATCCATCAAGTCCCCGTAGCATCCTAGTAAATCTTTTCTGCACTCTTTCTAGTTTAATAATGTCTTTTCTCTAATCGGGTGACCAGAATTGTACATAGCATTCCAAGTGTGGCCTTACCAATGTCTTTTATAACTTCAACAAGACATCCCAATTCCTGCATTCAATGTTTTGACCAATGAAACCAAGCATGCTGAATGCCTTCTTCACCACTCTGTCCACCCGTGGTTCCACTTTCAGGGAGCTATGAACCTGTGCCTCTAGATATCTTTGCTATTTAACTCTCCCCAACGCCCTACCATTAACTGAATAAGTCCTGCCTGGTTCAATCTACCAAAACGCATCATCTTGCATTTATCTAAATTAAACTCCATCTGCTATTCATCAGCCCACTGGCCCAATTGATCAAGATCCCGTTGCAATCTGAGATAACCTTCTTTACTGTCCACTATGCCACCAATCTTGGTGTCATCTGCAAACTTACTAACCATGCCTCCTATATTCTCATCCAAATCATTAATATAAATGATAAGTAACAGTGGGCCCAGCACTGAACCATGAGACACACCACTGGTCACAGGGCTCCAGTTTGAAAAACAACTCTCTACAACCACCCTCTGGCTTCTGCCATCAAGCCAATTTTGTATCCAATTAGATACCTTATCCTGGATCCCATGAGATTTCACCTTATGCAACAACCTACCATGCTGTATCTTATCAAAGGCCTTGCTAAAGTCCATGTAGACAACATCAACTGCACTGCCTTCATCTACCTTCTTGGTTAACCCTTCAAAAAACTCAATCAAATTTGTGAGACATGATTTTCTCACAAAGCTATGCTGACTGTCCCTAATCAGTCCTTGTGTCTCTAAATGCCTGTAGATCCTGTCTCTCAAAATACCTTCCAACAATTTACCCACCACAGACATGACGCTCACTTCACTGTAGTTCCCAGGCTTTTTCCTGCAGCCCTTTTTAAACAAAGACACAACATTTGCCACCCTCCAATCTTCAGGCACCTCATCTATGATTATCCATGATTCAAATATCAATTCAAATATAGCATCATAGAATCCCTCCAGTGCAGAAGGAGACCATTCAGCCCATCGAGCCTACACTGATAACAATCCCACCCAGGCCCTATTCCCATAATCTCATGTAATTCTCCAGCTAATCCCCATGACACTAAGCAGCAATTTTGCTTGGCAGTAAACCTAATCATTTAATATTTGAATGGGATCTGCTTCCATGAAATATAAAGGTGGGTATTTTTACTTTTGGGAACACAGTAGCACAGTGGTTAGCACTGCTGCTTCACAGCTCCGGGGACCTGGGTTCAATTCCCGGTTTGGGTTACTGTCTGTGTGGAGTTTGCACATTCTCCTTGTGTCCGCGTAGGTTTCCTCCGGTGCTCCGGTTTCCTCCTACAGTGCAAAAATGTGCAGGTTAGGCTGAATGGCCATGCTAAAATTGCCCCTTAGTGTCCTGAGATGCATAGGTTAGAGGGATTAGTGGGTAAATGTGTTGGGATATGGGGGTGGGGCCTGGGTAGGATTGTGGTCAGTGCAGACTTGATGGGTCAGATGGCCTCTTTCTGCACTGTAGGGTTTCTATGATTTCTATGATAACAATGCAAAGCATGTGATATGAGACCACCCATCCCCCACCCTGCACACTCCTCCCCAGCCCCATTTCCATTGAAATCCAGAGGGAAAGCTGCTCACACTTGCACAATGCACCACCAGAAGGAATAGGTTATTTGAGGTTTACAGAATATGGTTTTTACAAGTCTTTCTATATGTACAAAATTCAAGAACAAAGAAGTCAAATTTTCAAATTAAGATCATCAATAGAAATTGACAATATTTTCCCATTAAAAAAGTGATAACAGCAGTTTTGTAATTGGAAACATTTATCTATAATTTATTTCCATAGTTTCAACTAATTGGGGCTTTACTGACAGTCTACTGAACTGGGTAGTTCTTTTATTCAATAAATTAAATCTTACAGGATTGCTTTTCAATAGGAATCAATATTGAAGCTTTTGAGGTTAATTTCTATATTTTATACAGGTCTGATGAAAACCTTAAAAGCCAGACAGTGTTAAGTTACAACTGTTGAAAGTTTAACATTAGTTGTGGATGTGAACACCTACTTCAATGTACAATCATATTGTAAGACTTATGCAGATCAAAACATTTTCATCAACTCTCACAAGCAGCATACATCAATGCCAAGACGCTCTTAACCTAACTTCCACTTTGACTTGGCTGATTATGAACATATGCACAGCTACGTGTTAAACAGGGCCATTCGGGAGTGAAGCAGTTGAGTGGAGGCGAGAAAGACAGAGAGAGAGAGAAGAAAAACACAGAAGAAATTGTCAGAATTAATGTGCATACTACCAGTTGAAGAAAATCATCCAATCTTTCCCAATCCTTTCCCATCAGACCAAAAGACATTGCAGCAGAGTAGGCCATTTGGCCTATTAAGTCTGTTCCACCAATCATCTCATTACTAATCAATCCTCAACTCCACTTTCCCACCTTATCCTTATAACGCTTGATTTCCTTACAATTCAAAAATCTCTCTGTCTGAGGCTTGAAAGTACTAAATGACCAAGCCTCAACAGCACTCTGCAGTAAAGAATTCCACAGATTTTGATTTGATTTATTATTGTCACATTCATTGGGATACAATAAAAAGTATTGTTTCGTGTGCACTATACAGACAAAATATTTTGTTCATTGAATACATAGGGGAGAACGATAGCAAAAGGTGCAGAATATAGTATTACAGTCAGAGCTAGGATGTAGAGAAGATCAACTCACTATAGGCCCATTCAAAAATTTGATGGCAGTAGGGAAGAAACTGTTCACTACCCTCTGAGATAAGTTCCTCCTTATCTCTATCTTAAATGTCTTTCTCTGCCTTTGAGAATATGCCCTCTGCTCCTAGACTCTCCCACAAGAGGAAACAACTTCTCAACATCTACCCTGCCAAGACCTCTAATATGTCTCAATAAGGTCACCTCTCATTTTTCTAAACTTCAATGAGTAAAGGCCCAACCTACTCAACTTCTCCTCGGAAAATCTCTCCATACCTGGAATCAACTTAACGAACCTTCTCTGATTTGCCTCTGGACATGTCACACTATAGTTAAGAAAGCTTCTGTTTTCTCAGAAGACTAAGGAAATTTGGCACGTCAGCTACAACTCTCATTGTCTCATGCACCATAGAAAGCATTCTTTCTGGTTGTATCACAACTTGTACGTTTCCTGCTCTGCCTAAGACCACAAGGAACTACAAAAGATCATGAATGTAACTCAATCCATCACGGAAACCAGCCTCCCATCCATTAACTCTGTCTACACTTCCCACTGACGTGGAAATGCCAGCATTGGACTGGGGTAAACACAGAAGAAGTCTCATAACACCAGGTTAAAGTCCAACAGGTGAGTGGAGACTCACCTGATGAAGGATCAGAGGCCCGAAAGCTAGTGGCTTTTGCTACCAAATAAACCTATTGGACTTTAACCTGGTGTTGTGAGACTTTTTACTGTGTTTACACTTCCCACTGCCTTGGCAAAGCAGCCAGCATAATTAAGGATCCCACGCATCCCGGACATTCTCTCTTCCACCTTCTTCCATCGGTCACGTACCAACCGACTCAAGAACAGCTTCTTCTCTGCTGCTGTCAGACTTTTGAATGGACTTAACTTGCATTAAGTTCTTTTCACCCTATGATTGTGACACTATATTCTGCACTCTCTCATTTCCTTCTCTGTGAACGGTATATTTTATCTGTATAGCGCTCAAGAAATAATACTTTTCACTGTATGTTAATACATATGACAATAATAAATTGAATCAAATCAAAATCAAATCCAATGCCAGTGTATCTTTTCTTAGAAAGAGGACCAAACTGTTCACAGTATTCCAGGTGTAGTCTAACAATTCTCTTGTTCAGTTTTAGCAAGACTTTTTTTATAAGACTTTTTTAGCAAGACTCCTTTTATAAAAGCAAAATACTGCGGATGCTGGAATCTGAAACAAAAACAGAAAATACTGGAAAATCTCAGCAGGTCTGACAGCACCTGTGGGGAGAAAATAGAGCCAATGTTTTGAGTCATTGGGTCCGATTTTACCATTTTCATTTTAAGTGCTGAATCTGGCTATAATGCAGATCCGACTTGGAAATCAGTTTTCAGATGCTCCCATATGCACAGCCTGAGAAAAATACGTGGGTCCCATTCCACGCTGTGGGTGGGGCCTGGCACGGCCAAAACAGCTCTGAATTGCACATGCACAGTTAGAAAAAAATTGAAAAAGCGCATGTCAGATCGCTCCCGGGCCACAGAAAGCGGAGAAGGCAGCCCGGGATCGAAAAGTGGGAGTGATGGTCCCCACACACATCACTGTCCCCCTTATCCACCACCCCCCCACTCCCCACAGACATCGTTGTCCCCCTTATCAACCCCCGCCCCCCCAATTGATCACCCATAGAGTGTCAGCGGACCCTGCTACCCAGACTGATGGCTCCCCTGCCCCCCCCACTGATTGCCCACAGAGTGGCAGCGGACCTCTCTACATCCCGCCCCTCCCCCCCCCCCACCAGAGAACCATCTAACCGCCCCCCCCCGCCGCCCCGATCAGGCCTTCCCTCCAGCCCTTCACCTGATACATCTTACCTGCCTCCCACCTGCCCCCTCAGAGAATGATCTGGCCTCACTCACTCCCCCCTCTCCACCACCGCCCCCCCCCACCCAAAGAATAGTCTGGCCTCACTCCCTACCCCCAGACAACAATCTGGCCTCACTCATTCCCCCCACAGAATGGTCTGGCCTCACTTACCCCTCCCTCACCCCCTTCCAGAGGAACATCTGACCCACCTCCTCCTCCCTCCCCACCAGACAACGATCAGCCCCCCTGTCCCCGCCCAGACAATGATCGCCATCACCCGTCCCTCCTTCAGAGAAATACCTGACCTGCCTCCTATTCCTCCCCTCCCCAACGAGACAACGATCTGGCCTCACTGCCTCCGACCACCAACCAAAGAATGATCTGACTCGCCTCGCTCCTCCCCCGCCCCACCACTGATCTGAGTCACTGGAACAACCACTGATCTGAGTTGGAAGCACTGAACGTGCTCTTCAGCAGCTGGAGCACCTGATTCAGACTTTTATTCAGCAGGTTCATTTTGGCATGATTCCAGATCGGCGAACACAGCAGTAAAGGGGGAAATAAGAACATAAGAACATAAGAAATAGGAGCAGGAGTAGGCCAACTAGCCCTCCGAGCCTGCCCCGCCATTCAATAAGATCATTGCTGATCTGTCGTGGCTCAGTTCCACTTTCCCGCCCTCTCCCCATAACCCTTAATCCCCTCTCTTATCAAAAACCCATCAACCCGCATCTTAAAAATATTTAGCGAGATAGCCTCCACCACTTCAACGGGCAGAGAATTCCAGAGGTTCACCACCCTTTGAGTGAAGAAGTTCTTGCTGATAAAGTTGGACAGACAGTTCATTAATTCAGTTTAAATGCATGCAAATGCATTTAAGTCACTGTAGCACCCGTTTCGGACGTGAATCGGATCACTGCCATTTCCCGGTTTCCATAAAGTGGCAATCTGCGCCGGCGCGGATCGCGTTAATGGTCTCACACCCGACTTTACCACGTTTTTGCACCCAAAAACGGGCACAATGCAATGGTAAAATCGGGCCCATAGTGTCACACAGATTTACAGATGGAAACTGGCCCTTTGGACCAACTTGTCTCGAGACAACCCTTTGTCAGATCTCTTTTCATATCAGTCCCTTTGAAATAAAGGTCAGCATTCCATGAGCCTTCCCTATTACTTACTGAACTTGCATAATAGCTTTTTGTAAATTGTGCACAAAGACCCCAAAATCCCTCTGTGCTGCAGTTTTAATAATATTCAACTCCTTTATTCTTCCTACCAAAGTGTATAACTTCACACTTTCCTACAGCGGGTACAATTTTATCTTTTAAGAAACATTTAGATAGTTACATGGGTATGATGCGCATAGAGGGAAATGGGCCAAATGCGGGCAATTGGGATTAGCTTATGGGATTTAAAAAAAGGGCGGCATGGACAAACTGGGCCAAAGAGTCTGCTTCCATGCTGTAAACCTCTATGACTCTACGTTATATTCCATTTGTCAAATTTTTGCCCACTCATCACTTAACCAGTCTACATCTTTCTGTAGGCTCTGTTTTTTTCATATTTGTTGATGGGATGTAGGTATCACTGGTGGTCAGCATTTATTGTCCATTCCTGGGGGCATTTAAGAGTCAATCATTGTGGTGGATCTAGAGTCACACGAAGGCCAGACCAGATGAGGATGGCAGATTTCCTTCCCTAAAGAGCATTAGTGAACCAGATGGGCTTTAATGACAATCAACAATGGCTCCGTGAGGTCATCATTAAAAATTTTTATTCCAGATTTTTAATTTAAATTTCACCATTTGCCATAGTGGGATTCAAACCCAGGCCCCCAGAACATTAGCCTGGGTCTCTGGTTTAATTGTCCCTTGAGAATACCATTACGCCTGCCTCCTTAATAATACATTCACTGTCTTTGTCATTAACATATATTGTAAATAATTGTGGCCCCAGCACTGATCCCTTTGCACTCCACTGGTTACATGGTGCCATCTTGAAAATGCCACTTTATCCCAACTCTGTCCTCTATCCACACTCACATAATAACACCATAAGTTCTTATCTTATGAGGTAGCCTTTTTATCTTAAGATAAAAGCATAGAGATGGAAAGGTGGTAGGACTGGAGGGTCTTAATGACATTACTGTTACTAGAGAGGAGGTGCTCGACAGACTGGAGGGGCTGATTGTGGACAAGTCCCCAGGACCGGATGGAATGCATCCGAGGGTTCTGAAAGAAATGGCGGAGGTGATAGTGGATGCCTTGGTGGTTATTTTCCAGACGTCGCTGGATTCCGGGGAAGTGCCGGAAGATTGGAAAGCGGCGAATGTTACGCCGTTGTTTAAGAAGGGTGCCAGGCAAAAGGCAGGGAATTATAGGCCGGTTAGTTTAACGTCTGTTGTAGGTAAAATGTTAGAATCCGTCATCAAGGAGGAAATAGCGAGGCATCTTGAGAGGAATTGCTTGGTAGAGCAGACGCAGCACGGTTTCGTTAAAGGGAAGTCGTGTCTGACAAATTTACTGGAGTTCTATGAAGATGTGTCTAGGGCGGTGGATAGAGGAGAGCCGGTGGACGTGGTCTTTCTTGATTTTCAGAAGGCGTTTGACAAGGTACCTCACAGGAGGTTATTGCAGAAGGTCAGGGGACATGGAGTTGGGGGTAGGGTGTTAGCGTGGATAGAGGACTGGTTGTCAAATAGGAGGCAGAGAGTGGGGGTCAATGGGTGCTATTCGGATTGGCGGATGGTGACTAGTGGAGTGCCCCAGGGGTCGGTGCTGGGGCATCAGCTATTTACCATTTATATAGATGATCTGGAGGAGGGAACCGAGTATAGGGTGTCGAAATTTGCTGATGACACCAAGATTGGTGGAACGGCAAATTGTGCGGAGGGTGTGGAGAGCCTACAGAAGGATCTAGATAGGCTGGGCGAATGGGCCAGGAAATGGCAAATGGAATTTAATGTTGGCAAGTGCGAGGTGGTCCACTTTGGTAGGAATAATGGTAGGAAGGATTATTACTTACGTGGGGAAAAACTGCAGCAGGCGACGGTGCAGAGGGACCTCGGGGTCCTTGTGCATGAGTCACAAAAACCCAGCTTGCAAGTGCAGCAGGTGGTCAGGAAGGCGAATGGGATGCTGGCCTTCATAGCGAGGGGGATTGAATATAAAAGTAGGGAGGTCTTGCTGCGGCTGTATAGGGCATTGGTGAGGCCGCAGCTGGAGTACTGTGTGCAGTTTTGGGCGCCGTACTTACACAAGGATATTTTGGCCTTGGAGGGAGTGCAGAGGAGGTTTACTAGGCTGATGCCGGAGTTGAGGGGGTTGAGCTATGAGGAGAGGCTGAATAAACTAGGCTTGTACTCGTTAGAGTTGAGAAGAATGAGGGGAGATCTCATTGAGACGTATAAGATGATGAATGGGATGGATAGGATAGAGGTGGAGAGACTCTTCCCGCTCAGAAAGGATAGTAGGACTAGGGGGCACAGCCTCAAGATAAAGGGGGGGCGGTTTAGAACGGAGTTGAGGAGGAACTTCTTCACTCAAAGGGTGGTGAATCTCTGGAATTCTCTGCCCGTTGAAGTGGTGGAGGCTACCTCGCTAAATATTTTTAAGACGCGGGTTGATGGGTTTTTGATAAGAGAGGGGATTAAGGGTTATGGGGAGAGGGCGGGAATGTGGAACTGAGCCACGACAGATCAGCCATGATCTTATTGAATGGCGGGGCAGGCTCGAAGGGCTAGATGGCCTACTCCTGCTCCTATTTCTTATGTTCTTATGTTCTTATGTTATGTTACGCGCATTGCAGTTCAAGTCATTATTTTTATTTCTCCAGGATAAACATGTCCTTACCGCCTCTGGATTTCCAGTTCCTCCTGGCATGGGCCATTCTGCACTTGTGGGAACAATTGTGAATTCTGTCGTGACAATGTTGGACCTGAAACAGGCAAACAAGGGAAAGCATTTAAAAAGGATACCCTCTTAGACATCATTAACACAGATACAAAGAGCACATGTACAAATGTATTTGTTCTCAGATGCCATAGAGCAACTGTTTTTTCTCTAAACAGAATGCAACTCCACAGCATGTTCTTATGTGTAAAGAATTTTTAAGTAGAATTACAAATTTAACTTGAATCTTTTAGAGTTGTAATTAACATACAGAAAACTGTGTAAATGAATTCCATTTGCCAGGTTGTAAATTCAAAGTTTGTCAGTAACGGTTCTGAATGGCACCATATAACATCACAGTATGACCACCTGGTCTGCGCATTCAAGTGACAAAATGTTTGCCCAGCACTTAGCCATACTGAGTAAGCAAACCTCAGTCTCAGCTAAGTTAAGGGGAGGAAATCAGCCAAGATTTCCACAACTGACTGCTGTCCAATGATTGCTACTGATAGGACTCGAACAGGGCACAATTGAACTCAACAGTGAGGCCTCTGGAAGCAAAAACCTAGCAAGTATCCACGGTCATGCATAAAAATACGGTCACTTGGGTGGGATATCAGAGGCTACCAAATGCTTAGTAAACCGAATGAATCGAGATCAATGTTTATTACATTATTACGCTGGGGAGGGAGAGAAAAAGAATAGCAACAAAATACAAACAGACATCACATTTATCAATGAGTACCTTTCTCGATATAGTTCAGAACACATGTATCCTACACTCATTACCACGCTTCCTGTTGGATCCTTCAATGATTTCTTCCCACAATATGTTTGATGTATAAAAATGGATACAATATAACATTATAAAATTATTCAAGTATAATATTCAAAGATAATATCACTACAATAAATCTACCACATTGACTATAACACAGCTGACAACTCTGAAGTCAACTAAGCACAATGAATTAGCTTTGAACACAAAAAACTAGAGCTTAGTGGTGTCATTTGCATGAACAGTAAAAAGTCTGACAACACCAGGTTTTAGTCCAACTGATTTATTTGATAGTAAACTCACAAGCTTTCGAGGGGACTCCCTCTTTGTCAGGTGAATGGAGAGTTCTGGCCTCGGACAGAGCATATAAAGCACAGACAGTTTAGAGATTACTGATTAGAATGCGAATCTTTACACCTAACCTGCAGTTCAAGTCCTAAAGTGGCTGACAATGTGTGTGGAAGGAGCACTGATCACAGGTTAAAGAGATGTGTGTTGTCTCCAGACAGCACAGTGAGTGAGGTTTTGCAAACCCAGGCAAGTCACGGGGGTTACAGATAGTGCGACATGAACCCAAGATCCCTGTTGAGACTGTCCTCATGCGTGTGGAACTTGGCTATCAGTCTCTGCTCAGCGACTCTGCGCTGTCGTGTGTCGTGAAGGCCGCCTTGGAGAACGCTTACCCGAAGGTCAGAGGCTGAATGCCCGTGACCACTGAAGTGTTTGCCAACAGGAAGGGAACAGTCTTGCCTGGTGATTGTCGAGCGATGTTCATTCATCCGTTGTCGTAGCATCTGCATGGTCTCCCCAATGTACCGTGCTTCGGGACATCCTTTCTTGCAACGTATCAGGTAGACAATGTTGGCCGAGTTGCAAGAGTATTTACCGTGTACCTGGTGGATGGTATTCTCACGTGTGATGATGGTATCCATGTCGATGATCCGGCACGTCTTGCAGAGGTTGCTGTGGCAAGGTTGTGTGGTGTTGTGTTCACTGTTCTCCTGAAGACTGGGTAGTTTGCTGCGAACAGTGGTCTGTTTGAGGTTGTGTGGTTGTCTGAAGGCAAGAAGTGGGGGTGTGGGGATGGCCCTGGTGAGATGTTCGTCTTCATCAATGATATGTTGAAGACTCCGGAGAAGATGTCATAGCTTCTCTGCTCTAGGGAAGTACTGGACGACGAAGGGTACTCTGTCCACTGTGTCCCGTGTTTGTCTTCTGAGGAGATCGGTGCGGTTTTTCGCCTTCAGGCAACCACACAACCTCAAACAGACCATTGTTCGCAGCAAACTACCCAGTCTTCAGGAGAACAGTGAACACAACACCACACAACCTTGCCACAGCAACCTCTGCAAGACATGCCGGATCATCGACACGGATACCATCAACACACGTGAGAATACCATCCACCAGGTACATGGTAAATACTCTTGCAACTCGGCCAACATTGTCTACCTGATACGTTGCAAGAAAGGATGTCCCGAAGCACGGTACTTTGGGGAGACCATGCAGATGCTACGACAACGGATGAATGAACATCACTCGACAATCACCAGGCAAGACTGTTCCCTTCCTGTTGGCGAACACTTCAGTGGTCACGGGCATTCAGCCTCTGACCTTCGGGTAAGCATTCCCCAAGGCGGCCTTCATGACACACGACAGCGCAGAGTCGCTGAGTAGAGACTGATAGCCAAGTTCCACACGCATGAAGACGATCTCAACAGGGATCTTGGGTTCATGTCGCACTATCTGTAACCCCCGTGACTTGCCTGGGTTTGCAAAACCTCACTCACTGTGCTGTCTGGAGACAATACACATCTCTTCAACCTGCGATCAGTGCTCCTTCCACACACATTGTCAGCCACTTTAGGACTTGAACAGCAAGTTAGGTGTAAAGATTCGCATTCTAATCAGTAATCTCTAAATTGTCTGTGCTTTATATGCTCTGTCCGAGGCCAGAACTCTCCATTCACCTGACGAAGAGGGAGTCCCCTCGAAAGCTTGTGAGTTTACTATCAAATAAATCGGTTGGACTAAAACCTGGTGTTGTCAGACTTTTTACTGTGTTTACCCCAGTCCAACGCTGGCACATCCACATCGTGATTTGTATGTACAGGTGCTGCGTTATACATGTATCAAGCTGCTCTGTTCAATTGGATAGCAGCCAGTTCTAGACTTCCAAAAATAACCACTCCATACATATGCAATTGTTTTCATATCACTACTTAGAAAACCTATTTGTTAGGCTGCAACTAATTGGATGAAATTTATTTTTAAATAAAGGTTTTGTTTGACCTCTCCAACATAGCTACAAACATGGCCTTTACAAATAACCGTTACAAATATACCAGTTTTGCTGTGTGGGCTTCAAGAGTGCAATTACTGTGCCTCAGTGAAGAGCTAGCTACAAGCCAGCAACCTACAGTTTCTTCTCCCAGTTTGCATTAGTGCCTGACTGAGTTAGTGATGGGACAGCTTGTGGAAGCTGGCACCTCATCTTGAAAGAGGAAGAACAGACTGTCATTCTGTCCTTACAGTGACACTATCTCCAGCTAATTGAATAGACAGCACAGTGCAGAAGATGGATAAGTTTTCACTTTATTGACTTGTAGTCCCAGCTGAGAGATGCACAAGCACATTTGTTTGACATAACGCCTGGTGATCCAGCAATAAGGCAAATAGTTATGCACTTGAATCTGGAATTGTGGAGATATGCCAGGACAATAAGGACATCCTTAATGGTTGAAAAATTCCAACTTCTGAACTTATTACCATGCTACCATTCAGCTTATGCACAAAGGAAATAAAATCCATCCAGCTGCATTTAATATAACTAACAAAAATTTGCTAAACTGCAAAGTATTAAATAGATTTCTACATTTCTAAACAAGTAGCAACTTATCTCTTAAATATAAAGTTAATTGTGATAAAAAAGCTGAAGCGTATGTCCTCTGCTCACAATCATATTGAGTAATAGTTTAAATTACAGTGACTAAAAATTCATTCATTAACACAATGGGCCCAATTTTACCATTAAGTTGCAGCTGTTTTCGGGCACGAAAACTTGGTAAAGCCAGGCGTGAGGTGAGTACCGCAACCTGCGCCTGCCTCTGTGCCTTTCCCCCTTTACCAAGGCCCGGCAATGGCTACGATCAGGACATGTATTTAAATTGACTTAATGGGCTGCACACCCAATCTTACCAGCACTTCCCCCTTTACCACCGTGTTCGCCCGTCAAGATGTGGCGCGAAACAGACACGCTTTAAAAAAGTCCAATTCGGGTGAGGAGGTAAGTGCCGAGCATCTGATGGTTCTCAGCTTGAGATCGTTTGGGGGGTGGGGAGGATTTGATTTATTATTGTCATGTGTTGGTATGCAATGACAAGTATTGTTTCTTTAGTGCTATAAAGACAAAGCATACTGTTCATAGAGTACACAGGGGAGAAGGAAAGGAGAGGAAGCAGAATATAATATAGAGAAAGGTTAACTTAATATCAGGTAAAAGCAAATTACTGCGGATGTTGGAATCTGAAACCAAAAGAGGACATGCTGGAAAATCTCAGCAGGTCTGGCAGCATCTGTTAGGAAAGAAAAAAGCTGATGTTTCATAATAAGAACATAAGAAATAGGAGCAGGAGTAGGCCATCTAGCCCTTCGAGCCTGCCCCGCCATTCAATAAGATCATGGCTGATCTGTCGTGGCTCAGTTCCACATTCCCGCCCTCTCCCCATACCCTTAATCCCCTCTCTTATCAAAAACCCATCAACCCGCATCTTAAAAATACTTAGCGAGGTAGCCTCCACCACTTCAACGGGCAGAGAATTCCAGAGATTCACCACCCTTTGAGTGAAGATAAAAGTAGGGAGGTCTTGCTGCAGCTGTATAGGGCATTGGTGAGGCCGCAGCTGGAGTACTGTGTGCAGTTTTGGGCGCCGTACTTACGCAAGGATATTTTGGCCTTGGAGGGAGTGCAGAGGAGGTTTACTAGGCTGATGCCGGAGTTGAGGGGGTTGAGCTATGAGTGTCCAGATGACCATTTGTCAAAGCTAATAAGCATAGAAAGTGTGAAATATTTATACCGCAGGGTGAGGGAATGAAGGATGAATCATGGCCACAGAAACCAGGAGGAAAGGCTGCTAATGGTAGTCCACAGAGAGAATAAAAGGTCTGAATGGCCAAACAGTAGAGAAGCTGAAATCAGAGGGAAAACTGTGTCAGACGAAGATATGGGGAGAGGGTGGGGGGGAAGGGTGGGAGAGAGCTAAAATATAGAAAAGGGAGAAAGAAAGCAAAAGGGAAGAAAAGATAAGGAAAGGGGGGATAAAAAACTGGGAAAGAGTGGAGTGGGTTGAAAAATGAAGAAAGACATTAAAGAAATAAAAGGTAGAGAATCGTAAAAAATTAAATAAAATGAAAATAAAGGAGTCGAGGTGGGGTAGAGCAAATCATCTGAAGTTGTTGAATTCAATGTTGAGAGCGGAAGGCTGTAAAGTGCCTAGCCAGAAGATGAGATGCTTCTCCTCCAGTTTGCACTAAGTTTCACTGAAACATTGCAGCAAGCCAAGGACAGACATATGGGCATGGGAGCAGGATTGTGCATTAAAATGGCAAGCAACCGGAAGGTCAGGATCCTGAGTGCGCATAGACCGAAGGTGCTCAGCAAAGTGATCACCCAGTCTACGCTTGGTCTCTCCGATATAGAGGAGTCCACATTGGGAGCAGCGAATGCAATACACCAAATTCACTGAATCATAGAAACTCTACACAACAGAAAAAGGCCATTCAGCCCATCGAGTCTGCACTGACCACAATCTCACCCCCATATCCCTACACATTTTACTCACTAATCCCTGTAGCCTACTCACCTCAGGACATTAAGGGGCAGTTTTAGCATGGCCAATCAACCTAACCTGCATATCTTTGGACTGTGGGAGGAAACTGGAGCACCCGGAGAAAACCCATGCAGACACGAGGAGAATGTGCAAACTCCACACAGACAATAACCCAAGCGAGGAATCGAACCCAGGTCCCTGGAGCTGTGAAGCAGCTGGGCTAACCACTGTGCTACCGTGCCAAGGTGCAAGTGGAACACTGCTTAACCTGGAATGAATGTTTTGGATCTTGGATGGTGAGCATAGAAGAGGTAAAGGGACAGGCACCTTCTGTGATTGCATGGGAAGGTGCCATGAGTGATGGGAGAGGTGTTGGGTATAGTGGAGAAGTGGACTGGGTTATCCCAGAGGGAATGGTCTCTGCAGAATGCTGACAGAGGGAGTGAAGGGTAGACATGTTTGGTGGTGGCATCACACTGGAGTTGCTGAAAATGGTGGACCATTATGCTTTGCATGTGGAGGCTGGTGGGGTAAAATGTGAGAGCAAGGGGTCTCTATCCTTGTTCTGGGACAGAGGGGAGGGGGTGAGGGTTGGGGTGCAGGACATCGACCGCACACTGTTGAGGGCCCTTGACAATTGTAGATGGGAATCCATGGTTGAGGAAAAAGGAGCACATATTAAAAGCACCACTTTGGAAAGTGGCATCATCGGAACAAATGCGAAGGAGGCAAAGGAGCTGAGAGAAAGGGATGGAGTCTTTACAGGATGTAGGGTGTGAAGAACTATAGTCCAGATAGCTGTGGGAGTCAGTGGACTTGTAATGGATATTGGTAGATAGTCTATTGCTGGACATGGAGACAGAAAGGTCAAGGAAGGGAAGGGAAGTGTCTGAGATGGACCAGGTGAAAGCGATGGAGGGGTGGAAATTAGAAGCAAAGTTGATGAATTTTTCAAGGTTTGGACGAGACCCTGAAGCGACACCAAAATAGACATTGATGTACCGGTAAAGGAGTTGTGGGGGGGGGACCTGGGTAGGCTTGAAACAATACCCTACATCCTGTATGGACTCCATCCTTTTCTCTCAGCTCTTTTGTCTGCTGCAATGTTCCAGTGAAGCTCGACACAAATTGGAGGAACAGCATCTCATCTTCTAGCTCGGCACTTTACAGCCTTTCAGTCTCAACATTGAATTCAACAACTTTAGATGATTAGGTCTACTCCACCGCAACCCCTTTATTTTCATTTTATTTAATTTTTTACTGTTCTCTATTTTTTATTTCTTTATGGTCTTTCTTCCCTCCCACTTTTTCCCCTGACTTTATCCCCTTTCCTTACCTTTTCTTCCCCTTTGCTTCCCTTCTCCCCCCTTTCCTGAATTTTAGCTCTCTCCCATCCTTACCCCCACATCTTCATCTGTCACAGCTTATACCCTCTGATTTCAGCTTCTCTGCCATTTGGCCATTCACCCCCTTTATTCTCTCTATGGACTGCCATTAGCAGCCTTTACCTCTGGTTTCTGTGGCCATGACTCATCTTTCATTCTGTCGCCCTGCAGTATAAATGTCTCACACTTTCTATGCCTGTTGGCTTTGACAGAGGGTCATCTGGATTAGAAACATCTGCTCTTAATATAAGGTAGGTCTATTCAAAAGTTTGATGGCAACAGAGAAGATGCCATGATAAGATCAGCCATGATCTTATTGAATGGCGGGGCAGGCTCGAGGGGCTAGACTCCTGCTATTTCTTATGTTCTTATGCTGTTCTTGAGTCAGTTGGTACACGAGCTCAGACTTTTGAATCTTTTTCCCGACAGAAGAAGGTGGAAGAGAGAAGTCCAGGGTGCTGGCTACTTTTCCGAGGCAGCGGGAAGTGTAGGAAGAGTGAATGGGTTGCATGTTGGACAGGGCTACGTTCACAACCCTTTGTAGTTTCTTATGGTCTTGATCACAGCATACCAAGCTGCGATACATCCGGAAAGGTGCATCTGTAAAAACTGGTGAGTTGTAGTGGACATGCCAAATTTCCTTAGCCTCCTGAGAAAGTAGAAGCGTTGGTGGGCTTTCTTAACTATAGCATTGGCGTGGAAGGGCCAGGACAAGTTGTTGATGTTCTGGACACCAAGAAATTTGTAGCTCTTGACCATAGGGGAATTTCACAGTAATTTCATTGCAGTGTTAATGTAGACCCTACTTGTGACTAATAAATAAATTTTAAACTTTAACTTAATTTTCCACTAGAAGTTTGGCACATGTGCTTCCCCCATCCCAGATGCTTCACATCTCTCTGGCGGGACATGGGGGTGGTGGTCAGAGGTCGTTGAAGACCCCAGAAGGTGAAGTGCATGGACAGGCCAAATGGACAGGTACTACCCAACTGGTAGTACCCACTTAAGACACTTGCAGTTCCCACCTGGCACACTGGCAGTGCCCAGCTGACACAATGAAAATGTCAGTTTACATTAGATGTGCTGGGCCAGTGCCAAGAGGATGGGGCCTGAGTGGGGCTGGGCCTGCATAGGGACTGTGACTGGGGAGTTATGATTGGGGTGCTACGCACGGATGCCTACGATGGGTTCCAATGCATGAAGAGCTATGATGAGGGTCCCATGTGGGGGGAAGTGGGGGAGTTGTTAAATTGGGTGGATCATGACGGGACGGGACGGGAGGGGGGTCAGGAGTCCACCAGGGGACCCACTGGAAGGGCCCTGATGCCAGCAATCCGTGTCGGTATAGGGTGACGACATGCTGCTTGTAGTGGGTGTGGGGGAGAAGGATTCAATATTCATGGGGATTTGGAGGAGATCACCCAGTACACCTGCAGATCAGGGTGCCCTGGCAAAATGGCACTGACCACTCAAAAGATGATGCCCCACCCACAGATCTCCCACCCCCTACCCCCCCATACCAGCGCAAGCCCCCATCTGTCCAAAAAAGTGACTGACTATTGAACAACTGCAATCTGGCATGTGCTGATGCTGACTGGTGCTGATCACTCCTGTTTTATCACTGTTATGAAACTTAGGCCGCAACCTTACCCAGAAAGACCACAAAGCCAGCTTGCACACAATTGACTTATTTCAATCCTACGAACACATTTCACATGCCTGAATTCAGCCTCATGGCTGCTCCCTCCGCCCCCAGAGTTCACAAACGAAATTTAAACAAGGTAATCAATATTGAAATCAATATGGAAGCTGATTTCACTGGAAAATCTGTGCCAGTAACATCGCGAGAGGCAAAAAACCAAGTTTGTGAGGCAAGACAAAAAGGGCCAAAAGGCCTGTTTCTGAGCTGTAATTTTCTATGGTTCTATGGTAAGACTTCCTTTAACAAATCCATGCTGACCATTCTCACAGCATCTGCTATCTCCTCCCTGACCTCCTTCTGCAGCCTTGGAAACAATCCATCTGGCCCTGGCAATTTACTACTTTTCAAGGATTCCAACCCTTTGAGTACTTCCCCTCTCTCTATGATTATCCTGTCCAATATCTCAGTGCTCCTCCTGGACTACTATATCTGCAAGATCCTTTTCCTTCATAAACAGAGAGACAAAATATTCATTTGAAACATTTCCCACAGCCTCTGCATCTACACACAAGTTCCCTTCCTCGTCTGTGATTGTCCACTTTTTCCTGAACTAGCCTTTTACCATTTGTATATTGGTAAAACTTCACTGGGTTTTCTTTAACTTTGTTAATCTTTTCTCATATCCTCTCTTTGATTTCCTTATTTTCTTTTTCACTTGGCCCTATATTTCCTATATTCATCTGGGCTAACTGCAGTGCTTAGTTCTTTCCATTTTACACCTTTTTCCATTTGATCTTCACCTGTATTCCTCTGGACCACCAGGGGATCTAGATTTGGCAGTACTACTTATTTTTGGAGGGGACGTGTCTACTTTGTACATTTTGGAGCTTGCTCCCCACTGGGTTCCCACTGATATATCCCCCAGCAATGTTGTCCAGTCCACCTCAAGCAATCTCTCCCTCAATGTCAGTAAAATGAACGAGATAGTCATCGACTTCAGGAAGTGTAGTGAAGAGCATGCCCCTGTCTACATCAACGGGGACGACATGGAAATGATTGATAGCTTCGAGTTTCTAAACCACCAAAATCATGTCCAGATCCCTCCACGTCAATGCTATAATTAAGAAAGCATAACAACATCTCTAATTGCTCAGGAGGCTATGGAAATTCAGCATGTGCACTATGACTCTCACTAACTTTTACAGATGCACTATAGAAAGCATTCTTTCTGGTTGTATCACAGCTTGGTATGGCTTCCGCTCTGCCCAAGAACACAGAGAACTGCAAAGGGTCGTGATTGTAGCCCAGTCTATCATGCAAACCAGTCTCCCATCCGGTGACACTGTCTACACTTCTCGCTGCCTCGGAAAAGCAGCCAGCATAATTAAGGATCCCATGCATCCTGGACATACTGTCTTCCACCTTCTTCTACCTGAAAAGAGATACAAAAGTCTGAAGTCATGTACCAACTGACTCATGAATAACTTCTTCCGTGCTGCCATCAGACTTTTGAATGGACCTTCTTCATATTAAGTTGATCTTTCTCTGTACCCTAGCTATGACTATAACACATATTCTGCACCCTCTCCTTTCCTTCTCTATGAACGGTATGCTTTGTCAGTATAACACACAAAAGACAACACTTTTCACTGTATACTAATACATGTTACAAAGATAAATCAAATCAAATAACGTCTCTTCTCATTCCTGCAAAATTTGCCTTCCCCCAGTTCAAAACTTTTATTCCTGCTTTATGTCTGTCTTTCTCCGTGGTATTGATGAATCTAATTGAGTTGTGATCACTATCCCCGATACTGTCGTCACCTATCACTTGACTTGCTTGCCCTTCCTCGTACCCAAGACTAGATATAGAACTACTTTGATTTTTTTGATTTGATTGTTTATTGTCACATGTATTAACATGCAGTGAAAAGTATTATTTCTTGCGTGCTACACAGACAAAACATATCATTCATAGAGAAGAAATGGAGACAGTGCAGAATGTAGTGTTACAGTCAAGGCTGGGGTGTAGAGAAAGATCAACTTAATGCAAAGTAAGTCCATTCAAAAGTCTGACAGCAGCAGGGAAGAAGCTGTTCTTGAGTCAGTTGGTACAGTACCTCAGACTTTTGTACCTTTTTCCCAAAGGAAGAAGGTGAAAGAAAGGATGTACGGGGTGCATGGGGTCCTTAATTATGCTAGCTGCTTTGTCGAGGCAGCGGGAAGTGTAGGCAGAGTCAATGGATGGTTTGCATGATGGATTGAGCTGCATTCACGACCTTTTGTAATTCCTTGTGGTCTTGGGCAGAGCAGGAGCCAAACCAAGCTGTGATACAACCAGAAAAAATGCTTTCTATGGTGCATCTGTAAAAGTTGATGAGAGTCGCAGCTGATATGCCAAATTTCCTTAGTCTTCTGAGGAAGTAGAGATATTGGTGAGTTTCTTAATTATAGAGTCAGCATGGGGGGACCAGGACAGGTTGTTGGTGATCTGGACACCTAAAAACTTGAAGCCCTCAACCCTTTCTACTTCATCCCCATTGACATTGACAGGGGCATGTTCACCTTTATGCTTCTGAAGTCGATGACAATCTCCTTATATAAATACATAAAAAGAGATAGGACAAAGTGAACATAGGCCCTTCAGAGAATATGACTGGGGAAATAATAATGGGATACAAGGTAATGGCAGAGGAGTTGCAAAAAGGGGGAGGAAGAAATAAATACAATAACCATCACTAGAGAAAAAGTACTAGGAATCACCGGCAGCCTCACTCATCATTCCGGCCTTGGAAAGCCAAACCTTCCTAGACACTGACACGTTGAACCGCTCCACTGACTCAGACGACCTCCTCTTCATATTCAGAAAGAGACCAATTGCCATATGCTCCATAGCTCCCACCCCAAATTCAACCCACACCTCACAGACACGCACGCTCAGAGTCTGTGTTGCCAGGATTTTCACTGCCTCCACTGGCTCTCCCACGGTATTCATCTCAGTCAACTACACTGTAATGGATACCGTCTACAACAACTTCACCCATTGGCTGATACTCAACATGTCTCTGGAGTCCTTGGTGTTGGACGTCTTGAAGGAGCCAGAAGGATTTCGCTGAAAAAGGTTGAGATTGGAGTGCATCCAGACACTCTGGCGTCTTCTCATTACCAACATTAACAATTTGTCTCCTGACTTCTTCAGAACTCACGGCATTTTATTATTGGGCAAAATAATCCCATCAATGATCTGGAAGATCATATACTGTCAGATGGGGATAAGATACAAGCGGTATTCACTCGCTGACTCATTCCGCACAAATAATTGAGTCAGCTGATCAGGCTTGATTAGGCTCACTACAAACCCGACATCACCATCACCTCTCACTCTTATCATTAAATCTCTCCCGAGTCTGATTTTAACATGTCCATATCAAATGTCATCTCCACAACAACTGATCAGATGGATTTTTAAAATGTTCAGAATAACACTTGTGGCACGGCTTTCTCAGATCGAGAGCAATTAAACGTTCATGTAGAACATAGAACACTACAGTACAAACAGGCCCTTCGGCCCACAAGTTGCGCCGATCATATCCATACCTACCAGGCCATAGAACTATCTGTAATTCCCAATCCCATTAAATCCCATGTACTCATCCAGAAGTCTTTTAAAAGACCCCAGCGAGTTTGCCTCTACCACCACCGACGGCAGCCGATTCCACTCACTCACTGCCCTCTGAGTGAAAAACTTACCCCTAACATCTCCTCTGTACTTGCTCCACAGCACCTTAAACCTGTGTCCTCTCGTAGCGACCATTTCAGCCCTGGGAAACAGCCTCCGAGAATCCACCCTATCTATTCCTCTCAACATTTTACAAATCTCTATCAGGTCGCCTCTCAACCTTCGACTCTCCAGGGAGAAGAGACCCAGCTCCCTCAACCTATCTTCATAAGGCATGCCTCCCAATCCAGGCAACATCCTTGTAAATCTCCTCTGCACCCTCTCAATAGCTTCCATATCCTTCCTGTAGTGAGGCAACCAGAACTGCGCACAGTACTCCAAGTGGGGTCAATCAAGGGTCTTATAAAGTTGCAGCATTACTTCCCGACTCCTAAACTCAATCCCTCGATTGATGAAGGCCCAGTACACTATATGCCTTCTTAACCACATCCTCCACCTGCGAGGCCGATTTAAGAGTCCTGTGGACCCAGACCCCAAGGTCCTTCTGCTCCTCAACACTGCCAAGACTCCTACCCTTGATATTGTACTCCTTCATCCCATTGGTCCTGCCAAAATGGACCACTACACATTTATCCGCGTTGAAGTCCATCTGCCACTTCTCCGCCCAGTCTTGCATCCTATCTATGTCACACTGCAACTTCTGACAACCCTCCAGACTATCCCACTATCGTCAGCGAACTTACTAACCCATCCCTCCACTTCCTCATCCAGGTCATTTATGAAAATGACAAACAGCAAGGATCCTAGAACAGATCCCTGGGGCACTCCACTGGTGGCCAACCTCCATGCAGAATAAGACCCATCCACAACCACTCTCTGCCTTCTGCAGGCAAGCCAGTTCTGGATCCACAAGGCCAAAGCCCCTTGGATCCCATGCCCTCTCACCTTCTCAAGAAGTCTTGCATGGGGGATCTTATCAAACATAAAAAAAGGAAAAAAAGCAATGGCACAGTGGTTGCTGCCTCACTGCACCACAGATCCCTAGGTTCGACTCCTGGCTTGGGTCACCATGTGTGCAGTTTGCATGTTCTTCCATGTCTGTGAACGTTTCCTCTGGGTGCTCCGGTTTTTTTCCACAGGTGGGCAGATAAGATGGATTGGCCATGCTAAAATTGTCCCTTAGTGTCAGGGAGACTAGGGTAAATGCATGGGGTTATGGGATAGGGCCTGGATGAGATTGTGGTCAATGCAGACTCAATGGGCTCAGTAGCCTTCTTCTGCACCGAAGGGATTCTACAGTTCTATGATTTTGTGAAACTAATGGGGCAAAAGGCTGATAAGTCCCCCGAACTTGATGGGTTGCATCCCAGAATATTAAAGGAAGTACCTTCAAAGATGCAGAGAGAAAGGCATGCAAGGTTGGTCTGAGGAATTGGACGATCTCCTACAGGACTACTTGGAGTCAGTGGACTGGTCAGTATTTAAAAAGTCTGCAATTAGCCTGAGCGAGTACGCCATTACAGTAACTGACTTCATTTGTAAGTGTATAGAAGACAATGTGCCAAAGAGGCAAATCCATGTGTTCCCCAACCAGAAACTATGGATGAACAGGGATATCCGCTGCTTGCTGAAATTCAGGTCTGAGCTGTTCAAGTCAAGCGACGCTGACCTACACAAGAACAAAGAACAAAGAAAATTACAGTACAGGAACAGGCCCTTCAGCCCTCCAAGCCTGCACCGACCATGCTGCCCGACTGAGCTAAAACCCTCCACCCTTCCATGGACCTCTATGCCTGTCCTGTTCACGTATTTGTTCAGATGCCCCTTAAAACTCACTATCGTATCTGTTTCCACTATCTCCCCCAGCAGCGAGTTCCAGGCACCCACTACCATGTAAAAAACCTGTTTCGTATTTCTCCTTTAAATCTTGCCCCTCGCACCTTAAACCTATGCCCTCTAGTAACTGACTCTTCCACCCTGGGGAAAAGCTTCTGACTATCCACTCTGTCCATGCCCCTCATAATCTTGTAGACTTCTATCAGGGAACCCGTCAACCTCCGTTGTTCCAGTGAGAACAAATCAAGTTTAATACCTTGCTGATAGGGTTAGATGAAGAGGGGCGGAAGGAGGTTCATGTGAAACATAACCTAGATCAGTTGGTCTCCTTCTGTGGTTCAAAATCTATGCAATATCGTTTTGGTAGTTCAACCAACATATCTAGACACTAGCTAAACAACTAAAACCAGGAATGCTCCAAGCTAGATATTCCTTATGATGTATGAGAAGAAAGCTAGATATGATCCAAGGAGATCCATCAATGATGCCAAGCCAGAACCAGACCAAACTAGAGTCCCAGGCTAGCCACACCGATCCCCGTCGACTATGGCAAGGTCTGCAAGTCATCACAGGCGTCAAGATGAAGACATGTTCTTTTCAGGCTGGTCAGGGTGGTATGGTGGCATAGTGGTTAGTACTGCTGCCTCACAGCACCAGGGACCCCGGTTTGATTCCTGGCTTGGGTCACTGTCCGTGTGGAGTTTGCACGTCCTCCCCGTGTCCGCATGGGTTTCCTCCGGGTGCTCTGATTTCCTCCCACTGTCCGAAAGACGTGCTGGTTAGGTGCATTGACCCAAACAGGCGCTGGAATGTGGCGACTAGGGGAATTTTACAATAACTTCATTGCAACGCTAATGTAAGCCATTCTTGTGACTAACAAATAAACTTTTAATTTTACTTTATGCAAAATAGCTGGCTCCACTGCACCCATCCCTGATGAGCTCAGTGCATTATACCTCATTTTGAGCAAGTGGTTAGCGACAGCACCCCCCTCCCTGGAACATAGAACATAGAACATTACAGCGCAGAACAGGCCCTTCGGCCCACGATGTTGCGCCGACCAGCTTTTAAAAAAAAAACAACACTAACCCACTAATCTAAACCAATCCCATTTCGTCCATAAACCTATCCACAGATCTCTTAAACGCCCCCAAACTAGGCGCATTTACAACTGCAGCTGGCAGGGCATTCCAGTCCCTCACCACCCTCTGGGTAAAGAACCTACCCCTGACATCAGTCCTATAACTACCCCCCCTTAATTTAAAGCCATGCCCCCTCGTGCTAGCTTTCTCCATCCGAGGAAAAAGGCTATCACTATCCACCCTGTCTAAACCTCTAATCATCTTATGTTTCAATAAGGTCCCCTCTTAGCCGCCTTCTTTCCAGCGAAAACAACCCCAAATCCCTCAGCCTCTCCTCATAGGACCTCCCCTCCATACCAGGCAACGTCCTGGTAAACCTCCTCTGCACCCTCTCCAGAAGGTGGAAGCTATTGAGAGGGTACAGAGGAGATTTACAAGGATGTTGCCTGGACTGGGAGGCATGCCTTATGAAGTTAGGTTGAGGGAGCTGGGACTCTTTTCCCTGGAGAGACGAAGGTTGAGAGGCGACCTGATAGAAGTTTACAAAATGTTGAGAGGAATAGATAGGGTGGACTCTCAGAGGCTATTTCCCCAGGTAGAAATGGTTGCTACGAGAGGACACAGATTTAAGGTGCGGGGAGGGAGGTTCAGAAGTGATGTTAGGGGTAAGTTTTTCACTCAGAGGGTGGTGAGTGAATGGAATCGGCTGCCGTCAGTGGTGGTGGAGGCGAACTCGCTGGGGTCTTTTAAAAGACTTCTGGATGAGTATATGGGGTTTAATGAGATTGAGGGTTATAGATAGGTCTGTAGGTTGGTAGGTGTTGATGTGATCGGCACAACTCGTGGGCCGAAGGGCCTGTTTGTGCTGTAGTGTTCTATGTTCTATGAAAACAACCCCAAATCTCTCAGTCTCTCCTCATAGGATCTCCCTTCCATACCAGGCAACATCCTGGTAAACCTCCTCTGCACCCTCTCCAAAGCCTCTACATCCTTCCTGTAATGTGGGGACCAGAACTGCACACAATACTCCAAGTGCGGCCGCACCAGAGTTGTGTACAGTTGCATCATGACGCTGCGACTCCTAAATTCAATCCCCCTACCAATAAACGCCAAGACACCGTATGCCTTCTTAACAACCTTATCTACTTGATTCCCAACTTTCAGGGATCTATGTACACATACACCTAGATCCCTCTGCTCCTCCACACTATTCAAAGTCCTCCCGTTAGCCCTATACTCAACACATCTGTTATTCCTACCGAAATGAATTACCTCACACTTCTCCACATTAAACTCCATCCGCCACCTCTCGGCCCAGCTCTGCAACCTTTCTAAGTCACCCTGCAAACTATGACACCCTTCCTCACTATCTACCACACCTCCGACTTTGGTGTCATCAGCAAACTTACTAATCCACCCAACTATACCCTCATCCAAATCATTAATTAATATTACAAACAGCAGTGGCCCCAAAACAGATCCCTGAGGCACACCACTCGTAACCGAACTCCATGATGAATATTTACCATCAACCACCACCCTCTGTCTCCTATCTGCTAGCCAATTCCTGATCCAATTACCTAGATCACCCCCAATCCCATACATCTGCATTTTCTGCAGAAGCCTACCATGGTGAACCTTATCAAACGCCTTACTAAAATCCATATACACCACGTCAACTGCCTTACCCCTATCCACCTCTTTGGTCACTTTCTCAAAGAACTCGATAAGGTTAGTAAGGCACGACCTACCCGCTACAAAACCATGCTGACTGTCTCTAATCAATTCATTACTCTCCAAATAACTATAAATCCTGTCTCTAATAATCCTTTCCAAAACCTTACCCACCACAGAAGTAAGACTCACCGGTCTATAATTCCCAGGGAAGTCTCTGCTCCCCTTCTTAAACAATGGGACAACATTTGCTGTCCTCCAATCTTCCGGTACTATACCCGAGACCAACGACGACCTGAAGATCAGAGCCAGAGGCTCCGCAATCACCTCTCTTGCCTCCCAGAGAATCCTAGGGTAAATCCCATCCGGACCAGGGGACTTATCTATTTTCAAACCCTCTAGAATATCCAGCACATCCCCCGTATCAATTGCAATACTATCTATTTTACACCCCTGCACCCCAGTGTCCTCCTCAGCTACATTCATGTCCCCTTGCGTGAACACCGAAGAGAAATATTGGTTCAACGCCTCTCCAATCTCCTCCGATTCCACACACAACTTCCCTCTACTGTCTGTAACTGGCCCTAATCTTGCCCTAACCAACCTTCTGTTCTTGACATACCTGTAAAACGCCTTAGGGTTCTCCTTAATCCTATCAGCCAAAGTCATCTCATGTCCTCTTTTAGCCCTTCTTAACTCCCTCTTCAACTCCCTCCTAGCCAATCTAAAACTTTCTAATGCACTACCTGAGCCCTCAAGCCTCATCCGAACATAAGCCTCCTTTTTCTTCCTAACCAACGAATCAACTTTTTTAGTGCACCACGGTTCCCTGGGCCTACCAAATCCTCCTTGCCTGACAGGGATATACCTATCACAGACCCGCAGTAGCTGCTCCTTGAAAAATCTCCACATCTCGGATGTTCCCAGTCCCTGTAATCTCCTAGTCCAACCAATGCTTCCTAATTCTCTCCTAATAGCCTCATAATTACCCTTCCCCCAGCTGAAACTACTGACCCGAGGTTCATGCCTATCCCTTTCCATCACTAAGGTGAACGTAATCGAATTGTGGTCACTATCCCCAAAATGCACACCAACTTCCAAGTCTAGCACCTGGTCTGGCTCATTACCCAGCACCAAATCCAATATAGCCTCACCTCTAGTCGGCCTATCTACATACTGAGGCAAAAAACCTTCCTGCACACTTTGAACAAAAACTGACCCCTCTAAGAGCTAGAGCTATAGCAATTCCAATCAACATGAGTAAAGTTAAAGTCCCCCATAACAATTACAATTAAGCCTCAGATGAAGCCTCAGATGAACCTGTATCTGAGTCACCATTGCAGATGTCAGAGCAGGTTTCTTGAAGGTCAACCCACAGAAAGTGACTGACCGGATGGGGAACCCGGATGTGCACTCAGATCCTGCGCAGATCAGCTGGTGAAGGTATTCGCAGACATCTTCAACCTCTCTTTACAATAATCTGAGGTCCCTATCTGCTTCAAGAAGAGGACCATCATTCCAGTTCCAAAAAAAAGCCAAGCAGCATGCCTTAATGACTATCATCCGGTGGCTCTAACATCCATCATTATGAAGTGCTTCGAAAGGTTAGACATGACATGAATCAATTCCAGCCTTCCGGATTACTTGGATCCACTACAGTTTGCCTATTGCCACAACAGGTCCACAGCAGGTGCCATCTCCCTGGCTCTGCACTCAACCCTGGAACACCTAGATAATAAAGAATCTATGTCAGTCTCTAATTTATTGACTGTGGCTCAGCCTTCTTCGCATTATTTATATAAAACACATCTCCAAGCTATGTGGCCTATGTTTCAGCTCCTCCCTCTGCGATGATCCTGAGCTTCCTAACCCACAGATTGCAATCAGTATGGATCAGTAACAACACCTCCTCCACAATCATTCTCAACATTGGTGCCCCACAAGGCTGTGTTCTCAGCCCCCGACTATACTCCTTATACACCTATGACTGTGCGGCAACATTCCCCTCCAACTTGATTTTCAAGTTTGTTGGCGACACTACCGTATTGGGTCGGATCTCAAACAATGATGAGACAGAGTACAGTAATAAGGTAGAGAATCTGGTGAACTGGTGCGACAACAAAAATCTCTCCCTCATTGTCAACAAAACGAAGGAGATTGTCATCGACTTCAAGAAGCGAAAGGGAGAACATGTCACTTTCTACATGAATGGGGGCTAAGTACAAATGGTCAAGAGTTTCAAGTATTAGGTGTCCAGATCACCAACAATCTGTCCTTGTCGCCCCATGCCAACAGTATAGTTAAGAAAGCCCACCAATGCCTCTACTTCCTCAGAGTGGTAGGTCCATTCAAAAGTCTGATGGAAGCAAGGAAAAAGCTGTTCTTCAGTTGGTTGGTACGTGACCTCAGACTTTTGTATCTTTTTTCCAATGGAAAACAACTGTCCCTAGTCATAACCTGACCTATCAATCATTCTCCACCCAGCAATTCCAAAAGGATCATAAAACCCCAAGACTCTGCATTAATCCAGATTAAAAATAAACATGATGTTCATTATATTGCTTCAGTAACAATTAGGAGACACCAATTACAGACAAAATGGTGCCTACAACTTCCAGGGCCTGCTAGAAACATCCTGCAAAGGAAAATAATTAAAATACATTTCTTAAAGCCACAGAATTGTCACAGTAGGCAGACCTTCCTTTAAATTTTCTCTCATGTCATTGACATTTTGGGGGCTCCTTAAAAGGTCTACAGAGTTATTTTGTTATTTGAATCCTGGCCAGCACCTGACAATATTCTTCAGGAAGAAAGGAGTAGAAAGAAATGTTATCATCCTGTTTCTTCGCCCCCAACATTAAATAGCACTGACAGTTGTTATGCCAGAATATAGGAGCTTTGTCTACTTACTTTAGTTTCCCTTCAATTGACTCATATTTTCAACCTAAATTATGTTTCCACCCTTGTTCCACACCTCCCTAAAAGGACAATTGAACATGATGCTTTCAACAGTTTACAATAAAATCCAGCTGTTTGCAGGGGTTCCATTCCTGTAAAACATTGAAAGCAGCAAAATTGCAAATGTGGAACATGCCTTTTAATGGGACTCAATTAGACTGATTCCACTGAATTGAACTGATTTATTATTGTCACATGTACCAGGATACAGTGACAAGTATTGTTTCCTGCAAGCTGTTAGAGACAAAACATGCTGTTCACAGAATACAAAGGTGAGAAGGAAAGGAGTGGGTGCGTGTGAGGGCAGCATCAGTTTGGACAGTTAAGAACATAAGAACATAAGAAATAGGAGCAGGAGTAGGCCATCTAGCCCTTCGAGCCTGCCCCGCCATTCAATAAGATCATGGCTGATCTGTTGTGGCTCAGTTCCACTTTCCCGCCCTCTCCCCATAACCCTTAATCCCCTCGCTTATCAAGAACCCATCAACCCGCTTCTTAAAAATATTTAGCGAGGCAGCCTCCACCACTTCAACGGGCAGAGAATTCCAGAGATTCACCACCCTTTGAGTGAAGAAGTTCCTCCTCAACTCCGTTCTAAACCACCTCCCCTTTATCTTGAGGCTGTGCCCCCTAGTCCTACTGTCTTTTTTGAGCGGGAAGAGTCTCTCCACCTCTATCCTATCCATCCCATTCATCATCTTATACGTCTCAATGAGATCTCCCCTCATTCTTCTAAACTCTAACGAGTACAAGCCTAGTTTATTCAGCCTCTCCTCATAGCTCAATCCCCTCAACTCCGGTATCAGCCTAGTAAACCTCCTCTGCACTCCCTCCAGGGCCAAAATATCCTTGCGCAGTTACACTTCAATAAATTGTTCTCACTCCATTCATGTGCAATTCTACCGGGGTTACTGGATAATGGGGCAAGAAAGCTGATTTTTAAGGTTTTAAGATTACTTCAATCGAGATCCCTTTAGTTCTGCAGTATCTATGTTTTTGGGAGGGACAGCATATTTTAATGGAATTTTTCTATCATTTTAACAGGATATTGATTAGGTGCAGACAGAGAAGCATGTTTTTAAGCAGGCATCAAAATCACTCCTTCCTAGTAGGATTGCATTCTGCTTCCAGACTGAAAGCAGGTGGGATAAGTTTTCAAAAGCTGTATCCCAGCTAACTTAACAACAAAAACTGAAAATGCTGTTCTGCAGGTCTGACAGCGTCAGTGGAGAGAGAATGGTTGGGCAGCACAGTGGTTAGCACTGCTGCCTCACAGCGCCAGGGACCCAGGTTCAATTCCTGATTTGAGTCACAGTCTGTGTGGAGTTTGCACATTCTCCCCTGTCTGCGTGGATTTCCTCCGGATGCTCCGGTTTTCTCCCATGCTCCAAAGATGTGCAGGTTAGGTGGACTGGCCATGCTAAATTGCTCCATAGTGTTAGGGGGATAAGCAGAGTTACAGGGATAAGGCCTGGGTGGGATTGTTGTCAGCGCAGGCTTGATGGGCCAAGTGGCCTCCCTCTGCACTGTAGCGATTCTATGGTGCTATGAATGGAGCCAATGTTTCGAGTCAGGATGACCCTTTGTCAGAGCTGTGCTAAGTTATCAAAGCCTGAGTTAAAATCAGCTAACCCTGTACAGTTCTATAGACCATCGTAGTCATTTACTCCATAAGTAACTGACTGCAACAATAACTTGCTGTATGCATCCCCCATTTTAACATAGCATTTATAAGAACATAAGAAATAGGAGGAGTAGGCCATCTAGCCCTTCGAGCCTGCCCCGCCATTCAATAAGATCATGGCTGATCTGAAGTGGCTCAGTTCCACTTTCCCGCTTTCTCCCCATAACCCTTAATTCCCTTGTCTGTCAAAAACCTATCTACCCGTGTCTTAAATATATTTAGCAAGGTAGCCTCCACCACTTCAACGGGCAGAGAATTCCAGAGATTCACCACCCTTTCAGTGAAGAAGTTCCTCCCCAACTCCGTTCTAAACTGCCCCCCCAATACATCAGAGTTCCTTACTGATGTTTCAATACTCTGGAGGTCACATCTAACAGTGCTAAATTTGCTAGAGTATATCTATCTCGGCTTTCAAAGATCTTTTGCAAAATTAATTATAAAACTGACGTATCAGGGTAAGTTAACTGATCCCACACTCGAGCTGTGCTGAAAAGGTATTTGTCAAAGAATCAAATTGTGCGGAGGGTGTGGAGAGTCTGCAGAAGGATCTAGATAGGCTGGGCGAATGGGCCAGGAAATGGCAAATGGAATTTAATGTTGGCAAGTGTGAGGTGGTCCACTTTGGTAGGAAGAATGGTAGGAAGGACTATTACTTACGGGGCGAAAAACTGCAGCAGGCGACGGTGCAGAGGGACCTCGGGGTCCTTGTGCATGAGTCGCAAAAACCCAGCTTGCAGGTGCAGCAGGTGGTCAGGAAGGCGAATGGGATGCTGGCCTTCATAGCGAGGGGGATTGAATATAAAAGTAGGGAGGTCTTGCTGCAGCTGTATAGGGCATTGGTGAGGCCGCAGCTGGAGTGCTGTGTGCAGTTTTGGGCGCCGCACCTGTGCAAGGATATTTTGGCCCTGGAGGGAGTGCAGAGGAGGTTTACTAGGCTGATACCGGAGTTGAGGGGGTTGAGCTATGAGGAGAGGCTGAATAAACTAGGCTTGTACTCGCTAGAGTTTAGAAGAATGAGGGGAGATCTCATTGAGACGTATAAGATGATGAATGGGATGGATAGGATAGAGGTGGAGAGACTCTTCCCGCTCAAAAAAGACAGTAGGACTAGGGGGCACAGCCTCAAGATAAAGGGGAGGTGGTTTAGAACGGAGTTGAGGAGGAACTTCTTCACTCAAAGGGTGGTGAATCTCTGGAATTCTCTGCCCGTTGAAGTGGTGGAGGCTGCCTCGCTAAATATTTTTAAGAAGCGGGTTGATGGGTTCTTGATAAGCGAGGGGATTAAGGGTTATGGGGAGAGGGCGGGAAAGTGGAACTGAGCCACAACAGATCAGCCATGATCTTATTGAATGGCGGGGCAGGCTCGAAGGGCTAGATGGCCTACTCCTGCTCCTATTTCTTATGTTCTTATGTTCTTATGTAATCAGGGCAGAGATTTGGACATTTGAAATACAGATAAATGAAAATTGCTCACATAATCACATAAAGGTTAATCCAAGGATCTTGTGATCAGACGTGTTTTCATGAGAATTTAGCACAATTAATGATCCTTTCAGTTGGATCCTTGTACTTTCCACAAATTATTCATGAGAATGATTAGGAATCCCAAAAATATGATACTTTATTTATTATTGTCACATGCATTAGTGTATAGTGAAAAGCACTGTTTCTTGTACACTATACAAAGCATGCCATACATAAGAAGGAAAGGAGAGAGTGCGGAATGTTGTGTTACAGTCATAGCTGGGGTGTAGAGAAAGATCAACTTAAAGCAAGATAGGTCCACTCAAAAGTCTGATGGCATCAGGGAAGAAGCTGTGTCATTTTTCCCAATGGAGAAAAATGGAAGAGAGTATGTCCACATGCATGGGGTCCTTGATTATGCTGGCTGCTTATCCAAAGCAGCGGAAAATATAGACAATGTCAATGGATGGGAGGCTGGTTTGAGTGATGGATTGGGCTGTGATCACAACCCTTTGTAGTTTCTTGCGGTATTGGACAGAACAGGAAACGTACCAAGCTGTGATACATCTAGAATGAATGCTTTTTATGGTATATCTGTAAAAGTTGGTGAGAGTCATAGCAAACATGCCAAATTTCCTTAATCTTCTGAGAAAGTAGGGGCATTGATGGGCTGTCTTAACTATAGCGTCAGCATGGAGGGACCAGGACAGATTGTTGGTGATCTGGATGCATAAAAACCTGAAGTTTTCAACCATTTCTACATTGTCCCATTTATGTTTTCCATTATGTTTCCTGAAGTTGATGACTATCTCCTTCATTTTGCTGAGTTAAACCCCAAAAACAATTATATCTTGAAAAGACCTATGAATCAAATCTGTGCACTCTATCAACCGAGCAATAATCCAAATCACTTGCATATTTTAAAGAGTAAACCTTCAATTGTCATTCGCAAAGAATTACTGACAATTTAAGATTTATTTACAAAATAAAATCCACCTCCAAATCATCACAAAATCAAAACTTTGTGGATGCTGGAAATTTGAACTGAAAACAAAAAATATTGGGAGCACCCAGCAAGTCCGGCAGCATCTACAGAAAGAGAAATCTTTAATATTTGAAACTTTAACTCTGTTTACCTCTGCACAAATGTTTCCAGATTGCTACATCTTTCCAGCATATTCTGTTTATATTAGTCATTACATCCTCTCTTACTCACAGATTTCAGTATTGATTGCAAAAATCAAAACAAAGCACAATAATTTCCTGACAGAGTGACCTGACAGCTCCAAAGCAACTGTTAAGTGCTCCATAAAAATACACAAGATTAATGGCATCAACTGAGACGTATGGCTGCTCAAATGAAAAAGCTCAAAGATGTACCATTTGATGATTTCTCCTCTATGTCAACTTGTTTACACAGGACTGAACACTCATGTTAGTGCATCATTCATATTTTACATACATCCAAACTCAGGCATACTTGAGAGACCTAAATGTGCTGCAGTACAAACACTCCACCATAACCGAACAGACGAATGATCTCTCAATCACCTACTTAACAGTTAAAATATTGCATGAATCTGTGGGGTGCAGTATAGACTGTCAAATAGTTACAGATATTCATTTTCAATAAAATAGAAGCAGAGATTTTTTGTTTAACCGTACACAACATCTAAAGAACACCTACATGTAAAAACGATGGCTTGGTCCCGCTTTTGGCAGCACAAGTAGTGCCACATACCATTATTTCCATCTTGAGATGTCGAGCTCTGACCATGCTCATATGATTTCTCAGTCTGTAGGTGATTCATTCCTTCAAACTCAAATCCCAATACATCTTCAGATTTCCTCTCAACCATATTGTTCATTCTCAGTTGAATCAAGTTATCATTAGGCAAGTTCTCTTACAGATAAATGTGGGGTTATTTTAATCTGTACAAATCCGTATCACCCCTGTGTTGTAATTGTTTCTATCAGAGGTCAAGTTTGTCTATTTCAGTGCCCTGCCCTTACTCGAATGCTCTACATTTCCTGTTCCTACTAAATAATTAATACTTGGTCCCAGTGAGCCACATGCTGGGGATTGTATTATAGCGCAACACCATTGTGATTGTTAATGCCATTGCACTTAAACAATCCTCCTTTGAATTACATCACATACAGCAAAGAATATGAAACAAGTAATTTTTCTAAGCCAATGTGACTACTTAGCTATAATACTGCCAGAGAGTTACACCAAATTGGTTGGAGTTTTATTATGGCTACTTTTCATATTTCAGGAGTTTTTAAAAAATATGATGGTGGAAAAGGCTAATTGCCAGCCATTCCATGACACTTGTTCATAACAGACAATAAATCCCAATTTTCCAAGGACAGCCCCCATTAAGTAGGTGCTAATAGCCCTCAGTTATCTCAACCAAGTGATCATTCTTTGTACGTGACCTCCAATGAGGTTTTTCACAATGACCATCAGTAAATTCTCACCTGTTGTTCACGCATGCATTAAGCTGAATTGTCTGTCTCCTTCCCAAGGGAAACTAAGACCAAATACAGTGTCATTTTAGCCACCTGACCTCAGAATAGCTAATTCTGCAGATGACAGTGATTTACTACGATATATAATGAATATGCTTACAATGAAAACAAGGCAACGCATTATCAGGGGAAACTAAAATTTTCCATTTTAAATAATGCACTTGGTAAAGAGCCTATGAAGTAACTCCTATCTTTCCACTTACAGTCAAATGTATATTTGGAACATATCATATACTTGGTGCAGTCACAAAGGTCAAATGCACTGAAAAGTATTGATTAGATATAACAAGATACTGTCATGAGATACATTACTTAATCTCACATCATCTAACATAATGTAGCTGATGTCATCTAGTACCCTCCCTGGACAAAGTCAGCAATTTTTACAGCGGGGAGGCAATGGAAGAGAAATACTGTATATATTAGTTTTACAAACAGACATGAAATATCAAGTGCAATAATGTTCACTCAGTTGGACTTCATGTATTGAAAGAAATCAGCAGTTTTCTTTTGTAATATTCATTTAAGGAAACAAAATGGCATCAAAACAGAAGCAAAACAATAGTCGCCTGCATTTGTTACAACAGTCTCTGAATTAAGGAGTCGTACAACTATCTCAATGGAAATCAGTAAGGTACTGTCCTCCTATAATACTGATGTGATGCAGGAACAAGAAAGTCCTTCATCTGTCTCTGAAGAGGTCACCATCAATGTAACAAAAACAACCAAGACATAGAAATGGAGCTGGAATTTGCCATTTGGCTATTTGGGCTTGCTCTACCTTTCAACAAGATCTTCCAAATCCACAACTGCTATGATGTAGAAGGACAAGAGCAGCACATGCAGTGAAACATCATGACCTGGAAGTCTCCCCCAAGCCTCTCACAATTCCACTTGGAAATATACCACCGTTCCTTTAATGTCATTGGGTCAAAATCCAGGAACTCTCTCCCTAACAGCATTAAGGGTGTAACTGCACCACACGGATTGCAGCAGTTCAAGAAAGTAGTTCACCACCACCTTCTCAAGGGCAATCAGGAACGCGCAATAAAGGCTGCCTTAGCCAGTAAGGCCCAAATCCCATGAATGAATCAGAAAATCAAGGCTGATCTTGTGCTTCAATCTATATTATTGCACTATCTCCGTTTCCATTGGTCTTTTAGAGGATGAGAAGGGGGATTAATAATAGGAAACGAGGAAGTGGCCGAGGCATTGAACAGGCAAGTTGTGTCAGTCTTCGCAGTGGAAGACACAAATAACATGCCAAAAATTGATGACAAGGAGACTATGGCAGATAAGGACCTAGAAGCTTTCATTATCGCTAAAGAAGTCATGTTGGAAAGCTAATGGGGCTAGAGGTAGACAAGTCTCCTGGTCTTGATGGAATAGATCCCAGGGTACTAAAAGAAATGGCATGGGAAATTGCAAATGCATTCATGGTTATTTACCAAAATCCACTGGATTTGGGGTGGTCCCCACAAATTGGAAAACAGCAAATGTGCTGCCACTGTTTAAAAAAGAGTTAAATAAAAGATGGGTAACTATTAGCCGGTTAGCTTTACGTCTATTGTAGGGAAAATGTTTGAACCTATCATCAAGGAAAAACTAGCAAGATATCTGGATAGAAACTGTCCCATTGGGCGGATGCAGCATGGGTTCATGAAAGGCAGATCATGTTTGACTGATATGCCACCCCAAAGTCCAGTGGAGTTTGGAGTTGGGACCAAGTGCACTGTGTCAAAGTTCACAGATGATACTAAGGTGACTGGTAGAGCAAAGCGTGCAGTATTAAAAACAAAGTTTTTAATTTCTCATAGGCAGAGAACTTAATTTGAAGGGGAACTTAATTCCAGCAACTTGGACTTTTAAACAGCATGAATGACTTACTAATGCATGCAAATGAAGTTCCTGACATTGTTTGTCAGGAAGCTTGACCTGCCTTGGAAGTCAGTAGAACAAAATTCAAACAATTTATCTCGCCGTTTGGAAATTGAACTTTTTCTTCTGTTAGTGACCAGATCCGTGCTGACTATCCCAGATTAGGCTAAGAAAAAATCTATCTTATGAGGAAAGGTTGAGGGAGCTGGGGCTTTTCTCTTTAGAGTGGAGGAGGATGCGAGGCGGCTTAATGGAGATTTATAAGATGATGAGGGGGATAGATAGAAAGGACGCGCAGAGACTATTTCCTTGGTTGGATGTAGCTGTTACTAGAGGGCATAACTATAAGATTCACGGTGGGGGATATAGGAGGGATGTCCGAGATAGATTCCTCACTCAGAGAGTGGCTGGGGTGTGAAATGGACTGCCTGCTGTGATAGTGGAGTCAGACACTTTAGGAACTTTCAAGCAGTTATTGGATCGGCACATGGAGCACACCAAAATGATAGGGAGTGGGATAGCTTGATCTTAGGTTTTGACATAGCTTGGCACAACATCAAGGGCTGAAGGGCCTTTACTGTGCTGTAATGTTCTATGTTCTGTTCCATCAGAAACCATCAAAGAATGTTATGAAGCCTTACTAAGCCTGAACTATATTTTTTTATTTTGGCATTAATGTGAAGATAAGTTGTGATTCTATTGATACAATTGGACTAAAAAAAATTTTTTAACAATACAGTTTAAATACAACAAATTAATTAGCTTAACTTGCAACTACTGAAGTACTTAAAAATAATGAGACACAATTCTTAAATGCTAACATATTTCTATTAGTCCCAACTTAAGCAATATTCCACAGACTTAAACTCTTCTTGAAAACCAATTAGCAAAAATAAATACAGGCTTATGTGAGCTGCCAGTCCTCAATCCTCCAGAACACCTCTGGAGAGAGAGTGATCTATTTTCTGTAATAAAAGCAAAACACCACGGATGCTGGAATCTGAAACAAAAATAGAAAATGCTGGAAAATCTCAGCAGAGAGAGAAAGCGTGCAAGAAAGAGAGAGAGAGCGCGAGAGACAACGCGAGACAGAGAGCATGAGAGAGAGAGCGCAAGAGCAAGAGAGAGCGCAAGTGCGAGAGAGAGGGCAAGAGCGAGGGAGAAGGCAAGAGTGAGAAAGAGCGCGAGAAAGAGAGAGGAATAATTGCTTCTTGCAGACCCAAGGAGAAATCTGCCTCCTTGTCGCTGTACCCCAAGTCTTAAGATCCAGGCCAGAAATTCAATGCTGTTTTTGTGAAGTTAGCCTAGGCCCTAAGTTTTACATTTGAGTTTGGCATTGGTGAGCATAAATGCTTCACTTCAGGTATGATTCAAGTGACCCATCAGAAAGCTTTTATCAAACAAAGTTTATTTAAGAACACAGTTAAGATATAACAAGATATCTTAATAAGATTATCCTTTACCAATTACAAGACTTAAACATGACACAGCATATCTCCTAACAGCTAGCTATTTCTGTAGTTATAAGTTAAACACCATCCCATAAACATACGCCCTTCTTCATCTCCCTGACAACTATGTCTGCAGGAAGTGTGTCCAGTTGCAGCTCCTCACAGACTGCATTGTTCGGCAAGTGGATGCACTGCAGAGCGTACAGGAGGCAGAGAGTGTGACAGACATTAGTTACAGGGAGGTTGTCACACAACAGGTTCAGACAGGGAGATGGGTGACCGGCTGCAGAGGCACGCAGGTACTGTAGGAGTCTCCTGTGCCTATTCCCCTTTCAAACAGGTATATTATTTTGGATACTGTTGAGCAGGATAGCCTGTCAGGGGGAGATACTAGCTGCAGCCAGGCCTGTGACACCAGAGCTAGTTCTGCTGTGTGACAGGGTCGGGCAAAGAGCAAACGAGCAGTAGTAATAGGGGACTCACTAGTTAGAGGCACAAACAGGCGTTTCTGTGGCCACAATCGAGACTCCAGGATGGAGTGATGCCTCCCTGGTGCCAGGGTCAAGGATGTCTCTGAATGGTTGCAGGACATTCTTAAGGGGAAGGGTGAGCAGCCAGATCTTGTTGTACACATTGATACCAAAGACATAGGTAAGAAAAGGGATGAGGTCCTGAAATGTGAATATAGAGAGTTAGGCAGAAGGCTAAAGTGCAGGACCTCGAAGGTAGGACTACTACCACAGCCACGTGCTAGTGAGAATAGGAATAGGAAGATTAGGCAGATGAATGTGTGGCTTGAGAACTGGTGCAGAGGGCAGGGATTTAAATTTTTGGATCATTGGGATCTTTTCTGGGAAAGGGCTGACCTGTTCAAGAGGGATGGGTTACAACTGAACTAGAGAGGCACTAACATCCTGGTGGGGAGCCACTCAAGAGGGTTTAAACTAGTTTGACAGGAAGGTAGGATCCAAAGCAGTAGAGGGACAAAAGAGAAGTTTGAGGACAGCACAGAAGTTAAAGACAGCACATTAAGTAGTAAAGGCAGTGTCAGTAATCATAGTACCAGACAGATCAGGCAAAAGCAAGACAAAGAGCAAGGGAAGTCCAGATTAAATTGCATTTATTTCAATGCAAGAGGCCTTATGGGCAAGGCAGATGAACTCAGGGCATGGATGGGTATGTGGGACTGGGATAATATAGTCGGAGATTTTAACTTTCGCAATATTGAGTGTGACAGCCATAGTATTAGAGGGTTGGATGGAGAGAAATTTGTTGAATGTATTCAGGAGGAATTTCTCATTCAGTATGTGGATGGCCCAACTAGAGAGGGGGCAAAACTTGACTTCTTCTTGAGAAATAAGGAAGGGCAAGTGACAGAAGTGTTAGCGAGGGATCACTTTGGGACCAGTGACCATAATTCTATCAGTTTCAAGATAGCTATGGAGAGTGATAGGTCTGGCCCAAAAGTTAAAATTCTAAATTGGGGCAAGGCCTATTTTGATGGTATCAGCAGGAGCTTTCAAAAGTTAATTGGGGGAGTCTGTGGGAAGGCAAAGGGATGTTTGGTAAGTGTATTAACCAGGGTTCAGAGTAAATACATTTCTCTTAGAGTGAAGGGCAAAGCTGGTAGAAGTAGGGAACCCAGGACAACTCGGGATATTGAGGCCCTGGTCAAGAAGAAGAAAGAGGCACATGACATTCAAAGGCAGCTGGGATCAAGTAAATCCCTTGAAGGGTATAAGAACATAAGAACATAAGAAATAGGAGCAGGAGTAGGCCATCTAGCCCTTCGAGCCTGCCCCGCCATTCAATAAGATCATGGCTGATCTGTCGTGGCTCAGTTCCACTTTCCCGCCCTCTCCCCATAACCCTTAATCCCCTCGCTTATCAAAAACACATCAACCCGCGTCTTAAAAATATTTAGCGAGGCAGCCTCCACCACTTCAACGGGCAGAGAATTCCAGAGATTCACCACCCTTTGAGTGAAGAAGTTCCTCCTCAACTCTGTTCTAAACCGCCCCCACTTTATCTTGAGGCTGTGCCCCCTAGTCCTAGTGTCCTTTCTGAGCGGGAAGAGTCTCTCCACCTCTATCCTATCCATCCCATTCATCATCTTATACGTCTCAATGAGATCTCCCCTCATTCTTCTAAACTCTAACGAGTACAAGCCTACTTTATTCAGCCTCTCCTCATAGCTCAACCCCCTCAACTCCGGCATCAGCCTAGTAAACCTCCTCTGCACTCCCTCCAAGGCCAAAAATTCCTTGCATAAGTACAGCACCCAAAACTGCACACAGTACTCCAGCTGCAGCCTCACCATTGCCCTATACAGCCGCAGCAAGACCTCCCTACTTTTATATTCAATCCCCTTCGCTATGAAGTAAATACCCCCAAGTCCTGTTGTGTTGCAATATCAATATCTACAAAGAACAAAGAACAACCCAGCACGGGAAACAGGCCCTTCGGCCCAACAAGTCCGCGCCGCCGCATCACCCTACACCTATTCTACCCTGCGTGTCTACGAATGGAACCCCTAACTTAGCCAGATTCAGGGGAGAATAGTGTCAATTTGGTAAACTAATCAGCCTAAGAGCACATCTTTGGGGTGTGGGAGGAAACCGGAGCGCCCGGAGGAAACCCACACAACCACAGGGAGAATGCGCAAACTCCCACAGACACAGGCCCAAATCCATGTATCTGCACAGCCAGCAGTGCTAGTCACTGAGCTGTTGCGGCGCCCGTCTACCGGTCCAGGATCAAGCACACACACCAACACGAAGTACTAGGCCACTCCCGGAACCTCCAAGAGCAGCCCACGCACGACCCACCGTGTGCGTGCCCCTTGTTTGACAACAAGGTGGACCTCCACCTGCGGAATAAAAAGACAAAAACGTTAACATACAAGTCTGCATTTCCGGTATCTCCCGAGGCTCTGACCTTATTTAATAGCCCCTACTATAACCCTCCATCCTCGTTTCACTCATGTGTCTGTCTAAGTGAACCTTAAACGAGTCCAACGTTCCTGCCTCCACCACCCTACTCGGTAGCGCGTTTCATACCCCCACGACCCTCTGCGTAAAGAACCTGCCTCTCACATCCAAATTATACCTCTCCCCCCTCACCCTTAAATCATGACCTCTCGTAATTGTACCCAGTCTAGGGAGCAGTCTCTCACTATTGACTCTATCTATTCCCTTCAGTGTCTTATATACCTCTATCATGTCCCCCCTCAATCTCCGTCTTTCCAAGGAGAAAAGTCCCAGTTTCTCCAACCTTTCCTCGTAACCCAGCCCCTCCATGCCAGGCAACATCCTGGTAAACCTCCTCTGCACCCTCTCCAGAGTCTCCACGTCCTTCCGGTAGTAAGGTGACCAGGACTGGACGCAGTACTCCAAATGCGGTCTAACCAACGTTCTGTACAACTGAAGCAACAGACGGCAGCTCTTATACTCTATACCCCTTCCTATAAAGGCTAGCATTCCATAAGCTTTCCTCACAACCTTCTCCACTTGTGTCGCAACCTTCACAGACTGGTGAACCTGCACTCCCAGGTCCCTCTGTATTTCTATACTCCTAATCTGTCTACCTTTTATCACATAGCTCCTCTCTGCATTATTCCTTCCAAAATGCATCACCTCGCATTTGTCAGGATTAAATTCCATCTGCCACCTATCTGCCCAATGTACCAACCTATCTATATCCTGTTGTATCACCTGACATTCCACTTCAGTATCCGCCAACCCTGCCATCTTGGTGTCATCCGCAAACTTGCTGATCACACCACTTACGCTCTCTTCCAAGTCGTTTATGTATACTACAAAGAGGAGAGGTCCCAGTACTGAGCCCTGTGGCACACCACTGGTCACTGGCCTCCAGCCCGAAAAGGTCCCCTCAACAACTACCCTCTGTCTGCTACTGCCCATGATGTGGGTATGCCGGCGTTGGACTGGCGTAAACACAGTAAAAAGTCTGACAACACCAGGTTTTAGTCCAACCTATTTATTTGATAATATTATCAAATAAATAGGTTGGACTAAAACCTGGTGTTGTCAGACTTTTTACTGTGCTACTGCCCAGCCAGTTCTCAATCCACCTAGCTACCTGACCTCGTATCCCATGCGCCTTAACCTTTTCTACCAGCCTACCATGAGGGACTTTGTCAAATGCCTTACTGAAATCCATATAGACGACATCAACGGCTCTCCCATCGTCAACCGTTTTTGTCACCTCCTCAAAGAATTCTACCAGAATTCTTGCCTTCGTAAGGCAAGACCTCCCCCTAACAAAGCCATGTTGCGTATCCCTAATCAGATCGCAATGCTCCAAATGCTCATACATCCTACCCCTAAGTATTTTTTCCATTAATTTCCCTACCACCGATGTCAAACTCACCGGCCTATAATTTCCAGGGTTATCCCTACTACCTTTTTTAAACAGCGGTACAACATTTGCTACCCTCCAGTCTTCTGGGACTTCACCTGTGTCCAAAGAAGAGACAACAATTTGCGCCAGAGGCCCAGCAATTTCATCTTTCACCTCCCTAAGCAGCCTGGGATAAATACCATCAGGCCCCGGAGCTTTATCCGTCCTTACGCTACCTAAAAGCCCTAGCACTTCCTCCCTCGTAATAGATATTTCCTGCAACTGATCCACAGCTCCCTCCAAGACACTGCACGACACCGAACCCCTCTCCTTCATGAACACCGACGCAAGGTATTCATTCAGGAGCTCCCCCATTCCCTCCGACTCAATACATAACTCCCCACTTTTGTCCCTAAGGGGACCAATTTTCCCTCTAACTACTCTCTTGCTCCTAATATAGGAATAAAATGCCTTTGGATTTTCCTTAATCCTACCAGCCAAAGCCATTTCATGCCCTCTCTTCGCCCTTCTAATTCCCCTTTTTAGCTCCCTCCTACTCTCTCTATATTCCTCCAGTGCACTCTCCGTACCCAGTTGTTTCGACCTAACATACGCCTCCCTCTTCTTCCTGACCAAGTCTTCAATACCCCCTGTAATCCACGGCTCTCTAATCCTACCTTTCCCATCCTTCCGCTTAACCGGAACATACCTCTCCTGCAACATTTTCATTTTGCCCTTAAAAGCCTCCCACTTGCCAACCGTGGACTTGCCAGCTAACAGTCCCTCCCAATCAGTGTCCTGCAGCTCCCTCCTAATCCGGCTATAGCTCGCTTTTCCCCAGTTCAGCACACTCCCGTTCGGCCGGCACTCATCCCTTTCCATTTTTATCCTAAAGTAGACGGACTTGTGGTCACTGTTAGCCACATGTTCGCCTACCTCAACCTCAACCACCTGCCCTGGCTCATTACCGAACACTAAATCCAATATAGCCCCTTCCCTAGTCGGGCTAGTTACATACTGCTCTAGAGACCCTCCCAAAACACATTTTACAAACTCCTCTCCCTCCGTACCCCCAGCTCTAGGCCCCCTCCAATCCACTCCAGGAAGATTAAAGTCACCCACTACAACCACCCTATTCTTCCCGCACCTATCCAAAATGCCCCTGCAAATGCCTTCCTCCACTGACTTCGGGCTGTTGGGTGGCCTATAGTATAATCCCTAGCATCGTAATCTCTCCCTTTTTATTCCTCAACTCCACCCACAGTGACTCAATCCCTATCTCTTCCATACTGTCCTCCCTCTGCACTACTGTGATGTTCTCCTTTACTAACAGTGCCACCCCACCACCTCTCTTCAACCCTCCTCTGTCACACCTAAAACACTTATACCCAGGAACATTCAGCTGCCAGTCCTGCCCTTCTCGTAACCACGTCTCCGTTACAGCCACCACATCTAACTTCCTCACAAACATCAAGATTGGTGGAAAGGCAAATTGTGTGGAGGGTGGTGAGAGTCTACAGAAGGTAGGGAATATAGGGAGGAATGTAAGTTGCGTCAGGTGCCACATGTGGGAGTTCCTGGTGGTGTCACGTGTCCCCAAGGTCCACATCTGCAGTAAATGTTTAGAACTGCAGCGCTTGAGGGCCCGGGTCAGGCAACTCGAGGGGCGGCTGGAAGATGCGTTTCTAGTCAGGGAGAACGAGGAGATAATGGCTGGGAACCATGTGCAGGAGGAGGTCTCAAGGGCTGAAGAGAAGGGAGGATGGACGACTGTTAGGAGGGGAAAGAGGAAGGAGAAGAGTAGTCAGGGTCCCCCGGCCTCCCCAGAGGCCCCCCATGGTTCGTCGACAGGGGCACAGAAAGATAGGCAGGAGGAGGTGACTGACTTAGAGGGACAGAAGGGGGCTGGCAAGGTGATAGTGGTAGGGGACGGGAGGGTCAGAGGTATCGATAGGAGGTTCTGTGGACAGAGGCGTGACTCCAGGATGGTGGTCTGCCTTCCTGGAGCAGGGGTCAAGGATGTAACGGACAGGGTAGAGGGAATTTTGAAAGGGGAGGGGGCACAGGCTGAGGTCATAGTACATGTAGGGGAGGGGGACATAGGAAGGAGGAGTAGGGTAGAGGTCCGTAGGCAATTTAGGGAGTTGGGGGCCAAACTAAAGAGTAGGACCTCCAGGGTGGCACTCTCTGGGTTGTTGCCCAGTACCAGCAGGGCAAAGAATGACGAGATCATGCAGCTAAATGCATGGTTGAGGGATTGGTGTAGGGTGGAGGGCTTTACTTTTGTGGATCACTGGGAGGTGTTTAGGAGAGAAGGGCAATTGTACAGGAGGGGTGGGGAGAATTTGAACGGGAGGGGAACTAATGTCTTAGCGGGGAGGTTAGCTGGGGTGTTTATGAAGGGTTTAAACTAATATGGAGGCGGGGTGGGGAGGTGGCTGGGAGAGAGTCGGGTGATAGGAAAAGTATCAGGGAGAAGGAGGTTCCGAGGGACACTTGTGGGTTGAACTGTGTCTGTTTCAATGCTAGGAGTGTGGCAGGGAAAACGGATGAGCTTAGGGCCTTGATGTTTGTGAGGAAGTTAGATGTGGTGGCTGTAACAGAGACATGGTTAAGGGAAGGGCAGGACTGGCAGCTGAATGTTCCTGGGTACAAGTGTTTTAGGTGTGACAGAGGAGGGTTGAAGAGAGGTGGAGGGGTGGCACTGTTAGTCAAGGAAAGCATCACAGTAGTGCAGAGGGAGGACAATATAGAAGAGATAGGGATTGAGTCAGTGTGGGTGGAGTTGAGGAATAAAAAGGGAGAGATTACGTTGCTAGGGGTGTATTATAGGCCACCCAACAGCCCGAGGTCAGTGGAGGAAGGCATTTGCAGGGGCATTTTGGATAGGTGCGGGAAGAATAGGGTGGTTGTAGTGGGTGATTTTAATCTTCCTGGAGTGGATTGGAGGGGGCCTAGAGCTGGGGGTACGGAGGGAGAGGAGTTTGTGAAATGTGTTTTGGAAGGGTCTCTAGAGCAGTATGTAACTAGTCTGACTAGGGGAGGGGCTATACTGGATTTAGTGTTGGGTAATGAGCCGGAGCAGGTGGGAGAGGTAGAGGTAGGCGAACATGTGGCTAATAGTGACCACAAGTCTGTCCACTTTAGGATAAAAATGGAAAGGGACGAGTGCCAGCCGAACGGGAGTGTGCTGAACTGGGGAAAGGCGAACTATGGCAGGATTAGGAGGGAGCTGCAGGACACTGATTGGGAGGGACTGTTAGCTGGCAAGTCCACGGTTGGCAAGTGGGAGGCTTTTAAGGGCAAAATGAAATGGCTGCAGGGGAGGTATGTTCCGGTTAAGCGGAAGGATGGGAAAGGTAGGATTAGAGAGCCGTGGATTACAGGGGGTATTGAAGACTTGGTCAGGAAGAAGAGGGAGGCGTATGTTAGGTCGAAACGACTGGGTACGGAGAGTGCGCTGGAGGAATATAGAGTGAGTAGGAGGGAGCTAAAAAGGGGAATTAGAAGGGCGAAGAGAGGGCATGAAATGGCTTTGGCTGGTAGGATTAAGGATCCGAAGGCATTTTATTCCTATATTAGGAGCAAGAGAGTAGTTAGAGGGAAAATTGGTCCCCTTAGGGACAAAAGTGGGGAGATATGTATTGAGTCGGAGGGAATGGGGGAGCTCCTGAATGAATACTTTGCGTCGGTATTCACGGAGGAGAGTGGCTCGGAATCGTGCGGTCTGTTAGAGGGAGCTGAGGATCAGCTGCAGGAAATATCTATTACGAGGGAGGAAGTGCTAGGGCTTTTAGGTAGCGTAAGGACGGATAAAGCTCCGGGGCATAAGAACATAAGAAATAGGAGCAGGAGTAGGCCATCTAGCCCTTCGAGCCTGCCCCGCCATTCAATAAGATCATGGCTGATCTGTCGCTGCTCAGTTCCACTTTCCCGCCCTCTCCTCATAACCCTTAATCCCCTCTCTTATCAAAAACCCATCAACCTGCGTCCTGATGGTATTTATCCCAGGCTGCTTAGGGAGGTGAAAGGTGAAATTGCTGGGCCTCTGGCGCAAATTTTTGTCTCTTCTTTGGACACAGGTGAGGTCCCAGAAGACTGGAGGGTAGCAAATGTGGTACCGCTGTTCAAAAAAGGTAGCAGGGATAACCCTGGAAATTATAGGCCGGTGAGTTTGACATCGGTGGTAGGGAAATTAATGGAAAAAGTACTTAGGGGTAGGATGTATGAGCATTTGGAGCGTTGCGGTCTGATTGGGGATACGCAACATGGCTTTGTTAGAGGGAGGTCTTGCCTTACGAATCTGGTGGAATTTTTTGAGGAGGTGACAAAAACGGTTGACGATGGGAGAGCCGTTGATGTCATCTATATGGATTTCAGTAAGGCGTTTGACAAAGTCCCTCATGGTAGGCTGGTAGAAAAGGCTAAGGCGCATGGGATACGAGGTCAGGTAGCTAGGTGGATTGAGAACTGGCTGGGTAATAGGAGACAGAGGGTAGTTGTGGAGGGGACTTTGTCCGGCTGGAGGCCAGTGACCAGTGGTGTGCCGCAGGGCTCAGTACTGGGACCTCTCCTCTTTGTAGTCTACATAAATGACTTGGAAGAGAGCGTAGGTGGTGTGATCAGCAAGTTTGCTGATGACACCAAGATGGCAGGGTTGGCGGGCACCGAAGTGGATTGTGAGGTGATACAACAGGATATAGATAGGTTGGTGCATTGGGCAGATAGGTGGCAGATGGAATTTAATCCTGACAAATGTGAGGTGATGCATTTTGGAAGGAATAATGTAGAGAGGAGTTATGTGATTAAAGGTAGACAAATTAGGAGTATAGAAACACAGAGGGACCTGGGAGTGCAGGTTCACAAATCCATGAAGGTTGCGACACAAGTGGAGAATGTTGTCAGGAAGGCTTATGGAATGCTAGCCTTTATAGGAAGGGGTATAGAGTTTAAAAGCTGCCGTCTAATGCTTCAGTTGTGTAGAACGTTGGTTAGACCGCATTTGGAGTACTGCATCCAGTTCTGGTCACCTTACTACCGGAAGGACGTGGAGGCTCTGGAGAGGGTGCAGAGGAGGTTTACCAGGATGTTGCCTGGCATGGAGGAGCTGGGTTACGAGGAAAGGTTGGAGAAACTGGGACTGTTCTCCTTGGAAAGACGGAGATTGAGGGGGGACATGATAGAGGTATATAAGATACTGAAGGGAATAGACAGAGTCAATAGTGAGAGACTGCTCCCTAGATTGGTTACAAATACAAGAGGACATGATTTAAGGGTGAGGGGGGAGAGATATAATTTGGATATGAGAGGAAGGTTCTTTACGCAGAGAGTTGTGGGGGTATGGAACGCGCTACCGAGTAGGGTGGTGGAGGCGGGAACGTTGGACTCGTTTAAGGTTCAGTTAGATAGGCACATGAGTGAAACGAGGATGGAGGGTTATGGTAGGGGTTATTAAATAAGGGTTAGAACCTCGAGACACCGGAAAGGCAGGCTTGTGATTAACGTTTTTGTCTTTTATTCCGCAGGTGGAAGTCCACCTCGTTGTCAAACGAGGGGCATGCACACGGTGGGTCGTGCGTGGGCTACTCTTCGAGGTTCCAGGAGTGGCATAGTACTTCGTGTCGGTGTGTGTGCTTGATCCTGGACCGGTAGACGGGCGCCGCAACAGCTCGGTGACTAGCACTGCTAGCTGCGCAGATACATGGATTTGGGCCTGTGTCTGTGGGAGTTTGCGCATTCTCCCTGTGGTTGTGTGGGTTTCCTCCGGGTGCTCCGGTTTCCTCCCACACCCCAAAGATCTGGTCTTAGGCTGATTGGTTTTACCAAATTGACACCATTCTCCCCTGAATCTGGCTAAGTCAGGGGTTCTATTCGTAGACACGCAGGGTAGAATAGGTGTAGGGTTATGCGGCGGCGCGGGCTTGTTGGGGCGAAAGGCCTGTTTCCCGTGCTGGGTTGTTCTTTGTTCTTTGATCTAGATAGGCTGGGCGAATGGGCCAGGAAATGGCAAATGGAATTTAATGTTGGCAAGTGCGAGGTGGTCCACTTTGGTAGGAATAATGGTAGGAAGGACTATTACTTACGGGGCGAAAAACTGCAGCAGGCGACGGTACAGAAGGACCTCGGGGTCCTTGTGCATGAGTCGCAAAAACCCAGCTTGCAGGTGCAGCAGGTGGTCAGGAAGGCGAATGGGATGCTGGCCTTCATCGCGAGGGGGATTGAATATAAAAGTAGGGAGGTCTTGCTGCAGCTGTATAGGGCATTGGTGAGGCCGCAGCTGGAGTACTGTGTGCAGTTTTGGGTGCCGTACTTACGCAAGGATATTTTGGCCTTGGAGGAAATGCAGAGGAGGTTTACTAGGCTGATGCCGGAGTTGACGGGGTTGAGCTATGAGGAGAGGCTGAATAAAGTAGGCTTGTACTCGTTAGAGTTTAGAAGAATGAGGGGAGATCTCATTGAGACGTATAAGATGATGAATGGGATGGATGGGATAGAGGTGGAGAGACTCTTCCCGCTCAGAAAGGATAGTAGGACTAGGGGGCACAGCCTCAAGATAAAGGGGGGGGCGGTTTAGAACGGAGTTGAGGAGGAACTTCTTCACTCAAAGGGTGGTGAATCTCTGGAATTCTCTGCCCGTTGAAGTGGTGGAGGCTACCTCGCTAAATATTTTTAAGACGCGGGTTGATGGGTTTTTGATAAGAGAGGGGATTAAGGGTTATGGGGAGAGGGCGGGAATGTGGAACTGAGCCACGACAGATCAGCCATGATCTTATTGAATGGCGGGGCAGGCTCGAAGGGCTAGTTGGCCTACTCCTGCTCCTATTTCTTATGTTCTTATGTTATATCAAGGCCCTAAGCTCATCCGTTTTTCCTGTCACACTCCTCGCATTGAAACAGACACAGTTCAACCCACGAGTGTCCCTCGGAACTTCCTTCTCCCTGATAATTTTCCTTTCGCCCAACTCTCTCCCAGCCACACCCCCACCCCCCCTCCCTATTAGTTTAAAGCATTCCTAAACACACCGCTAAGACACTAGTTCCCCTCCCATTCAAATTTTCCCCACCCCTCCTGTACAGTTGCCCTTCTCTCATAAATACCTCCCAGTGGTCCACAAAAGTAAAGCCCTCTACACCAATCCCTCAACCATGCATTCAGCTGCATGATCTCGTCATTCTTTGCCCTGCTGGTACTAGGCAGCAACCCAGAGAATCCCACCCTGGAGGTCCTGCTCTTTAGTTTGGACCCCAACTCCCTAAATTGCCTACAGACCTCTACCCTACTCCTCCTTCCTATGTCCCCCTCCCCTATGTGTACTATGACCTCTGCCTGGGTCCCCTCCCCTTTCAAAATTCCCTCTACCCTTTCTGTTACGTCCTTTACTCCTGCTCCAGGGAGGCAGACCACCATCCTGGAGTCACGCCTCTGCCCACAGAACCTCCTATCAATGCCTTGGACCCTCCCATCCCCTACCACTATCACCTTGCCAGCCCCCTTCTGTCCCTCTAAGTCATTCTGGCCTTCCTGCCTATCATTTTGTGCCCCTGTCGATGAATCCTGGGGGGCCACTGGGGAGGCCGGGGGACCATGACTACTCTTCTTCTTCCTCTTTTTCTGCCTAACAGTCGTCCACCCTTCCTGCTCTTCAGCCCTTGGGACCTCTTCCTGCTCATGGTTCCTAGCCATTATCTCCTCGTTTTCCCTGACCAGAAACACATCCTCCAGACGCCCCTCGAGTTGCCTCACCCGGGCCCTCAAGCGCTGCAGTTCTAAACATTTAGCACAGATGTGGACCTTGGGGAGACGTGACGCCACCAAGAACTCCCACATGCGGCACCTAACACAGCTTATGTTCCTCCCCATAGCCCCTGCCATGTCCCAACCTCCTGTATGTGGCGAAAGGTAGAAATCTGCCACTCACCTTCTCTAATCCTGCTCTCGCCTAAGCCTAGCGAGCCAAAGCCCTTCTCACTCAGCTCTCTTTGCAAACTGCTTGTATCCCTCTTGCAACTTACTTTCCACCTATTCTTACGATGTCTGCGAATTTAGATACCATACATTCACTTTCTTCCCCCAAGTCATTAATATATATTGTAAACAATTGCAGACGCAGCACTGATCTCTGTAGTGACCCACTGATTAGAGGTCACCAATTAGAAAAGCACTGCTCATCCCTACTTGCTGTTTCCTGCCCATCAGCCAATTCTCTATCCATGCTAATGTACTACCTGCAACAACATGGGCTCTTATCTTATAACTGAATCTTTTGTGAGATACCTTGGCAAATGCCTTCTGGAAGTCCAAATACAACACATCTACTGGTTCTCCACTACCCACACTTTAAGCCTTCCAAGGGAAACTAATAAATTAGTCAGATATGTGCTGAAATCTTGCTGCAATCCCACTGATGGCATGCAGCTTTTCCAGCGGTGAGTGTTGTCTTCAAAGGGAAACCCCATTGATAACCACGGGACCATAAAGTCCCACCAACTACGAGCAGCATGCTGCCTTCTGCCACTGTGAGATACACCACGGAGGGGGAGAAAATTCCTGCCTATGAGTTCCCTTTCATTGAAGCCATGATATAGGAACCAAAGAGCAGAAAGTGGAATCATTGTGGGTGGAGATTAGGAACAGCAAAGGGAGGAAGACGCTGGTGGGTGTCGTCTATAGGCCCCTGAATAATGATCTGGAGGTGGGGCGGGCTGTTAACGCGCAAATAAGTGCGGCGTGCAGGAATGGAACGGCAATAATTATGGGGGATTTCAATCTACATATTGATTGGTCGACCCATGTTGGATGCGGTGGGCTCGAGGAGGAGTTCTTGGAATGCTGCCGGGATAGTTTCCTTGAATAGTGTGTGTTGGAGCCGACGAGGAAGCGGGCAATCTTGGATCTGGTGTTGTGTAATGAGGCGGGTAGAATTAGGGACCTTGTGGTGAAGGATCCTCTTGAGGAGAGTGATCATTGTATGGTGGAGTTTCTGGTGCAGATGGAGGAGGAGAAAGTGGGTTCCCGGACACGCGTCCTTTGTTTGAACAGAGGAGAGTATGGTAGGATGAGAGAAGAATTGGCGAATGTTGACTTGGGGAGCACGTTGGAAGGTAGGTCTGCTGAGGAGCAGTGGAGGATCTTTAAGGAGATCTTTCTTGGCGCTCAGCAGAAATTTATTCCGATGGTTAAAAAGGACCGTAGGAGGAGAGGTAATAAACAGTGGATAACAAAGGAGGTGAAGTGTTAAATTAAAAGCGGATGCGTTTAGAGTAGCTAAGAGTAGTGGGCGAGAAGAGGATTGGGAGAGGTTTAAATGTCAACAAAGATTGACAAAGAAGTTGATAAAGAAGGGTAGGAGAAGCTATGAAGCTGGGCTTGCGCTTAATATAAAAAAGGATAGCAAGAGTTTTTATAAATATATAAAAAGGAAGAGGCTGGCTAGGGTGAACGTTGGACCTTAGAGGATGAGAGGGGGGACTTAGTGGTAGGGGATGGGGAAATGGCTGAGATCTTGAATAACTTTTTTGTTTCGGTCTTCACGGAGGTCACGGAGGTGAATAATTTGCCGGGTGTTAGTGATGGAAAGGTGGTAGGACTGGAGGGTCTCAATAACATTATTGTCACTAGAGAGGCGGTGCTCAACAGACTGGAGGGACTGATTGTGGACAAGTCCCCAGGACCGGATGGAATGCATCTGAGGGTTCTGAAAGAAATGGCGGAGGTGATAGTGGATGCCTTGGTGGTTATTTTCCAAACGTCGTTGGATTCCGGGGAAGTGCCGGAAGATTGGAAAACGGCTAATGTTACGCCGTTGTTTAAGAAAGGTGGCAGGCAAAAGGCAGGGAATTATAGGCCGGTTAGTTTAACGTCTGTTGTAAGTAAAATGTTAGAATCCGTCATCAAGGAGGAAATAGCGAGGCATCTTGAGGGGAATTGCTTGATAGAGCAGACGCAGCACGGTTTCGTTAAAGGGAAGTCGTGTCTGACAAATTTATTGGAGTTCTATGAGGATGTGTTTAGGGCGGTGGATAGAGGAGAGTCGGTGGATGTGGTCTTTCTTGATTTTCAGAAGGTGTTTGACAAGGTACCTCACAAGAGGTTATTGCAGAAGGTAAGGGGGCATGGAGTTGGGGGTAGGGTGTTAGCGTGGGTAGAGGACTGGTTGTCAAATAGGAGGCAGAGAGTCGGGGTTAATGGGTGCTATTCGGATTGGCGGTTGGTGACTAGTGGAGTGCCCCAGGGGTCAGTGCTGGGGCCTCAGCTATTTACCATTTATATAGATGATCTGGAGGAGGGAACCGAGTGTATGGTGTCGAAATTTGCTGATGACACCAAGATTGGTGGAACGGCAAATTGTGCGGAGGGTGTGGAAAGTCTGCAGAAGGATCCAGACAGGCTGGGCAAATGGGCCAGGAACTGGCAAATGGAATTTAATGTTGGCAAGTGTGAGGTGGTCCACTTTGGTAGGAAGAATGGTAGGAAGGACTATTACTTACGTGGCGAAAAACTGCAGCAGGCGACGGTGCAGAGGGACCTCGGGGTCCTTGTGCATGAGTCGCAAAAACCCAGCCTGCAGGTGCAGCAGGTGGTCAGGAAGGCTAATGGGATGCTGGCCTTCATAGCGAGGGGGATTGAATATAAAAGTAGGGAGGTCTTGCTGCAGCTGTATAGGGCATTGGTGAGGCCGCAGCTGGAGTACTGTGTGCAGTTTTGGTCGCCGCACTTACGCAAGGATATTTTGGCCTTGGAGGGAGTGCAGAGGAGGTTTACTAGGTTGATACTGGAGTTGAGGGGGTTGAGCTATGAGGAGAGGCTGAATAAACTAGGCTTGTACTCGTTAGAGTTTAGAAGAATGAGGGGAGATCTCATTGAGACATATAAGATGATGAATGGGACGGACAGGATAGAGGTGGAGAGACTCTTCCCGCTCAGAAAGGATAGTAGGACTAGGGGGCACAGCCTCAAGATAAAGTGGGGGCGGTTTAGAACGGAGTTGAGGAGGAACTTCTTCACTCAAAGGGTGGCGAATCTCTGGAATTCTCTGCCCTTTGAAGTGGTGGAGGCTACCTCACTAAATATTTTTAAGACGCGGGTTGATGGGTTTTTGATAAGCGAGGGGATTAAGGGTTATGGGGAGAGGGCGGGAATGTGGAACTGAGCCACAACAGATCAGCCATGATCTTATTGAATGGCGGGGTAGGCTCGAAGGGCTAGATGGCCTACTCCTGCTCCTATTTCTTATGTTCTTATGTTTTTGTGTTATGATGATTGACTCTGCTTGATTACACTATGATTTTTCAAATGTGCTGCAATGACTTGCCTGGGGAAGCGATGGTCAAGTGGTATTATCATTTGATTAGTATTCCAGAAACCCAGATAATGTTCTAGGGACCCAGGTTTGAATCCTACCAAGGCAGACAGCGGAATTTGAATTCAATAACAAATACCTGGAATTAAATGTCTACTTATGACCAAGCCATTGTCAGAAAAACCTATCTGGTTCACTCGTGCCCTTTAGGGAAAAAAATCTGCATCCTTACTTGGTCTGGCTTACATGTGACTCCAGAGCCACTGCAATGTGGTTGACTCTCAACTACCCTCTGAAATAGCTTAGCAAGCCACACAGTTGTAACAATTGGTACAAAGTCTCAACAAAGGAATGAAACAGAATGGACCACCTGGCATCAGCAGTGTGCACTATCTACAAGACGCACTGCAGTAATTTACCAAAAATCCTTAGATGGCACCTTCCAAGCCCATCTAGGACAAGGGATAAATGGGGAACACCACCACCTGCAAGTTCTCCTCCAAGCCACTCACCATCCTTGACTTTTCCAGTCGCTGAGTCAAAATCCTGGAATTCCCTCCCTAATAGCATTGTGAGTCAACCCAAAGAACATGGACCACAGCAATTCAAGAAAGCAGCTCACTACCACCTTCTCAAGGACAACTAGGGATGGGAAATAAATTCCGGCCAGCCAGTGAGGCCCATGGCCCACGAATGAATAAAATAAAATAATTGATTCCAATGTTTTTCCAACTACAGTTGGTCAGATAATCAACCTATAGTTATCTGCTTTTTGTTTCTCGCACTTTTTAACTATGGGTGTCACATTGGCAGTTTTCCAATCCAAGCTATTTCCAGAATCAAGAATTCTTGGAAAATTATAACCAATGCATCACTATCTCTGTACCTACTTCTTTTAGGATCCTAGGGTACAAGTCATCATGGCCAGGGGTTGTATCTGCCTTTAACCCATCGATTTGCCGAATATTATTTCTCTACTGTTGGTGATGGTATTTAATTTCTCCCCCATATTCTTTAGTAATAGTAAGATGTAAAGACTGATGCAAAATACCTGCTTAATTCCTCTCCCATTTCCCTGTTCCCCCTAATTATCTCCCAGATTCATTTCCAAAGGAGCCTGCGTTGAATCATCGAATACGGTTGCATCTAAATTGGGGCGACATAAATATTTTGGCTGGGAGGTTTTCAAGTGTCACATGGGAGGATTTAAACTAGTTTCTCTGTCTCTCTGTCCAGAGGGGTTAAAAGGCTGGAGGACTGAGAATGCATGCAAGTCTGTGTTCTTGATAACTGATTCTGAAGAGAAGTCTACATCTAAGGGCATATTGCTTAAATTGGAATGAATGGAAATAACTAGCAGTTAAGAATCATATCTTATCATGTTTTAAGTATTTCAATTGGTGAAAGTTATGCTAATTCTTTTTGTTATATTTTAATTATGTTGTTAAATAAAGTTTGTTTTAATAAAAGCTTCTTCGTGGGTCAATAGAATCACACCTAGAGCAAAACACCTTACGCTCACATTAATGCCAAAATCAAAAGTAGTTGGGATCTAGGTTAACTTCATAACATACCTTGGAGTTTCTGATCTGCTCCCTAATAATATTAATTTTCCAGTTTTGATCTTTTAACCGTTTCTCCCTAATGGCTATCAGTTCATATCCACTTACCTTGATTTGCGCTGTCAGTTAGTTTATCTTATTCCAAATGCTTTGTGCATTAATACACACAGCCTTTAGTTTTGCCATTCTTCATCATTGTAACTTTTCTTTGCATTGCCTCTTGCACTTGATTACCTGGTCTATCACTACTGCATTTTATGTCCTTGTTTCTCTTTCCCATGTCACCCTTCTTAGGTTCCTAGCCCCCTGTCATTCTAGTTTAAACCCTCCCCAACCACACTAGCAAATACTCGCCTAAACCACTCCACTGATGTTTACTACATTATAACAGTAACTACATTAATTGTAAAGTGCTTAGAGACACCCTGAGATGTTGAAAAGTGCTTCTTAAATTCAAATCTTCCTTTTCTTTCTTTTGTTTTTTTAAAACATTCCCAAAACCTATTATGTCAATCACCTCTGCCAATTCACAACTATGTCTTGATGCCTGTTCCCTTTGTTACGCACAGGAGGGGGTTTAATTTAAATAGTGCTAATTTCTCTCCTCACTACCCATCCATAAACAGAAAGGTGTTTGAGTTGTTTCCCTCTTTATTAGCAATGACATATTTCTGAACCCCATAGTTTAGGCTTCATCCAATTTCTCATTAATAACTCGACAGAAAATCCAAGATAGCATGAACTCAAAAGGTTAAATTATTTGCACACAATCAAAATGCAGAAAAGAAGGTTGCAACGTCACCCTATTGCATTTATCAGAGTAGAAGGTTTCATAATACAGAGACCACAAGGTAAATAAATTTTGTTTGACATGGGTTCCAGAATCTGAATGAAAGTTCAATCAGGTATTCCTTATGGGGATTGATGGGTTGAAAAACAATGCTGTCTAATTCACTCTTCTAATGGTGTTGGCCTCACAGAATGAGATTGGCATGCAGAGATGCATAAGTCTTGTAAAAGGTTAAAGCAAAGTTTATTTATTTGTCACAAGTAGGCTTACATTAATATGCAATATAGTTGCTATGAAAATCTCCTAGTTGCCACACTCTGGCACTTGTTCGGGTACACTGAGAGAGAATTTTAGCATGGCCACCTAGCCAGCACATTTTTTTGTAGGTGTTGGTACAGAACCTCCAGCAGAAGAAGGATAGAAGCAGGTGTCCAACCTGGGCCAGAGTTCCTTTACTGTGGCCTATAAAAGTAGGGAGATCTTGCTGCGGCTGTATAGGGCATTGGTGAGGCCGCAGCTGGAGTACTGTGTGCAGTTTTGGGCGCCGTACTTACGCAAGGATATTTTGGCCTTGGAGGGAGTGCAGAGGAGGTTTACTAGGCTGATACCGGAGTTGAGGGGGTTGAGCTATGAGGAGAGGCTGAATAAACTAGGCTTGTACTCGTTAGAGTTTAGAAGAATGAGGGGAGATCTCATTGAGACGTATAAGATGATGAATGGGATGGATAGGATAGGGGTGGAGAGACTCTTCCCGCTCAGAAAGGACAGTAGGACTAGGGGGCACAGCCTCAAGATAAAGGGGGGGCGGTTTAGAACGGAGTTGAGGAGGATTTTCTTCACTCAAAGGGTGGTGAATCTCTGGAATTCTCTGCCCGTTGAAGTGGTGGAGGCTACCTCGCTAAATATTTTTAAGAAGCGGGTTGATGGGTTTTTGATAAGAGAGGGGATTAAGGGTAATGCGGAGAGGGCGGGAATGTGGAACTGAGCCACGACAGATCAGCCATGATCTTATTGAATGGCGGGGCAGGCTCGAAGGGCCAGATGGCCTACTCCTGCTCCTATTTCTTATGCTCTTATGTAATCAGATAGCAGTAAGAAGTCTGACAACACCAGGTTTAAGTCCAACCGGTTTTTTTGATAGTAAACTCACAAGCTTTCGAGGTTCCCCTCTTCGTCAGGTGAATGAAGAGTTCTGGCCTCAGACAGAGCATATAAAGCACAGGCAGTTTACAGACTACTGATTAGCTTGTGAATCTTTACACCTAACCTGCCATTCAAGTCTTAAAGTGGCCGACAATGTGAGTGGAAGGAGCATTAAGCCCAGGTTAGAGAGATGTGTATTGTCAGATCAATCAGGTAGCAAACAGCGGCCTGAGCCTTTCAGTTCAGCAAGACAATATTATTTGTTCCACAGGTCAGATGTCCATGTCACATGACTCCCACTTGATTTGATTTATTATTGGCACATGGATTAGAATACAATGAAAGTGATTTTTGCATGCTATATAGACAAAGCATACCATTCATAGAGAAGAAAAGGAGAGAGTGCAGAATGTAGTGTTACAGTCATAGCTAGCATGTAGAGAAAGATCAACTTAATGTCAGGTAAGTCCATTCAAAAGTCTGATGGCAGCAGAGAAGAAGCTGTTCTTGAGTCGGTTGGTACTTGACCTCAGACTTTTGTATTTTTTACCTGACGGAAGAAGGTGAAACAGAGAATGTCTGGAGTGTGTGAGGTCTTTAATTGTGCTGGCTGCTTTTCCGACGCAGCAGGAAGTGCAGGCAGTGTCAATGGATGGGAGGCTGGTTTATGTGATAGACTGGGCTACATTCATGATCCTTCGTAGTTTTTTGCAGTCTTAGGTGGAGCAGGAGCCACACCAAGCTGTAATACAACCAATTTGCCAAAGTCTGCACGGGCGATAGAGCAGTAGACATATTTAATATTTGTGTAGCAGTGGTCACAGAGTCATACAGGTTTACAGCATGGAAACAGACCCTTCGGCCGACTTGTCCGTGCCGCCCCTTGTTTAAAAACTCTAAGCTAATCCCAATTGCTTGCATTTGGCCCATATCCCTTTGTACCTATCTTACCCATGTAATTGTTTAAATGTTTTTAAAAGACAAAATTGTACCCGCCTCTACTACTACCTCTGGCAGCTTGTTCCAGACATTCACCACCCGCTGTGTGAAAAAAATTGCCCCTCTGGACACTTTTGTATCTCTCCCCTCTCACCTTAAACCTATGCCCTCTAGTTTTAGACTCCCCAATCTTTGGGAAAAGATATTGACTATCTAGCTGATCTATGCCCCTCATTATTTTATAGACCTCTGTAAGATCACCCCTCAGCTTCCTACGCGCCAGAGAAAAAGATCCCAGCCTCTCCTTATAACTCAAACCATCAAGTCCTGGTGGCATCCTAATAAATCTTTCTGCACTCTTTCTAAGTTTAATAATATCCTTTCTATAATAGGGTAACCAGAACTGTACACAGTATTCCCAGTGTGGCCTTACAATGTTTTGTACAACTACAACAAGACATCTCAGCTCCTGTATTCAATGTTCTGACCAATGAAACCAAGTCTGCTGAATGCCTTCTTCACCAATCTGTCCATTTGTGATTCCATTTTCAAGGAGCTAGAAATATGTATCCCTAGATCTCTTTATTCTGTAACTCTCCCCAATGCCCTACCATTAACTGAATAAGTCCTGCCCTGGTTCAATCTACCAAAACGCATCACCTTGCATTTATCTAAATTAAACTCCATCTGCCATTCGTCAGTCCACTGACCTAATTGAATCAAGATCCCATTGCAATCCTAGATAATTTCCTTCACTGTCCTCTATGCCACCAATCTTGGTGTCATTTGTAAACTTGCTAACCATGCCTTATATATTCTCATCCAAATCATTAATATAAATGACAAATAATAGAAGGCCCAGTACTGATCCCTGAGGCACACTGCTGGTCACAGGCCTCCATTTTGAGAAACAACCCTCTACAAACACCCTCTGTCAAGAAGCCAATTGTGTATCCAAGTGACTACCTCATCCTGGACCCTGTGAGATTTAACCTTATGCATTTCCTACCATGCAGTACCTTGGTCCAGAATGTTTGGGCCTCTGGTAGAACAGGAGATGTGTTGGTGGTAACTTGGTAGTATGCTTTTGAGCTTGGTCTGATTGAAATCCTTGGCCACGGTGAACAAGGCCTCAGGATGTTTTGTCTCAAGGCTATTTGTGGTGGTGTATATTTCATCCAGCGCAATCTTCATGTCCGCATGTGGTGGGATGTAAACTGCCGTCAGGATACTGGAGGTTACTCATTCACCATCTTTGGAAAGGATAAATATCAATTGCTTGGATTTCAACAATGGTTAAATATCTCAGCTATTAGGAATTGAAAGGAAGATTGCAGGCCTTTGTCCTAGCGATCTCATCTCCTTCTGGTCAGTCTGGGTTATTAAAAGCTTTTGTACAGCTCTCTTTGAAATTGAGCTGTACAATCCAAAGCAGCTCCTGAGAAGCAAGTTGGTGTGAATTTTCCTGAAACTGCCAAGTGACTCCTTTAGTTCAGGAGTCAGAGACAGACCCCATTTCAGCCATTTTAAAGATCTCTGTTCAGTCTTAAAAATTTTAGAAACAGTGATGAACGTATCCATATATATTTTATAAGTATACAGTGCAAAGTCTTAGACCCTCACTACCTTGTTCTTTATCATTTTTTTCTGTCTCCTCTATAAAGTGTTAAGAAATGCAATATAAATAAATTCCAAGGTGTTGCATAAACACATGGTATTGTTGATTCAACAGCAGCTGAAAATTCACAGTATAGTCTGCATTTGTTAAATACCTGCTTATTTTCTTAGAAATGGCATTAATTGCAACCAAGCTCGATTGCAGTATATAGCCATTGATTCTAATTAAGTTCAAAGACTTTGGAGAATTTTCCAGTTGCTCATGCCCCACCACCACTGCAAGCGAGGATAGAGAATTTATCACACAGCCAAATCTCCAGTCATTGCAGCAGGACCAGAAAATCCTGCTGGCATGAATGGCTGAAAATTCTGGCCTAAGAATGTGTGAAGACTACTTCCTAAATTAACTCCTGAAAGACCTGGTTCTAATATTTAGACCATGCCACTTTGCTAGCTAAATAATAGAATACACTAGATGGGTGGTGAGGAGGTGGTGGAAGATTGGAGGTCTGCTAACATTGCCCTTTTGTTTGAAAAGGGAATGAGGGATTGACTGATTAATTATGGGCAATCAGTTTGACCTCCGTAGTCAATGAAACTTTTGGAATAACTTAGAAAGGCATGGATTAATCAAAGACAGTCAGCATGGATTTATTAAGGGAAGATAATGTCTGACTAATATACAACAAGAACAAAGAACAAAGAACAACACAGCACGGGAAACAGGCCCTTCGGCCCAACGAGCCCGCACCGCCGTCCCACTGTCTCAGTGACCTATTCATGATTTTAGTCTACGCCTAATGTGCGAGGATCAGGGAGGTCCAATATAGGGACAATTTGTTACCCAATCAATCAGCCTAAAAGCGCATCTTTGGGATGTGGGAGGAAACCGGAGCACCCGGAGGAAACCCACGCAACCACAGGGAGAACGCGCAAACTCCCACAGACACAGGCCCAAATCCATGTGTCCGCACAGCAACAGAGATAGTCTCTGAGCTGTCATGTTGCCCTCGAGATGGTCCAGTTTAAGCACACTAACGACATGAAGCAATAGGCAACTCCCGAAGCAACATCCAAGAGCAGCCCACTACAACCTGCCGCATGCATGCCCCTTGCTGATCAACAAGGTGGACTTAAATGCCTGTGGAGACAAAAAATTCATTATTAAACAGGCAAAGACTGTAACATCCCTGAGGCAAAAACGGAATCCCAAGCCTACAATGTTTAGTAAGGCCTGCTATATCCCCCTATATGTAGACAGCTCATGTGGCTGTCTAAGTGACTCTTAAACAACCCTAGCGTGCCTGCTTCCACCACCTTACTCGGCAGTGCATTCCACACCCCCACTACCCTTTGCGTGAAAAACTGCCCTCTAATATTTGTCTTATACCTAGCCCCCCTCACCCTAAGCCCGTGACCCCTCGTTCTATCCATTTCTAATAGCGGAAAAAGCTTACCACCATTTACTCTATCTATCCCCTTCATAATCTTATAAACCTCTATTAGATCCCCCCTCAGCTGACGTCTCTCAAGGGAAAACAGCCCAAGTTCGTTCAATCTTTCCTCGTAAGACAGCCCTTCCATACCAGGCAGCATCCTGGTAAATCTCCTCTGCACTCTCTCCAGGATCTCTACATCTTTCCGGTAGTACGGCGACCAGAACTGGACGCAGTACTCCAAGTGAGGCCTAACCAACGTTCTATACAACTGCAACATCAGACTCCTACTCTTATATTCTATACCCCTTCCTATGAAGGCTAACATACCATACGCTTTCCTCATCACATTCTACACCTGCACCGACACCTTCAGGGACTTGTGCACTTGCACCCCCAGGTCTCTCTGCGTATCTATACTCCGGATAGTTCTACCTTTTATCGTATAACTCCCCTCCACATTATTCCGGCCAAAGTGCATCACCTCGCATTTCTCCGGATTAAATTCCATTTGCCATCTATCTGCCCAATCTACCAGCCTGTCTATGTCCTGTTGCATTGCCAGGCACTGCTCCTCAGTACCCGCCAATCCAACCATCTTAGTGTCATCAGCAAATTTGCTGATCACACCACCTACCCCCTCTTCCAAGTCATTAATATATACTACAAATAGAAGAGGTCCTAGTACCGAGCCCTGCGGCACACCACTGGTGACAGACCTCCAATTGGAAAAGGAGCCTTCCACTACTACCCGCTGTCTCCTCCTCCCAAGCCAGTTCTCCACCCATCTACATACCTGGCCTTGTATCCCATGAGCCTTCACCTTTTCTATCAGCCTACCATGAGGGACCTTGTCAAACGCCTTACTGAAATCCATATAGACGACATCAACGGCTTGTCCTTCGTCAACCGTTTTTGTCACCTCTTCAAAAAATTCCACTAGATTCGTAAGGCACGACCTCCCTGTAACGAAGCCATGCTGCGTATCCCTGATCAGATTGCAGCGCTCCAGATGTTCATACATCCTATCCTTGAGGATCCTCTCCATTAGCTTGCCTATAACTGAAGTCAAGCTCACCGGCCTATAATTCCCTGGGTTATCCCTCTGACCCTTTTTAAACAACGGTACTACATTTGCAATCCGCCAATCCTCTGGGACCTCACCTGTGTCCAAAGAAGAGACAAAGATTTGCGTCAGAGGCCCAGCAATTTCATCCCTCACCTCCCTTAGCAGCCTGGGATAGATGCCATCAGGCCCCGGAGATTTATCCGTCTTTATACTGTCTAAAAGTCCCAACACCTCTTCCCTCGTGATGACTAATATAATTGAATTATTTCAGGAAAGGAGGAGGAGGACTGACCATGGCAGTGCAGTTGATGTGGTCCACGTGAATTTTATCAAGACCTTTTTTTAACAAGGTCCCACATAGCAGGATATACTTGCCTTATTTGGTCCACGTGATCAATTCCTGGGATCAGGGGGTTGGAGTTTAGAAGATTGAGATATGGATTATATAAGCTTTTGAGAGGACATAAGGAGGTGGATGCTGAGAGGCTGTTTCACTTGGAGGGCAGAATTCGTACGATCCTGCCTGAGACCAATGGAGAATGTCAATCTCCAAACCTCACCCACCCCTGGAATCGGGGCGGGCGTGCCAGTTAAATTCCGGCTAGAGAATCTAGGTTTTAGACTCTTAGCATCAAGGTAGGAAGTCAGACAATTAGGACTGAAATGAGGAGAAATTTCTTCACTGAGGGTTGTTGGATGCTCAATTGTTTTCCAAGATTGAAATCAAGGGATATGAACCAATGACAGTAAAATGGACAGAGTTAAAGATATCTTGATGAATGACAGAGCAAGTTCAAGAATCCATATTTCTATTCCTCAATTTTACATTATGTTTCTATAAGAATATAAGAAATAGATGGAATAGTCCATTGGATCTGCTCTACCATTCCAAGAGATCAGAGTTGAGCTATGACCTAATCCATATTCTTTCCTTTGTCCCCTAACCTTCAGTTAACAAAAGTATATTGATCTCAGATTTAAAATGAACAAATTACATGACATCAATCTGTATTTGCAGAAGTCAGTTCCAAACTTTACCAACCTTACTAATTAAAAAAACCCTTAAGTAAAGTGTTTCCAAATTTCACTCTTTAACGTCTGGCTCTAGTTTTTTGGCTACATGCCCTAGTTGTTAACTCTCCAACAGCAGAAATAGCTTTTCTTTCTCCACTCTATCAGCTTCTCTTAACATCTTGAAATCTCTAATCTAATCAGTCCTTATTCATGTAAATCAAGGGAACACAACTCTAGCTTCTGTGATTAATTTACGTAGTTCTTCTCGTAATTTATCCCTTGGAGCCCAGGTATCATTCTGGTAAACTTAAGTTGTATTCCCGCAAAGACCAATATATTTTTGTAAATGATGCAGTGCCAAGAAAGGAACAGAGTACACTAGGTGTGATCTAACTAGGGCTTTCTATCATCACCACATAACTTATACCTTCCTGTATTCTAGTCCTCTAAAGGCTAGCATTGCTGGCCTATTTGATGATTTTCTCTGCAAGTCTATGAAGGCTTAATGATCTACATACATGAACTGCTAAGGATTTCCGTAGACTTCCACTGTCCTTAGTTTTTCACCATTTAGAAAGTATGTTGATCCATGCTTTATAAGTCCAAAGTAGATGAATCATAAAATGGTTTCAGAGAATGATGTCATTCAGCTCGTCATATCAGTGCCAGTTCTGCTGGAACAGATCAGCTAGTTCCACTCCCCTGTCCTATCTCCAGAGCTCTGCAAATACTTTTCACTCCAGGTAACTATCCACTTTCCTTTTGTGAATCTGCCTCCACCACTCTCACCAACAGTGAATTCCTGACTCCAAACACTCAATGCATAAAAAAATCCTGATGCTTTGGTTCTTTTACTATTCACCTGTCATTGATCTCCTCTAGAACTTGACCTTGATTTGATTTATTATTGTCACATATACTTACAGTGAAAAGTATTGTTTCTTGCATGCTATACAGACAAGACATACTGTTCATAGAGAAGGAAAGGAGAGAGTGCAGAATGTAGTGTTACAGTCATAGCTACGGTGTAGAAAAAGATCAACTCAATGCAAGATAAGTCCATTCAAAAGTCTGACAGCAGCAGGGAAGAAGCTGTTCTTGAGTCTATTGGTATGTCACCTCAAACTTTTGTATCTTTTTCCTGAAGGAAGAAGGTGGAAGAGAGAGTGTCCGGAGTGCATAGGGTCCTTAATTATGCTGGCTGCTTTGCCAAGGCAGCAGGAAGTACAGACAGAATCAATGGATGGGAGGCTGGTTTGCATGATGGATAGGTCTACATTCATGACCTTTTGTAGTTTCTTGTGATCTTGGGCAAAGCAGGAGCCACACCAAGCTGCTATACAACCAGCTTTCTACGGTTCATCTGTAGAAGTTGCTGAGAGTCGTGGCTGACATGCCAAATTTCCTTCGTCTTCTGAGAAAGTAGAGGCGTTGGTGGGCTTTCTTAACAATAGTGTTGGCATGGAGGGAGCTGGACAGGTTGTTGGTGATCTATATACCTAAAAATTTGAAGCTCTTGACCCTTTCTACTTTGTCCCCATTGATGTAAACAGAGGCATGTTCTCCTTTATGCTTTCTGAAGTCGATGACAATCTCCTTCGTTCTGTTGACATTGAGGGAGAGATTATTATTATTGCACCAGTTCACCAGATTCTCCATCTCATTCCTGTACTGCGTCTCATCATTGTTTGAGATCTGACCTACTATAGTGGTGTCGTCAACAAACTTGAAAATCGAATTGGAGGGGAATTTGGCCACACAGTCACAGGTGTATAAGGAGTGTAGTAGGGGGCTGAGAACACAACCTTTTGGGGCACCATGTTGGGGATGATCGTGGAGGAGGTGTTATTGCCTACCCTTATTGATTGTGGTCTGTCTGTTCGGAAGTTCAGGATCCAGTCGTAGAGGGAGGTGCCAATGCCCAGGCCATAGACTTTGGAGATGAGTTTCGTGGGACTAATAGTGTTGAAGGCTGAGCTGTAGTCAATAAGTAGGAGTTTGACACAGGTCCTTGTTATCTGGGTGTTCCAGAGTTGAGAGCAGTGGCACCTGCTGTGGACCTGTTGCAGTGGTAGGCAAACTGTAGTGGATCCAGGTCGTTCAGGAGACTGGAATTGATTCGTGCCATGACTAACCTTTTGAAGCAGTTCATAATAATGGATGTCAGAGCCATTGGCCGATAGTCAGTAAGGCACACTGCTTGGTTTTTCTTAGGTACCGGGATGATGGTCGTCTGCTTGAAGCAGAACATGCCTCTGGCAGCATGTTCCAGGCACTCACCACTCTCCACGTGAAAAATTTCTCCTGAACATCTCCCTTAAACTTTCCCCCTCTTACCCTGTAATTGACCTTTCACCCTTGGAATAAGCTTCTTACTATCCATCCTATGCTTTTCATAATTTTGTAGACCTCTATCAGGTTTCCCCTCAGCGTCTGGTGTTATGTAATGAGGCGGGTAGAATTAGTGACCTTGTGGTGAAGGATCCTCTTGGGGAGAGTGATCATTGTATGGTGGAGTTTCTGGTGCAGATGGAGGAGGAGAAAGTGGGTTCCCGGACGCGCGTCCTTTGTTTCAACAGAGGGAAGTACGGTAGGATGAGAGAAGAATTGGCGAATGTTGACTGGGGGAGCGCGTTGGAAGGTAGGTCTGCTGAGGAGCAGTGGAGGATCTTTAAGGAGATCTTTCTTGGTGCTCAGCAGAAATTTATTCCGATGGTTAAAAAGGACCGTAGGAGGAGAGGTAATAAGCCGTGGATAACGAAGGAGGTGAAGGAAAGTGTTAAATTAAAAGCGGAGGCGTTTAGAGTAGCTAAGAATAGTGGGCGAGAAGAAGATTGGGAGAGGTTTAAATGTCAACAAAGATTGACAAAGAAGTTGATAAAGAAGGGTAGGAGAAGCTATGAAGCTGGGCTAGCGCTTAATATAAAAAAGGATAGCAAGAGTTTTTATAAATATATAAAAAGGAAGAGGCTGGCTAGGGTGAACGTTGGACCCTTAGAGGATGAGAGGGGGGACATAGTGGTAGGGGATGGGGAAATGGCTGAGGTCTTGAATAACTTTTTTGTTTCGGTCTTCACGGAGGAGGACGTGAATAATTTGCCGGATGTTAGCGATGGAAAGGTGGTAGGACTGGAGGGTCTCAATAACATTATTGTCACTAGAGAGGCGGTGCTCAACAGACTGGAGGGACTGATTGTGGACAAGGCCCCAGGACCGGATGGAATGCATCTGAGGGTTCTGAAAGAAATGGCGGAGGTGATAGTGGTTGCCTTGGTGGTTATTTTCCAAACGTCGCTGGATTCCGGGGAAGTGCCAGAAGATTGGAAAGAGGCTAATGTTACGCCGTTGTTTAAGAAGGGTGGCAGGCAAAAGGCAGGGAATTATAGGCCGGTTAGTTTAACGTCTGTTGTAGGTAAAATGTTAGAATCCGTCATCAAGGAGGAAATAGCGAGGCATCTTGAGGGGAACTGCTTGATAGAGCAGACGCAGCATGGTTTCGTTAAGGGGAAGTCGTGTCTGACAAATTTATTGGAGTTCTATGAGGATGTGTTTAGGGCGGTGGATAGAGGAGAGCCGGTGGATGTGGTCTTTCTTGATTTTCAGAAGGCGTTTGACAAAGTACCTCACAAGAGGTTATTGCAGAAGGTAAGGGGGCATGGAGTTGGGGGTAGGGTGTTAGCGTGGATAGAGGATTGGTTGTCAAATAGGAGGCAGAGAGTGGGGGTTAATGGGTGCTATTCGGATTGGCGGTTGGTGACTAGTGGAGTGCCCCAGGGGTCGGTGCTGGGGCCTCAGCTATTTACCATTTATATAGATGATCTGGAGGAGGGAACCGAGTGTATGGTGTCGAAATTTGCTGATGACACCAAGATTGGTGGAACGGCAAATTGCGCGGAGGGTGTGGAGAGTCTGCAGAGGATCTAGATAGGCTGGGCGAATGGGCCAGGAACTGGCAAATGGAATTTAATGTTGGCAAGTGCGAGGTGGTCCACTTTGGTAGGAATAATGGTAGGAAGGACTATTATTTACGTGGCGAAAAACTGCAGCAGGCAACGGTGCAGAGGGACCTCGGGGTCCTTGTGCATGAGTCGCAAAAACCCAGCCTGCAGGTGCAGCAGGTGGTCAGGAAGGCGAATGGGATGCTGGCCTTCATAGCGAGGGGGATTGAATATAAAAGTAGGGAGGTCTTGCTGCAGCTGTATAGGGCATTGGTGAGGCCACAGCTGGAGTACTGTGTGCAGTTTTGGTTGCCGTACTTACGCAAGGATATTTTGGCCTTGGAGGGAGTGCAGAGGAGGTTTACTAGGCTGATACCGGAGTTGAGGGGATTGAGCTATGAGGAGAGGCTGAATAAACTAGGCTTGTACTTGTTAAGGGTTTAGAAGAATGAGGGGAGATCTCATTGAGACATATAAGATGATGAATGGGATGGATAGGATAGAGGTGGAGAGACTCTTCCCGCTCAGAAAGGACAGTAGGACTAGGGGGCACAGCCTCAAGATACGGGGGGGCCGGCGGTTTAGAACGGAGTTGAGGAGGAACTTCTTCACTCAAAGGGTGGTGAATCTCTGGAATTCTCTGTCCGTTGAGGTGGTGGAGGCTGCCTTGCTAAATATTTTTAAGACACGGGTTGATGGGTTTTTGATAAGCGAGGGGATTAAGGGTTATGGGGACAGGGCGGGAATGTGGAACTGAGACACGACAGATCAGCCATGATCTTATTGAATGGCGGGGCAGGCTCGAAGGGCTAGATGGCCTACTCCTGCTCCTATTTCTTATGTTCTTATGTTCTCTGTCTTTCCAGCGAAAACAATCCTGGTTTATTCAACTTTCGCTCATAGCTAACATGCTCGACACTAGGCAGCATCTGGATGAACTGCTTTGCACCTCCTCCAAAGCATCCCGTCCTTCTTATAATATGGTCACCAGAACTGCACTCAATATTCCAAATGCAACTGAACCAAGGTTTTATATAGCTGCAACATGATTTCCCAACTCTTGTACACAGTGCCCTGGCTGATGAAGCCAAGCATGCCATATGCCTTCTTTATCACCTTGATCACCTATATTGCCACTTTTAGAGAACTGTGGACCTGCATACCCAGATTCCTTCTGTATGTTAATGTTCCTAAAGGTTCTGCCTTTTACAGTATGATTTATACTTAAATTCAATCCTCCAAAATGCATCAGCTTGCATTTGTCCGGATTAAACTCCAGAAGAGGCAGCAGAAGAGAAGTCCGGGAGAAGTCAACTCAGTCCCCTCGACTATACTGTCGCTAGCCGAAGAACCCTTCCAGTGGCAAACAGGAGAATGAGCATCCAGCAAAGGCGACAAAAAAGGATTCTGGGAGAAGTCAACTAAATGACCTCGACTGTACTGTGGGTGGCTGAAGAACTGGTGTCAAGGAGTGAGTAAGCCCGAAACACTACATTAGTGGTTGCCTCCCTCCCTCCTCCTCTAACCAAAAAGAAAGGCTCTGTAAGAAGGACAAACAAGTAAAAACAAAGTAAGATTCTCATTCTTATATTTTTCTTAAGTGTACAAGGGCAGAGATGGCAGTTAAAGCAGTGATATGCTCCTCTTGCTAGATGTGGGACATCAGAGATCTTTCTCGTGTCCTTGACAACTATGACTGTGGGAAGGGTGACCAGCTGCAGCTCCTCACAGACTGCATAGTTTGGTTGGAGCAGCAGCTGGACACATTGCACAGCATACAGGAGGCAGAGAGTGTGACAGACACTAGCTTCAGGCAGATGGTCACACCACAGGTTCAGACAAGTAGACGGGTGAATGCCAGGCAGGGGTACCATTTGAGGGGGGGAGGGGTGTGTGTGTGTGTGTGTGTGTGTGTGTGTGTGTGTGTGTGTGTGTGTGTGGTGGTGGTGGTGATAACTTCTCAGGGGAAGACACCAGCAGCAGCCCGGCCTGTGGCATAAGAACATAAGAACATAAGAACATAAGAAATAGGAGCAGGAGTAGGCCATCTAGCCCTTCGAGCCTGCCCCGCCATTCAATAAGATCATGGCTGATCTGTCGTGGCTCAGTTCCACTTTCCCGCCCTCTCCCCATAACCCTTAATCCCCTCTCTTATCAAGAACCCATCAACCCGCTTCTTAAAAATATTTAGCGAGGCAGCCTCCACCACTTCAACGGGCAGAGAATTCCAGAGATTCACCACCCTTTGAGTGAAGAAGTTCCTCCTCAACTCCGTTCTAAACCGCCTCCCCTTTATCTTGAGGCTGTGCCCCCTAGTCCTACTGTCTTTTTTGAGCGGGAAGAGTCTCTCCACCTCTATCCTATCCATCCCATTCATCATCTTATACGTCTCAATGAGATCTCCCCTCATTCTTCTAAACTCTAACGAGTACAAGCCCAGTTTATTCAGCCTCTCCTCATAGCTCAACCCCCTCAACTCCGGTATCAGCCTAGTAAACCTCCTCTGCACTCCCTCCAGGGCCAAAATATCCTTGCGCAGGTGCGGCGCCCAAAACTGCACACAGTACTCCAGCTGCGGCCTCACCAATGCCCTATACAGCTGCAGCAAGACCTCCCTACTTTTATATTCAATCCCCCTCGCTATGAAGGCCAGCATCCCATTCGCCTTCCTGACCACCTGCTGCACCTGCAAGCTGGGTTTTTGCGACTCATGCACAAGGACCCCGAGGTCCCTCTGCACCGTCGCCTGCTGCAGTTTTTCGCCACGTAAGTAATAGTCCTTCCTACCATTCTTCCTACCAAAGTGGACCACCTCACACTTGCCAACATTAAATTCCATTTGCCATTTCCTGGCCCATTCGCCCAGCCTATCTAGATCCTTCTGCAGACTCTCCACACCCTCCGCACAATTTGCCTTTCCCCCAATCTTGGTGTCATCAGCAAATTTCGACACCCTGCACTCGGTTCCCTCCTCCAGATCATCTATATAAATGGTAAATAGCTGAGGCCCCAGCACCGACCCCTGGGGCGCCCCACTAGTCACCAACCGCCAATCCGAATAGCACCCATTGACCCCCACTCTCTGCCTCCTATTTGACAACCAATCCTCTATCCACGCTAACACCCTACCCCCAACTCCATGTCCCCTGACCTTCTGCAATAACCTCTTGTGAGGTACCTTGTCAAACGCCTTCTGAAAATCCAGAAAGACCACATCCACCGGCTCTCCTCTATCCACTGCCCTAGACACATCCTCATAGAACTCCAGTAAATTTGTCAGACACGACTTCCCTTTAATGAAACCGTGTTGCGTCTGCCCTATCAAGCAATTCCCTTCAAGATGCCTCGCAATTTCCTCCTTAATGACGGATTCCAACATTTTACCTACCACAGACGTTAAACTAACCGGCCTATAATTCCCCGCCTTTTGCCTGGCACCCTTCTTAAACAACGGCGTAACATTAGCCGTTTTCCAATCTTCCGGCACTTCCCCGGAATCCAGCGACGTCTGGAAAATAACCACCAAGGCATCCACTATAACCTCCGCCATTTCTTTCAGAACCCTCGGATGCATTCCATCCGGTCCTGGGGACTTGTCCACAATCAGCCCCTCCAGTCTGTCGAGCACCACCTCTCTAGTAACAGTAATGTCATTAAGACCCTCCAGTCCTACCACCTTTCCATCGCTAACACCCGGCAAATTATTCACGTCCTCCTCCGTGAAGACAGAAACAAAAAAGTTATTCAAGACCTTCGCCATATCCCCATCCCCTACCACTAGGTCCCCTTTCTCATCCTCTAAAGGACCAACGTTCACCCTAGCCAGCCTCTTCCTTTTTATATATTTATAAAAACTCTTGCTATCCTTTTTTATATTAAGCGCTAGCCCAGCTTCATAGCTTCTCCTACCCTCCTTTATCAACTTCTTTGTCAATCTTTGTTGACATTTAAACCTTTCCCAATCCTCTTCTCGCCCACTGCTCTTAGCTACTCTAAATTCCTCCGCTTTTAATTTAACACTTTCCTTCACCTCCTTCGTTATCCACGGCTTATTACCTCTCCTCCTACTGTCCTTTTTGACCATCGGAATAAATTTCTGCTGAGCACCAAGAAAGATCTCCTTAAAGATCCTCCACTGCTCCTCAGCAGACCTACCTTCCAACACGCTCCCCCAGTCCACATTCGCCAATTCTTCTCTCATCCTACCATACTCCCCTCTATTCAAACAAAGGACGCGTGTCCGGGAACCCACTTTCTCCTCCTCCATCTGCAACAGAAACTCCACCATGCAATGATCACTCTCTCCAAGAGGATCCTTCACCGCAAGGTCCCTAATTCTACCCGCCTCATTACATAGCACCAGATCCAAGATAGCTCGCTCCCTCGTCGGCTCCAACACACACTGTTCAAGGAAATTATCCCGGCAGCATTCCAAGAACTCCTCCTCGAGCCCACCTCGTCCAACATGGGTCGACCAATCAATGTGCAGATTGAAATCTCCCATAACTACTGCCGTCCCATTCCTGCACGTCGCACTTATTTGCGCGTTAACAGCCCGCCCCACCTCCAGATCATTATTTGGGGGCCTATAGACGACACCCACCAGCGTCTTCCTCCCTTTGCTGTTCCTAATCTCCACCCACAACGATTCCACTTTCTGCTCTTTGGCTCCGATATCATCCCTTGCTACCACCTTGATACTATCCTTAATCAGCAGAGCTACGCCACCCCCTCTTTCCTCCTGCCTATCCTTCCTAAACACTTGATAGCCCTGTACATTCATCTCCCAGTCCCTGTCACCTTGCAGCCACGTCTCTGTAATGGCCACCAGATCGTATCCATTTGTGTCGATCTGCGCCACCAGCTCATCCACTTTATTCCGAATGCTTCGTGCATTCAGATAAAGCGCTTTCATCCCAGCCTTCACCTGGACCCTATTTGCCATGACAACTGGTTCTGCTGTAAAGCAGGGTCAGTGAAACTCAAGAGTCAGGGGCACTCACAGGTGTTTTGTGGCTGCAAACAGAACTTTAGAATGGTGTGTTGCCTCCCTGGTGCCAGAGTCCTGGATGCCTGTAAGTGGTACAGGGCGTCCTGAAATGGGAGGGTAAACAGACAGATGTCATTGTCAACATTACTGCTAATGACATAAGCAGGAAGAGGGAAGAGGTCCTGCAAAGATAATTCAGGGAATTAGGTAGGGAGCTAAAAAGCAGGACCTCTCAGGTAGTAATCTCAGATTACTCCCCATGCCATGTGCTAGTGAGGCTTGAAACAGGGAGATGGTATAATTGAACATGTGGCTAAACAGCTGGTGTAGGAGGGAAGACTTTAGGTACATGGATTACTGGAATATCTTCTGGGGAAGGTAGGACCTGAACAAGAAGGACAGGTCGCACCTGAACTGGAGGGGCACCAATATTCTGGACAGGAGATTTGCTATTGCTGTCCGGGAGAGCTCAAACTAGTGTGGCGGGGGATGGGAACCCGAGTGTAGGGACTGGGGAAGAAAGTGAGACTGAGATAAACGTAGTGCTGAGTGAGAGCAGGCAACGGAAGGCCGCGGGGCTCAGTGAATCTAGAATGAGTTTGCTTCAATACAAGAAGTGCAACAGGTAACATGGACTGAAAGTCTGGATTACTGCATGAAATTATGACATAATTTCAATCGCAGAGACATGGTTAAAGGAGGAACAGGACTGGCAGCTTAACATTCCAGGATATTGTTATCGCCTACTCCTGCTCTCTGTTCTTATGTTCTCTAATCCATCCATGTAACTGAAGTTTCTCATTCCTGGAACCATTCTCATAAATCTTTTGAGAGTCCTCCCTAAAGCCTTCACATTGTTCCTGAAGTGTAATGCGCACAACTGGAGACAATACTTTTAATTAAGGCTGGGTTAATTTTCTATAAAAGTTCAAGATAACTTCCTTGCAGTTGGGCTTGATGCCTCAGTTTATAAATCCAGGATCCCATATGCCTTTTGACCTTTCCTGTAATCTTCAACAATTTTTATATACATTTCTAGTTCTTGCACTCCCTTTGCAATGGCACCTATAATTTTATATTGCCCTTTATCATTCTTCGCACTGAAGTATATCACTTTACACTTTTCCGCATTAATTCTCATCTATCATGGCCCTCCCACTGAATCAGTTGGTTTATGTCCTTTTAAATCTCACAAAATCCTCTTGCAATATCCAATTCTTCAACATTTTGTGTTATCCCCGTGTCACACCTTTCCACAGTCAAGAGCAATCATTCACCACCATTGTTTCAAATTGTCACAACCTCTACAAAGACAAATAACTTCTAAAAAGATACTGAAGATTTCACGTTTTCAGATTTTTACTGAAACAAGCAAACTAAGATCAACATGGAACAACATAACTTGGGCAACTATTACATCAAATTTAAAAAAGGGTATTTTTGCATTAACTAACAACCCTTGTGAGGTGGTGCACCACTCTGTTAGCAGCTGTGTCCAAAGTTCATCCCAGCTCTCCAACAGACTGCTCATAAACCGCATCAGATTAAAACCCCCAGCATCCATCAAAAGTTATCAATTTAGCTTGAGTCTTCAAGATCTGACTTCAGCCAGCAAAGTCCAATCATTAAGTCTGTATTCATTAAATCTACAAAAGTTGATTTGTTCTGTCCCCTTCCTTTTGAACAGAAAATCAACTCTCACAAGCATCCTGCTTGGTTACCAACACAAAATTTCTCTAATTTTCACAGCAGCTGCTGCATTGTTTCTCCACACAGCAATACCCATCTTGTCTCTGTGTCTCCAAAAGCAGCTGTCCCAGATGTGGAAATTGTCAATTGATATTTCTATACATTTCTGTTTGAGTTTCTCTCCCAGGACAATCATATCATACAGGCATGGCTCCCAAAATTCCCAATTTTACCACAAGTTAAAAGAGATATTTTGAAAACAAGTAGGGGGCAATTCTCCCCAATAAATTCACATAAAAACTAGAGTAAATCCTGCTGTTTTCAGCAGGAGTTTCAAAATGAATCTCTGTGCATTGCAAAGTGCACTAGCGTAAATCTTGGGAAAAATCTATGGGTGGGACCTATTTCTGTTCGGGAGGTTGACAGCATAATGCTGAGCAGGTCAATCTCGACTCCCCCTCCCCCAACCACCCAATGCCCAGTCCCAATTGCTGGCCTTGCTCCCTCTGCTTGAGATCTGTGTGCAGAGTAGCAGCAGGACCCACCACTCCCACTGAACTCCTCCCTGCAAGAGGCCCTGCCCCTTTGGCACTGCCCGATGCCATGGGCATTGCCAAGATGGCCTCTGAACATTGTCATGGTGGCAATCACCAGAGAGCCCCCCTCTTATAACTGACCCTCTGGGGGTCTCATTTGGCCCCTTTACCTCCAGCAGAGTTGGGCTTCTAGCTCCCCACAAGTGGGGAGTAACAGTAAACCCCATTGGATGAACCACTGCTGGCGTGGTGGAGTGGGGGAGAAGAGATGCTAGCGGGCCCAAAGACTTCAATTCCAGGCCCACCAATGATATTTAAAATAGATTCAAACTAACATTTAAATAAACTATGCAGCTCCACACCGATTTCTTGCATGGAACTGAATGCCACCAGAATCCAGCTGCTGGAGACTTGTGGAGGCCATGGTGCTCAATGGGGAGCCCGCCCGCAAACCAGCCTCTGCTTAAATAGCGCAGTGGGCTTTAAGATTTGCCCTCTCATCAAGCCCAGGGTTTGTAACACCACCATACAGCGTCCATCATACATACTGAATACATACTGTGATTCTGTCTTCAGAAAAGAGGACACAAATCAAATGCCAGAAATTTGGAGAATGTAAGATTTAGGAAGAACTGAGGGAGATCACTCCAATATTCAAAAAGGGAGGTACAGAGAAAACAGGGAACTATAGACCAGTAAGCTTAACATCGGTAGGGGGAAGTTCTTTAATCCATTATCAAGGACTTATAGCAAGGCATTTAGAAAGAAGTGGCAGGATCAGACAGAGTCAGCATGGAATTATGGAGGGCAGACGCTTGGCAAATCTGTTGAAATTCTTTGAAATTGTGACTAATAGAGTTGACAAGGGGGAGCCAATAGATGTGGCAGAGAGGAAACAAAGAGTAGGAATTAATGGGTGCTTTTCAGATCGGCAGGCAGTAACTAGTGGAGTGCCACAGGGATCTGTGCTGGGACCCCAGCTATTCATAATATATATAAATGATTTGAATGAGGGATCAAAATGTAACATATCAAAATTTGCAGATGATACCAAGTTGGGTGGGAGGGTGAACTGTGATGTGGACACAGGGATCCTTCAGAATCATCTGGACAAGTTGGGTGAATGGGCAAATCAATGGCAAACGCCATATAATTTGGATAAATGTGAGGTTATTCACTTTGGAAGCAAAAACAAGAAGGCAGATTACTATACCTAAACAGCTGTAAATTGGAAGAGGGAAGTGTGCAGTGGGACCTGGGTGTCCTTGTGCATCAGTCACTGAAAGTAAGCATGCAGGTGCAGCAGGCAGTAAAGAAGGCAAATGGTATATTGGCCTTCATTGCGAGAGCTTTCGAGCACAAGAGCAGGGGTGTGTTTTTGCAATTATAGGGCCTTGGTGTGGCCACACTTAGAATATTATGTGCAGTTTTGGACTCCTTTTCTGAGGAAGGATATTCTTGCTCTTGAAGGGTGTACAACGAAGGATTACCAGGCTGATTCCAGAGATGGTGGGACTGATGAATGAAGAGAGAGTGACTAGATTAGGATTGTTTTTGCTGGAATTCAGCTGAATGAGGGAGGATCTCATAGAGACTGATAAAATTCTGACAGGACTAGACCAGGTAGATGCAGGCTCGTGGGGGAGTCCAGAACCAGGGGTCACAGTCTGAGGATTCAGGGTAGATCACTGTGAGGTGAGGAGACATTTCTTCACCCGAAGAGTGGTGAGCCTGTGGAATTCATTACCACAGGAAGTAGTTGATGCCAAAACACTGGATGTATTCAGGAGGGGGATAGATATATCACGTGCGGTGAATGGGATCAAAGGTTACGGGAAGAAAGCAGGATTTGGCTACTGAGTTGGATGATCAGCCATGATCATAATGAATGACGGAGCGGGTTTGAAGGGCCAAATGGTCTCCTCCTTCTCCTATCTTCTATGCTTCTGTACACCAATCCCTTTAGACAATGGGTTTCAAACTTTTTGGTTCAAATCCAGCAAAGTGGCGACACTGATTGGCTGTTGCAGGGAAGATTTGCATTTTGTGGTCAATGCTTCCAGAAGGTGGATTTCACCATGACACCCTCCACGTTCAAGAGAAGGCAAGTGTCCAGCAGAGCAGTGATGCTGATTGGCTGCTGCAGGGAAGATTTGCATTGGGCGGTCAGCGCTTCCAGAAGGTGGTTTGTGGAGGAGCTGTTGTTAAGGGACAGTTAAATCCCCAAACACTACTTCAATGTTTGCCTCCTTTCTCCTCCTCCTCCTCTAACCCAAAAAAAGTCACTGTGAGAGACACAAACAAGAGAAAGAAAAAGGGATGGAGAGAAAGAAGTACACTTTTAGAAAATTTTCAACAGATTGCATGAGTGCTGAGGCTTTGGCTCAAGAGGCTTCAGTGGCTGACATTTCAGCAGAGTAAAGGTAATCTCAGGTAACATCCTCTTAACTTTCCTCTTCAGCCTTAGAGCAGTTGGGATGGCAAAAAGGGCACTGATATGCGTCTCCTGCAGGATGTGGGAAGTCAGGGAGAATTCTGTTGTCCCTAATGACTACACCTGTGGGAAGTGCACCTGGCTGCAGCTGTCAGGAGACCAAGTTAGGGAGCTGGAGCTGGATACACTCAGGATCATCCGGGACTTTATAGATGAGAGTTTTAGTGAAGCAGTCATACTTAAGGTGCAGACAGAAAATAGCTGGGTGACCACCAGGAAAGGCAAAGGAAGCAGGCAGAGAGTGCAGGAATCCCCTGTTCCCATTCCCTCATAAACAAGTATACCGTTTTGGACACTTGGGGGGGGGATGACCATTCGAGTGTAAGTAACAACGGCCTGATCTGTGGCAGTATGACTGCCTCTGGGGCACAGTGGGAAAGGATAAAGGTAAACAGAACCGTAGTGATAGGAGACTCGAAGATTACGGAGACAGAAAAGAGGTTCTGTGGCCGCAAAGGGGAGTCCAAGATGGTGTGTTATCTCCAGGGTGCCAGGGTCAAGGATATCTCAGAGTGGCTGCAGAACATTGGCACAAATTACGTAAATAGAAATAGGGATGACGTCCTGAGGAGTGATTATAGAGAGCAAGGAAAAAAAGGTTAAGAAGCAGGATCTCAAGGGTGGTAATCTCTACTTCCGGTGCCATGTGTTGGTTAGAGTAAGAATATGACAGTTGAATGTGTGGCTAAAGAATTGGTGCAGGGGGCAGGGATTCAGATTCTTAGATCATTGAGATCTTTTCTGGTGCAGAGGTGCCTTGTTAGTGCTACAAGGGAGAGTTTAAACAAGATTGGCAGGGTGGGGTATCCTCAGCAGCAGGGAAGCAAATGAGGGGCTGAATGGAAATGCAGTAGGGCTGCAAGAGGGCAAAGCAAGAGGGCTGACAGGTAAGGCTGACGAACTTGGCATGGATAATTATGTGGGACTGGGATATTATAGCCGTGCTGAAACATGGTTAAGGGAGGGATAGGATTGGTAGCTTAATGTTCCAGGGTACAGGGGCTTTAGGCAGGACAGAGGTAAAGGAAAGAGAAAGGGGAGGGTTGCATTTTTGGTTAAGGGGAGCATCACGGCAGTCGTCAGAAATTAAATAAGCAGGGAGATTGGGGAGATTTGCAGGAGTAATAAGGTTGTCATAGTTGAGGATTTTTATTTTCCTAAAATACATTGGAAATGCCATAGTGTGTGGCTTAGAAAGTGTGGTATTTGTTAAATGTGTTCAAAAAAGTTTCCTCAGGCAGTATGTGGAGGATTCTACTCAGGAAAGGGCAAAACTTGACTTACTCTTGGGAAATAGGGCAGGGCAAGTGACTGACATGACAGTGAGGGACCACTTTGGAACCAGTGGCCACAGTTCTATTTAATTTAAAATAGTTATGGAAAGGGACAAAACTGGTCTACAGGTGCAAGTTCTAAATTGGGGCAAGGCAAATTTTGATGGAATTAGAGAGGAGGTTGCAAGGGTTGACTGGAGTAGCTTGTTTGAGGGTAAAGGGACCTCTGGCAAGTGGGAAGCCTTCAAAAGTGAAAATAGCTAGAGTTCAGAGTCTATATATTCCTGTTAGGGTGAAGGGCAAGGCTGGCAGGAGTAGGGAACCGTGGATGACAAAACATTAATGTTTTGGCTAGGAAAAAGTAGGAGGCATGGTTCAAATACAAGCAGCTGGAATCAATGGATTTCCTGGAGATGTACAGGGGATACAGGAGTACACTCAAGAAGGAAATTTGGAGAGCAGAAAGGGGGCATGAGGTAGTTTTGGCTGAGACAATTAAGGTAAATCCAAAGGGATTCTTTAAGTATGTTAAAGGAAAAAGAATAACTAGAAAAAGAATAGGACCCCTTAAGGATCAAAGTGGACACATGTGGAACCTCAGGAGATGATCGAAGTTCTCAATGAATATTTTTCAGACAAGAAGACTTGGAAATCTGGGCAAGTTAGTGGCGATATATTGGGAACAGTTCGCATTACAGTAGAAGAAGCGATGTACGTATTAAAATGTATGAAGGTGGATAAATCTCCTGGCCCTGACCAGGTATAACGAAAAACACTGCTAGAGAAGAAATTGCAGGAGATGTTGGCTGAGATATTTGCATCATCATTAGCCACAGGTGAGGTATTAGAAGACTGGAGGGTAGCAAACGTTGTGCCTTTATTTAAGAAGGGCTGCAAAGAAAAACCTGGGAATTATAAGATGGCAAGCCTAACATCTGTACTGTTTAAGTTACTGAGATGATTCTGAGGGATTTGGAAGATCAGGGTTTGATGAGGAATAGTCAGCACAGCTTTGTTCATGGGAGTTTATGCCTTACAAATTAGCTTGAGTTCTTTGATGAAATGACCAGGAAGGTTGATGAGGGTAGGGCAGTAGAAGTAGTCTATATGGACTTCAGTAAAGCCTTTGATAAAGTTCCATACAGTAGGCTGCTCTGGAAGGTTAGGTCACATGGAATCCAGGGAGAGCTAGCAAGCTGGATATATAACTGGCTTAACGGAAGGAAGCAGAGAGTAATGGTGGAAGGATGCTCGTCAGGCTGGAGGCCTATGACTAGTGGTGTGCTTCAGGGTTCAGTGCTGGGCCCATTGCTGTTTGTTATCTATATCAACCATTTTGGATGAGAATGTATAAGGTATGATCAATAAGTTTACAGGTGACATTAAAATAGGAGGTACAGTAGACAGTGAGGAGGGTTATCAAAAATTGCAGCAGGATCTTGATCAGCTGGGGAAGTGTTCTGAGAAATGACAAATGGAGTTCAATAAGTGTAAGATGTTGCACTTTGGAAAATCAGGTTAAGGTACGACTTTCACAGTGAATGGTAGAGCCTTAGGGAGTATCGTGGAAAACAGGAACTTGGAGTTCAGGTGCACGGTTCTCTAAAGGTGGAGTCAGAGGTATATAGCGCAGTGAAAAAGGCTTTTGACATGCTGGCCTTCAGTCAGAGCCTTTAGTATAGAAGTTGTGAAGTTATGTTGGAGTTGTACAGGACATTGATGAGGCTGCAGCTGGAGTATTGTGTTCAGTTTTGGTCAACCTTGTTATAGGAAAGATATTATTAAATTTCTTCTGCACTCTCTCCAATTTACAAAGATGTTGCCAGGACTCAAGGGACTGAGTTATAAGGAGATATTGAACAGGCTAGGACTTTTCTTTGGTGCGTAGGAGACTGAGTGGTGATCTAATAGAGGTGTATAAGATCATGAGAGGCATGCTTAGGATGAATGCACTCAGTTTTTGCCCAGGGTTGGGGAATTGAGAACTAGAGGGCATAGGTTTAAGTTAAGAGGGAAAGAGTTAATGAGAACACAAGGAGCAACTTGGCAGCACAAGCTTTCAGAGTCTTGCTCCTTCTTCAGGTGAGTGCAGAGTTGTGTTCACAAATGGGGCATATACAGACACAAACTCAATTTACAAGATAATGGTTGGAATACAGGTCTTTACAGGTAATCAAGTCTTAAAGTTACAGACAATGTGAGTGGAGAGACGGCCAAGCACAGGTTAAAGAGATGTTTGTGAACATAACTCCTCACTGACCTGAAGAAGGAACGAGACTCCGAAAGTTTGTGCTGCCAAATAAACCTGTTGGATTTTAACCTGGTGTTGTGAGACTTCTTACTGTGCTTACCCCAGTTCAATGCCGGCATCTCCACATCACAACTTTTTTACACAGAGTGTAGTATGTATGTGGAATGAACTGCCATTCAGTGACATTCCTGACCTTGGCACCAGGGAGGCAACATACCATCCTGGAGTCTCGTTTGCAGCCGTAGAATACCTGTCTATTCTGCTTACAATTTAATCCCCTACTGCTATAGTCTGCCATTCTTCCACCTTCCTTCTTGCGCAGAAGAACCACCCATGATGCCACGAAGTTGGCTGCCAATGCTTCCCCTGCATGATCATCTCCCCCAACAATATCCAGAACATTATATCTGTTGGAAAGGCCAATGGCCACAAGGACTCTGAACAACCTGTCTTCCTCTATTCTTCCTGATGGTCACCCATGCCCTTTCTGCCTGTTCAATCTTCATCTGCAATGTGACCACCTCACTGAATGTGCTATCCATAACTTGCTCAGCATCACAGATGCTCCACAACAAATTCATCCTTAGCTCCAGCTCCCAAATGCAGTTAGCCAGTAGCTTCAGTTGGACACACTTCCTGTACACGTCGTCACCAGGGACAAGCGAAGCTTCCATCGTTTAGTCATAAAGTCATAGAGGTTTACAGCTTGGAGACAGGCCCTTCGGCGCAACTTGTCCATGCCGCCCTTTTTTTTAAAACTCCGAAACTAATCCCAATTGCCTGCATTTGGCCCATATCCCTCTATTCCCAACGTACCCATGTAACCATCTAAATGCTTTCTAAAAGATAAAATTGTACCCGCCTCTACTACTACCTCTGGCAGCTTGTTCCAGACACTCACCACCCTCTGTGTGAAAAAATTGCCCCTCTGGACACTGTTGTATCTCTCCCCTCTCACTTTAAACCTATACCCTCTAGTTTTCGACTCTTCTACCTTTGGGAAAAGTTATTGACTATCTACCTTGTCGATGCCCTCTATAAGGTCATCTTGCTTCATAGCACAAGAGGAGTCTATTACTATTGTGAGCTCTCTTTCATGACTACTCTTAAGCCCCTTATTTATTCCTTTTTTCACAATAAAAATGCTATCAACTCACCTCCCCGACACTTAACTTTACTTCCCTCACCCTACCTTGCTTACTTACAAACATCCAAAATTACAAATTAAAAACAGAAGGCTACTCAGCTCTTAAAGCATGCTCCGCCATTCAATAAAATCATGGCTAATCTGACTAATTTTCACTCCACATTTCTGCCTACCCCGATAATCTTTCACTCCGTGTTAATAAATAATCTACCTTGCTCTGCCTTAACAATATTCAAAGACTCTGCTTCCACTTTCTTTTTGAGGAAGAGAAGTCCAGACACTCTCAACCCTCTAAGAGAAAATATTTCTCCATGTCTGTCTCAAATGTGTGACCCCTTATTTTTAAACAATGATGCCTAGCTCTCGGTTCTACAAATCTAACCTTTCCAACCTTTCCCAGTATTAGTTTAGTAAACCTTCTCTGAACTGCTGCTGGTGCATTTACATCTTTGTCTAAATAAACAGACCAATATTATACACAGAAGAACAATAATGTGTTAACAGGGGCATAAAACACAAAAGCAGGAAGGTTATGCTAACTTTGTATAGGACAACAGTTGGACCTCTGCCATAGTACTTGGTACAACGCCAGGCACCACATTGAGAGAGCAGAAGAGGTTTACAAAAATGTTTCCAGGAATGAGAAACTTCATTTATGAAAATAGACTGGAAAAGTTGGGACTGTTCTCCTTGGAGGGAAGAAGGCTACGGCAATATTTGATAGAGATGTTTAAAGTCATGAGGGCGCGGGACAGAATAGAAAGGAGGAACTGCTCCTACAGAACGAGAGACACAAATTTAAAATGATTTGCAAATGAAGCAACTGTGATGTGAGTAAACAATTTTTCACATAATGAGTGATTGAGGTCTAGAATGCACTGCCTGGAAGAGTGGTGGAAGCAGGTGTCACTGGGGCATTCAAGAGGTCATTAGATCATTATTTGAGTAGAATCACTGAGCAGAGTGACTTAGAATGACATTACACCATTAATGTTCATTCGGGGAGCCAGTGCAGACATGATGGACTGAACGGACTCCTTCTGCATTGCAATAATTCTGCAATTTGCGTTTATGTTAGCTACTGGTCTCTTCTCATAATCTTTCTTTGCCTCTTATAATTTTTTTACTTCCCATATTCAACTGGATTTTTATTTGTATTTTCAACCTGATATGTCATAGGCACTCTTGTGCATCATTTTCCTCTCTCTTCCATAATCATGACAGCCCTGAATCTGATTACTCTACCTTACCATGGGAATGCATCTCAAATATAACTAAATGATCTCACACTGCCCTTCACAGAAAAATATTTATCACGGTTCTACCTATGTACTTAATATTGATGTTTAGAAAAAAACAATGACATAGTGGTAATCCCACCGGACTAGAATCCAGAGTCCCACCATGGCTGCTGGTGCACTTTAAATTGCATTAATAAATCTGGAATTAAAAGCTAGTCTCAGTGATGGTAAAAATCTATTTGGGTCACTAATGCCTGTCAGGAAGGAAATTTGCCATTTTTTTTCATACTGGAAGTGAGCCAGACTTTTGGACAAATTCTGCTCCTACATGGCATGGTGGCACAGTGGTTAGCACTGCTGCCTCACAGCACCAAGGACCCAGTACAGTTCTGGCCTTGGGTGGCTGTATGGAGTTTGCACATTCTTCTTGTGTCTGCATGGATATATTCCCACAATCCAAAGATGTACAGGTTAGGTGGATTGGCCATGCTAAACTGCCCCTGAGTCTCCCTTATGGGGACTAGCTAAGGTAGACGTATGGGGTTATGGGGATAGTTCTTGTAATTCTGTCCACATTCAAAATTGAAAATAGTTACATAATCTTGTCACACTATAATCACATTTTCCCACTAAAGGTGGTGATAAAGTACCTCAATTTACAATCTCCAGACTTTTAGCCTACACAGAAGGGAAATCTTTTCACTTTGTTTCTTCCCAAATAATTCTGCTGTTTATTATATGACATGATATGAAGTATTGTGACAAATAAAACACAAAATTATTTAAAATAAATATTGAAATGTATATTGAATTATATTAAACAGTTATGTTGGTAATAGTAAGATTGGTGTAGAGAGATATGGGCCAAATGTGGGCAATTGGGACAAGATTAATGGTTAAAAACTGGATGGCATGGCCATGTTGGGCTTAAGGGCCTGTTTCTATGCTGTAAAACGCTACGACTCAATTATATCTGCAATCCCTGATCCAATTATCTTCAATTCATGGAGTCATACAGGTTTATAGCATGGAAACAGGCCTTCGGCCCAACTTGTCCATGCCGCCCAGTTTTTACGACTAAACTAATCCTAATTGCCCACATTTTGCTCATTTCCATCTATACCCATCTTACCCATGTAACTGCCTAAATGTTTTTTAAAAGACAAAATTGTACCGCCTCTACTACCATCTCTGGCAGCTTGTTCCAGACACTCCATGTGAAAAAACTGCCCTTCTGGATCTTTTTGTATCTCTCCCCTCTCACCTTAAATCTATGCCCTCTAGTTTTAGACTCCCCTACCTTTGGGAAAAGATGGTGACTATTTGGCTGATCTGTGCCATTCATTATTTTATAGACCTCTATAACATCACCTCTCAGCCTCCTATACTCCAGGAAAAAAAAAGTCGCAGTCTGTCCAGCCTCTTCTGATAACTCAAACCATCAAGTTCCAGTAGCATCCTAGTAAATCTTTTCTGCACTCTTTCTAGTTAAATAATATCCTTTCTATAATAGGGTGACCAGAACTGTACACAGTGTTCCAAGTGTGGCCTTACCAATGTCTTGCACTCCTCCAACAAGTTCCAACTCCTAATTACAATGTTCTGACCAATGAAACAAGCTGAATGCCTTCTTCAGCACCCTGTCCACTTGTGAGTCCACTTTCAAGGAGCTATGAACATAGACTCCTAGGTCTCTTTGTTCTGTAACTCTCCCCAACGCCCTACCACTGAGTAAATCCTGCTCTGGTTCGAACTACCAAAATGCATCACCTCGCATTTATCTAAATTAAACTCCATCTGCCAATCATCAACCCACTGACCCAATTGATCAAGATACCATTGCAATCCCAGATAACCTTCTTCACTGTCCACCATGTCACAGTGTCGGTCTCACCTGCAAACTTACTAACCATGCCTCCTAAATTCATATCCAAATCATTAATATAAATGACAAATAACTGGACCCTGATGTCATAAGCCTCCAGTTTGAAAAACAACCCTCTACAACCACCCTGTGTCTTCTGTTATCAAGCCAATTTTGTATCCAAGGGACCGCCTCACCCTGGATCCCACGAGATTTAACCTTATGTAACAAGCTAACATTCAGTACCTTGTCAAAGGCCTTCTTTAACTGAAAATTATGCTTTATCTCATACAAAAGGTCATGGGATGTGTATGTGAATTCACATTTAAATTGTGAAAAGTGATGTTTATTTATTAGTCACAAGGCTTATTTATTTGGCTTACATTATCACTGCAATGAAGTTACTGTGAAGCTCCCCTAGTCGCCACACTCTGGCGCCTCTTCGGGTCAATGCAACTAACCAGCACATCTTTCAGAATGTGGGAGGAAATCGGAGCACCTGGAGGAAACCCACACAGACACAGGGAGAATGTGCAAACTCCACACAGACAGTGACCCAAGTCGGGAATCGAACCCAGGTGCCTGGCGCTGTGAAGCAGTAGTGCTAATCACTGTGTCACCATGCTGTCCAAATTGTGTGTATTCATATTTAAATGTGAATATGTGTATTCACATTTAAATTTTATTTCTTATTTGCTTTAAAGCTAAAATATACTACAATGTATTGGGAAAGATCCTGCGCTGTGATAACAATGTTTGTTATCACAGAGTGGAGGAACAGTGCTGTGTCTTATAGAGATCCTTTGGTCTGGCAGCCATCACACTCACATGCAGCAAATACAGATAATAATTACATTGCAATATGTAAAAACCTACTCAGTATGACATGACAAAATGAATTAATGTGAATGAATAAAATGTGATAGAGCAGAAAGGCCAAATTGACTACACGAGTGCCCTCTGCAGGTCTGTATATTGTACCCATGACTGCGATAAATTACACAAACATATGGTTGCATACAGGAAAGGACAGGTTTAAAACTAATATTGACAGGAAATTGAAACTAGGCAAAGTGGAAAACAGAAAATCAGATTAGCAAGATTACACTTGTTCACCCTGTACTTTAGCATTCAGTTCACCTTGTCTTTCATTACTCAGGTTTCCTGCATGTTTTAACACTGCAACTTAAAATCTCCAGCACCTTTTTACATGTTGCCACTTTCCAATTTTGCCAGGTTACAGCTTAGAAAACTGCAAATTACTTCCAGCTGAATTCCAATTTCAACATTTAGGGGCAACATGGTGGCAGAGTGGTTAGTGGTTAGCACTGCTGTCTCAGCACCAGAGACACAGTTCAACTCCATCCTTGGCTGACTATCTGTCTGGAGTTTGTACGTTCTCCCCATGTCCACATGGATTTCCTCCAGGTGCTCTGGCTTCCTCCCACAGTCCAAAGATAAAGAAAATTATAGCATATTACAGGCCCTCCAAGGCTGCATCGTATCCGCTTCCACTACCTCCCTTGGCAGTGAGTTCCAGGCACCCACCACTTTCTGTGTAAAAAAAACTTGCCTCATATATCTCTTTTAAACTTTGCCTCTCACACCTCAAACCTGTGCCCCCGAGTAATTGACTCTTCCACCCTGGGAAAAAGCTTCTGACTACCCACTCTGTCCATGCCTCTCATAATCTTGTAGACTTCTATCAGGTCACACCTCAACCTCCATCATTCCACTGAGAACAAACAAAGTTTCTCCAGCTTCTCCTCACAGTTAATGCCCTCCATACCAAGCAACATCCTGATAAAGATGTGCAGGTTTGGTAGACTGGCAATGCTAAATTGCCCCTTAGTGTCCCAAGGTGTCTGGGTTCGATGGATTTGCCATGGTAAATGTGTGGGGTTAGGGGGACGAGGTGGAGGAAGAAAGCCTGGGTAAGATACTCTCAAAAAAAAAGTTGGGGCTATTTTTCTTGGAACAAAGAAGGCCAACGTGGCTTGATTGAGGTGTATAAAATTATGAGGGGAAGAAATAAAGTGGTGAAGAATTCCTGAACAAGGCAACATAAGAACATAAGAACATAAGAAATAGGAGCAGGAGTAGGCCATCTAGCCCTTCGAGCCTGCCCCGCCATTCAATAAGATCATGGCTGATCTGTTGTGGCTCAGTTCCACTTTCCCGCCCTCTCCCCATAACCCTTAATCCCCTCTCTTATCAAGAACCCATCAACCCGCTTCTTAAAAATATTTAGCGAGGCAGCCTCCACCACTTCAACGGGCAGAGAATTCCAGAGATTCACCACCCTTTGAGTGAAGAAGTTCCTCCTCAACTCCGTTCTAAACCGCCTCCCCTTTATCTTGAGGCTGTGCCCCCTAGTCCTACTGTCTTTTTTGAGCGGGAAGAGTCTCTCCACCTCTATCCTATCCATCCCATTCATCATCTTATACGTCTCAATGAGATCTCCCCTCATTCTTCTAAACTCTAACGAGTACAAGCCTAGTTTATTCAGCCTCTCCTCATAGCTCAATCCCCTCAACTCCGGTATCAGCCTAGTAAACCTCCTCTGCACTCCCTCCAGGGCCAAAATATCCTTGCGCAGGTGCGGCGCCCAAAACTGCACACAGTATTGTACAGTGGAAAGTTGGATGGCGTAAGAGGTCTGAGATGAGGAGCCTGAATTTTCCCTGTGAGGCCGAGGGAACATACTTGTCCTGCCACAAAGGAAAGCTTAAAAAAAAACAGCAATACCTCTTCTCAATTAATTTTATCTGGAAGGAAAAAGCACAAACTAAAGCTAAAATTGCGCGTTTGTTCTCATCATCAGATGTATTTTTAAATCAGGAGCCCACTGTCTTGAAGTGACAGTATTTGTCACATATGCAGAACAGCAAGATACATTTGAAGATAGCAACATCATGGGGTAAGCCACAAGGTTAATTCAGCAGGACATGGAATAAAAATTGAGTCCACAGAGTAAAACAATTCCTGCTTAAAATTTGTCAAACAAATTTTGTCAAAATTTGTCAACCTTTCCAAAGATCAAAATTCAAATGCAGTTAAGGAGCATTATCAAATGATTGGAGATTTTCTGGTAGCTGTATACATACAGTCATAGAATCCCTACAGTGCAGAAGGAGACCATTTGGCGAATCGAGTCTCTACTGATTCACTGGCAGAGTATCTTACCCAGGACCCTGCCTCATTTCCTTAACATTTACATTTACCCCACTCATCCCCCTAACTTACACATCTTGGGCCACAAAGGGACAATATAGAGTGGCCAATCTACTGAATCTGCACATCTTTGGATTGTGGGAGGAAACTAGAGGAAAGCCACACAGACATAGGGAGAACTTGCAAACTCCACACAGTCATCCAAGGCTAGAGTTGAACCCGGGTCCCTGGCGCTGTGAGGCAGCAGTGCTAACCACTGCACTGCCCTTAACACTTCTACATCAAATTTATATCTACATTATTTTTAAGCATTACGGATAGATTTAAGATAAGTGGCATTAGGTGTAGAGGGGACATGAGGGGACAACTTTTTTGCACAAAGGTTGGTGGGTATCTGGATTCGCTGCCTGAGTTAGTGATAGAGGCAGAGATCCTAAACTTGTTTAAAAAGTAGCTAGATCTGCACCTTAAGTGCTGTAAATTATAGGCTTACAGGCTGGGTGCAGGAAGGTGGGATTAGAAAGGACATCTGGATGTCCTCAAGCTGGCATGGACAAGATAGTTCAAATGGCCTCCTTCTGTGCAGTAACTTTTCTATGGCTCTACTTCTAGTAGCCAACAAACTACAGTTCAAACCTGATTGTTCAACCTTAAATATGTTAACGGTGCGTAACTGCAAAGTCTTTGTGCATATTTGTTCTGTATAAAATTTTAGATGGAACAGAAAAACTGCCAAAATATGCTCACAGAGTGAGAAGGAATCAATTGCCAAGCCAAAGGCTGGCATGGTGGCACAGTGGTTAGCACTGTTGCCTGACAGAGCCAGGAACCTGGGTTCAATTCCAATCTTGGGTGATTGTGTGCAGTTTGCACATTCTCCCCATGTCTGCATGGGTTTCCTCCCATACTCCAAAGGTGTGTGGGTCAGGTTGATTGGCAATGTTGAATTAACCCCTACTATCAGGGGGATTAGCAGGATAAATACATGTGGTTACGACTGATGATACTGTATCTTTAAGAAATGTATTCTAATTATGTTTCTCTGCAGGATGTTTTAGCAGTCCCTGGAATTTTGTCAGCACCATGTTGTCTGGAGCCGGTGTTACTGAAGCACTATAATTGACATGTTGATTTTAATTTGGAACTAATGTAATCTTCTGTTATTTCAGTGTTTCCCTGGGATGTCAGAGTAGAACTTGATTGGGGGTGATTGACAAGTCAGGCTAGGGACAGCTATTTTCACACAGAAATCCAGTTTCAGTTTCGTTTTTCAGAAGCTGCTTGAAACTAAGAGAGGGAGCAATGTTTTCCCCCCTCTCTGGAGTTGGAGTTTTACTGTCGAAGTGTTGTTATCTCGATGCTGCTTTTGAATTAAGAAAGAGCAGTCTCTCTCTTCTGTCCCTCTCTGGAATCTGAAGACTGGAAGCCACCAGAGGCTAAGCTTACTTAAGTAAACAGTAGAAGCGGAAGAGGAGTACAGAATGTGTAATGTGCAAGAGAGAATTTAAAAAGGAAATTTAGAGAGCAAAAAGGGGACATGAAAGGATGTGGCAGAAAAAAAAGAAAATCCCAAGTTGTTTTACAAGTACATTAAGGGTAAAAAGATGTCTTGACGCAATTATACAGGGCCTTGGTGAGACCACACTTGGAATATCGTGTGCAGCTTTGGTCTCCTTATCTGAGGTAGGATATTTTTGCTTTGGAGCGAATGCAGTGAAGGTTTACTAGAAAATGCTGGAAAATTACTGGACTGATTCCTGGAATGGCAGGACTGACATATACAAAAAGATTGAGTCGGTTAGGATTGTATTCATTGGAGTTCAGGAGAATGAGGGGGGAAATCTCATAGAAACATATAAAATTCTAATAGACAGCTAATGCAAGAAAGACGTTCCCGATGATGGGGGCCACCAGAACCAGGGGTCACTGGGGAACATAACTGAGATGTATAAAACTATGAGGGGCACTGATAGGGTTGATGGAAAGAAGTCTTTCCCCTCAATGGATGGATCAATTACCAGGGGCATAGATTTAAGTTAAGAGCAGGAGTTTTAGAGGGGATGTGAGGAAAAACACAGGATGATGGGAGTCTGAAATTCACTGCCTAAAAGGATGGCAGAGGCGGAGATCTTCATAACATTTAAGAAGTGTTTAGATGTATACTTGCAGTGTCAAGACATACAAGGTTCTAGGCCAAGTACTGGAAAATGGGATTGGAATGATTAGGTAGTTTGTCTTTGACCAGCACAGACACGATGGGCTGAATCATCTTCATTGTGCTTTACTCCTCTATGACTCTGTTATCTGAAAGATTGTACTAAGGCTCAAGAGACATGCATTCAAATTCTATCAGGCTGAAGGAGAAATTGAAATACAAAATGAATAAATCTGGAACAAAATGCATCTCAGTAATTATAACCATGAAACTACTAATTACTGTAAAACCACTTCAGGGAATGAAATCTCCCATCCTTACTTGGTGGGGGGGAGCCTACATGTGACCCACAGCAACGTGGCTGACTCTTCGTTACTCTCTGAAACATCCCAGCGAGTCGCTCAGTTGTTTCAAAGTTCAGAAAAGTCAAATAACAAAAATGGATAGACAACCCAATATAAGAACATAAGAAAGAACATAAGAAATAGGAGCAGGAGTAGGCCATCTAGCCCTTCGAGCCTGCCCCGCCATTCAATAAGATCATGGCTGATCTGAAGTGGATCAGTTCCACTTTCCCGCTCTCTCCCCGTAACCCTTAATTCCCTTGTCTGTCAAAAACCTATCTACCCGTGTCTTAAATATATTTAGCAAGGTAGCCTCCACCACTTCAACGGGCAGAGAATTCCAGAGATTCACCACCCTTTGAGTGAAGAAGTTCCTCCTCAACTCCGTTCTAAACTGCCCCCCCACCTTATCTTAAGGCTGTGCCCTCTAGTCCTGCTATCCTTTCTAAGCAGGAAGAATCTCTCTACCTCTACCCTATCCATCCCTTTCACTATTTTATACGTCTCTATAAGATCCCCCCTGATCCTTCTAAACTCTAACGAGTACAGACCCAGTCTATTTAGTCTCTCTTCATAGTCCAACCCCCTCATCTCCAGTATCAGCCTAGTGAACCTCCTCTGCACTCCCTCCAAGGCCAAAATATCCTTGCGCAAGTGCGGCGACCAAAACTGCACACAGTACTCCAGCTGCGGCCTCACCAGTGCCCTGTACAGTTGCAGCAAGACCTCCCTACTTTTATATTCAATCCCCCTCGCTATAAAGGCCAGCGTTCCATTTGCCTTCTTGATCACCTGCTGCACCTGCAGACTGGGTTTTTGCGACTCATGCACAAGGACCCCCAGGTCCCTCTGCACCGTAGCATGCTGCAGCTTTTCGTCCTTTAAATAGTAATCCCATCAATAGTAACATCAACCTAGGAACTAGAAATGTCCGCATTGCAAAATTCTCTTCACTAACACCAGGGATTTATGCCTTAATTGGAAGAGTTTTCCCACAGACTGATTGAGCAACAGGCTGGCACCCATACATACATACCAAATCATAAACTACAGCAAATTGTCCCAGGCACCACAATTCTTGGGTATGTCTCATCACATTGAGGTGTTGGCACAGCTGGAAGGAAGTTGCCCTGGGAGTGCTCAACATTGACTCTGGGCCTCAAAGTCTCACGGCATCAGATGAAACAAGAACAAGAAAATTCCTCGCTGATTACCATCCAACACTTGCCCTCAACTAATGAATCAGTACTCATCCACACTAATAACCGACTGGAAGAAGTTCTGAGGATAGCAAGAAAATAGAATACATGCTGCGAAGGGACTTCAATGGGCACCATGAAGAATAGAGTCTAATTTCATTATTGACCGAGTCCTGAAGGCATACAGCAGATTTGCATCAGGTTGTAAGGAAGCCAAGCAAGAGGTAAGAGCCTAATTGATCTTGTCCTCAACAATCTACCTGTCGCAAATGTCCAACGCAGTATCGGTAGAATCTTATAAACGTAGAAAATAGGTGCGGGAGTAGGTCATTTGGCTCATCAAGCCTGCACCACCATTCAACATGATCATGGCTGATCATGTACATTCAGCATCCCACTTCCACTTTCTCTCCATACCACTTGATCCCTTTAGCCACAAGGGCCACGTCCAGCTCCTTCTTGAACATATCCGATGAACCGGCCCCCAACAGCTTTCTGTGGTTGAGAATTCCACAGGTTCAAAACTCTCAGAGTGAAAAAGTTCTTTCTCATCTCAGTCCTGAATGGTTTATCCCTTATTCTTAGACTGTGAACTTTGTTCTGCACTTCCCAACATCCGCACCTAGCCTGTCCAGTCCCATCAGGATTTTATATGTTTCTATGAGATCCACAAGACCATAGAATATCGGAGCAGAATTAGGCCACCCATCGTGTCTGCGCTGCCATTCAATCATGGCTGATATGATTCTTGTCACCATCCTTCTGCCTTTTCCGCAAAACCCTTGATACACTTATTGATCAAGAATCTGTCTATCTCTGTCTTAATGATGTTCAATCACTTCTCATTCTTCTAAACTCCAGTGAGTACAAGCCCAGTCAATCCAGTCTCTCTTCATATGTCTATCCTGCCATTCCAGGAAGCAGTCTGGTGAGCTTTGCTGGACTCCCTCAATAACAAGAATGTCCTTGCTCAGACGAGGAGACCAAAACTGCAAACAATACTCAAGGTGTGGTGCCCTGTATAACAGCAGCAAGACATCCTTATTCCGATATTCAAATTCTCTTGCAATGAAGGTCAGCATGCTATTAGTTTTCCTCACTGCCTGCTGCACCTGCATGCCAACAGTCAGCGACTGTTCCACCATGACATCCAGGTCACGTTGCACTTCCCCTTTTCCTACATTTCCACCGTTCAGATAATCTTCCTTCCTGTTTTTGCCATCAAAGTGGATAACCTCACATTTAGTCACATGATATTGTATTTGCCAAGTATTTGCCCACTCAACTAGCCTGTCCAAGTCACCCTGCATCCTCCTCCCAGCACACAGTGCCATCCAGCTTAGTGTCATCTGCAAATTTGGAGATATTGCATTTAGCTCCTTCGCCCAAATCATTAATGTATGTTGTGTATAGCTGGGGTCCAAGCACTGAACCCTGCGGTCACTGCCTGCCACTCTGAAAAGGACCTGTTTATTCCCACTTTCTACTTCCGTCTGCCAACCCCTTCTCTATCCATGTCAATACATGACCCCCAATACCACGCACTTTAATTTTGGTCACTAATCTGTTGTGTGGGACCTTGTTAAAAGTCTTTTGAAAGTCCAGATACACAACATCTACTGGTTCACCCTTGTCCACTCTGCTGGTCACATCTTCAAAAAAAATGCAGAAGAATTGCCAAGTACCATTTCCCTTTAGTGAATCCATGCTGACTTGGACCGATCCTGTCACCGCTTTCCAAATGCTCAGTTATTACATTCTCAATAATTGGCTCCAGCATTTTCCCCATCATCGATGTCAAGCTAACCAGTCTATAATTCTCCATTTTCTCTCTTCCTCCTTTTTAAAAAAGTGGGATTACATTAGCCACCCTCCAGTCCACTGGAATGGAGGATATAGAATGCTGGAAGATGATGACCAATGTGTCCACTATTTTTAGGGTCATTTCCTTGAGTATTCTGGGATGCAAAGTGATCACTGCACAGTTTTTGTGGAGACCAAGTCCAACTTATGTCAGGATGAGACTTGAGGGCTCAGGTAGTGCACTGGAAAGCTTTAGATTGGCTAGGAGGGAGTTAAAGAGTGAGTTAAGAAGGGCTAAAAGAGGACATGAGAAGATTTTGGCTGATAGGATTAAGGAGAATCCTAAGGCGTTCTATAGATATGTTAAGAACAGAAGATTGGTTAGGGCAAGATTAGGGCCAGTTAGAGACAGCAGTGGGAAGTTATGTGTGGAACCGGAAGAGATTGGAGAGGCATTGAACCAATATTTCTCTTCGGTATTCACGCAGGGAGACATAAATGTAGCTGTGGAGAACACTGGGTTACAGGGTTGTAAACTGGATAGTACTGTAGTTGATAAGGAGGATGTGCTAGATATTCTTGAGGGTTTGAAAATAGATAAGTCCCCTGGGCCGGATGGGATTTACCCTAGGATTCTCTGGGAGGCAAGAGAGGCGATTGCAGAGCCTCTGGCTCTGATCTTCAGGTCGTCGTTGGTCACAGGTATAGTGCCAGAAGATTGGAGGATAGCGAATGTTGTCCCATTGTTTAAGAAGGGGAACAGAGACTTTCCTGGGAATTATAGACCGGTGAGTCTTACTTCTGTTCTGGGCAAGGTTTTAGGAAAAATTATTAGGGATAGGATTTATAGTTATTTGGAGAGTAATGAATGGATTGGAGATAGTCAGCATGGTTTTGTGGAGGGTAGGTCGTACCTTACTAACCTTATTGAGTTTTTTGAGAAAGTGACCAAGGAGGTGGATGGGGGTAAGGTAGTTGACGTGGTATATATGGACTTTAGTAAGGCGTTTGATAAGGTTCACCATGGAAGGCTTCTGCAGAAAATGCAGATGTATGGGTCTGAGGGTGATTTAGTTAATTGGATCAGGAATTGGCTAGCAGATAGGAGACAGAGGGTGGTGGTTGATGGTAAGTATTCGTCATGGAGTTCGGTTACAAGTGGTGTGCCTCAGGGATCTGTTTTGGGGCCACTGCTGTTTGTAATTTTTATTAATGATCTGGATGAGGGTATAGTTGGGTGGATTAGTAAATTTGCTGATGACACCAAAGTCGCAGGTGTGGTAGATAGTGAGGAGGGGTGTCATAGTTTACAGAGAGACTTGGACAAGTTGCAGAGCTGGGCCGAGAGGTGGCGGATGGAGTTTAATGCGGAAAAGTGTGAGGTAATTCACTTTGGCAGGAATAACAGATGTGTAGAGTATAGGGCTAACGGTAGGACTCTGAATAGTGTTGATGAACAGAGGGATCTAGGTGTATGTGTACATAGATCCCTGAAAGTTGGGAATCAAGTAGATAAGGTTGTTAGGAAGGCATACGGTGTCTTGGCGTTTATTGGTAGGGGATTGAATTTAGGAGCCACAGCGTCATGTTGCAACTGTACAAAACTCTGGTGCGGCCGCACTTGGAGTATTGTGTGCAGTTCTGGTCCCCACATTATAGGAAGGATGTGGAGGCTTTGGAGAGGGTGCAGAGGAGGTTTACCAGGATGTTGCCTGGTATGGAGGGGAGGTCCCATGAGGAGAGACTGAGGGATTTGAGGTTGTTTTCGTTAGAAAGAAGGCGGCTAAGAGGGGACCTTATTGAAACATATAAGATGATTAGAGGTTTAGATAGGGTGGACAGTGATAGCCTTTTTCCTCGGATGGACAAAGCTAGCATGAGGGGGCATAGCTTTAAATTAAGGGGTGGTAGATATAGGACGGATGTCAGAGGTAGGTTCTTTACCCAGAGGGTGGTGAGGGATTGGAATGCCCTGCCTGCTGCAGTTGTAAATGCGCCTTGTTTGGGGGCGTTTAAGAGATCCGTGGATAGGTTTACGGATGGAAAGGGATTGGTTTAGGTTAGAGGGTCATTGCTTTTTAATTGGTCGGCGCAACATCGTGGGCCGAAGGGCCTGTTCTGCGCTGTAATGTTCTATGTTCTATGTAACTGTCAGACAAAGGACACACTCCATTGTTTTCTGCGGCAACGCCAATGTGTTAAATGAATAGCCTCTGAACAGACCCAGCAGCTCAAAATTGGGCATCCATGAGACACAATGGACTACCAACAGGAGCAGAGTTGTATTTAGCCCAACTGTAACATCATGGTCCATAATATCCAGTCACGAACGGTAGTGTACAATTAAACAACAAACTAACAAAGGAAACAAACATGCTTGTCCTCAATGCTAGGTTAGTCCTGCATACCAATGGAAATGAACTGAACAGTCCACAAACTGAAGCATTTGCAATCACCTTCAACTGGAAGTAGTCAGTCTATGATCCAACTCGGCTTCCTCAAGGTAAGAACATAAGAAACATAAGAAATAGGAGCAGGAGTAGGCCATCTAGCCCTTCGAGCCTGCCCCGCCATTCAATAAGATCATGGCTGATCTGTCGCTGCTCAGTTCCACTTTCCCGCCCTCTCCCCATAACCCTTAATCCCCTCTCTTATCAAAAACCCATCAACCCGCATCTTAAAAATATTTAGCGAGGCAGCCTCCACCACTTCAACGGGCAGAGAATTCCAGAGATTCACCACCCTTTGAGTGAAGAAGTTCCTCCTCAACTCCGTTCTAAACCGCCCCCCTTTTATCTTGAGGCTGTGCCCCCTAGTCCTACTGTCTTTTTTGAGCGGGAAGAGTCTCTCCACCTCTATCCTATCCATCCCATTCATCATCTTATACGTCTCAATGAGATCTCCCCTCGTTCTTCTAAACTCTAACGAGTACAAGCCTAGTTTATTCAGCCTCTCCTCATAGCTCAATCCCCTCAACTCTGGTATCAGCCTAGTAAACCTCCTCTGCACTCCCTCCAAGGCCAAAACATCTCTGCGCAGGTGCGGCGCCCAAAACTGCACACAGTACTCCAGCTGCGGCCTCACCAATGCCCTATACAGCTGCAGCAAGACCTCCCTACTTTTATATTCAATCCCCCTCGCTATGAAGGCCAGCATCCCATTTGCCTTCCTGACCACCTGCTGCACCTGCAAGCTGGGTTTTTGCGACTCATGCACAAGGACCCCGAGGTCCCTCTGCACCGCCGCCTGCTGCAGTTTTTCGCCCCGTAAGTAACAGTCCTTCCTACCATTCTTCCTACCAAAGTGGACAACCTCACACTTGCCAACATTAAATTCCATTTGCCATTTCCTGGCCCATTCGCCCAGCCTATCTAGATCCTTCTGCAGACTCTCCACACCCTCCGCACAATTTGCCGTTCCCCCAATCTTGGTGTCATCAGCAAATTTCGACACCCTACACTCGGTTCCCTCCTCCAGATCATCTATATAAATGGTAAAAAGCTGAGGCCCCAGCACCGACCCCTGGGGCACTCCACTAGTCACCATCCGCCAATCTGAATAGCACCCGTTGACCCCCACTCTCTGCCTCCTATTTGACAACCAATCCTCTATCCACGCTAACACCCTACCCCCAACTCCATGTCCCTCGACCTTCTGCAATAACCTCTTGTGAGGTACTTTGTCAAACGCCTTCTGAAAATCTAGAAAGACCACATCCACCGGCTCTCCTCTATCCACCGCCCTAGACACATCCCATGCTTCAAATAATTTGATTTAAGTTCTATTATTGCAGTTGTGTATTTTAAAGTTTAATAAATGTTATGTTATTTGAATAATTTACAACCAGATTGACCGCTTTCAAAGAACAAAGGACAAAGAAAATTACAGCACAGGAACAGGCCCTTCGGCCCTCCAAGCCTGCACCGACCGTGCTGCCTGACTTAACTAAAACCCTCTAGCTTCTCGGGACTATATCTCTCTATTCCCATCCAATTCATGTACTTGTCAGGACGCCTCTTAAAAGTCACTACTGTATCCGCTTCCATTACCTCCCTCAGCAACAAGTTCCAGGCACCCACTATGCTCTGTGTAAAAAAATCTGCCTCGTACATCTCCTTTAAACCTTGCCCCTCACACCTTAAACCTGCGCCCCCTAGTAATTGACTCTATCACATTGGGAAAAAGCTTCTGACTATCTACTCTGTCCATGCCTCTCATAATCATGTAGACTTCTATCATGTCACTGCTCAACCTCCGTCGTTCCAATGAGAACAAACCAAGTTTCTCCAACCTCTCCTCATAGCTAATGCCCTCCATACCAGGATACATCCTGGTAAATCTTTTCTGTATCCTCTCCAAAGCCTCCACATCCTTTTGGAAGCGTGGCGACCAGAATTGAACACTGTATTCCAAGTGCGGCCTAACTAAGGTTCTGTAAAGCTGCAACATGACTTGCCAATTTTTAAACTCAATACCCTGGCCAATGAAGGCAAGCATGCCGTACGCCTTCTTTACTAATTTCTCCACCTGCATTGCCACTTCCAGTGACCTGTGTACCTGTACATCCAGATCCCTTTGCTTATCAATACTTGTAAGGATTCTGCCATTTACTGTATATTTCCTATCTGTATTTGATCTTCCAAAATGCATTACCTCACATTTGTCCGGATTAAACTCCATCTGTCATCTGTCTGCCCAAGTCTCCAACCGATCTATATTCTGCTGTATCCTCTGATGGTCCTCATCACTATCCGCAAATTTTCCAACCTTTGTGTTGTCTGCAAACGTACTAATCAAACGAGTTACATTTTCCTCCAAATCATTTTTATATATTACAAATAGCAAAGGTCCCAGCACTGATCTCCGAGGAACGCTACTTGTCACAGCCCTCCATTCAGAAAAGCACCCAACCAGCATATCTTTCGGACTGTGGGAGAAAAATGGAGCACCTGGAGAAAACGCATGCTGATACAGGAAGAACATGCAGGCAGTAAACCAAGCCAGAAATCAAACCAAGGTCTCTGGTGCTATGGGGCAGCAGTGCTAACTACTATGCCACCATGGTGGCCCCATGATACCTCCATGTATCAACTTCCAAGGGATAAGGCTTTACTGCATAACTAACACCAACTTAATTGAGCATTAAGGAGCCTTGGAAGTCCTAAAGGAGCAGCTCCTTTGGGTGAAATTAACCATTGCCATTGCAGCAGCAGAAGATGCTAATGAAGTACGTAAGGCCTCCATGATGGTTTGGTTATTAAGTGGCTTTGTGCTTTTAATTGATTACAAGAGCAACTTTGGTCATGGTGAAAATCTAGAAGCAGCAATGGTCCAGGTACACATCATTAAAGTATCGTGGAAAAGTATAGAAAATAATCAAAAGGCTAATGGAACACAGGTATTTATTTATAACTGGATGACTAGGACATAAGGGAGTAAATCATAATTCTGAAATACAAAGTCCTGTTTTGACCACAGCTGCAGTACTGTGTTCTGTTCAAAGCGCTACCTTATGAACAATATATTGGCCTTAGAGAGAGTGCAGCATAGGTTTCTCGGAAGAATACTCAATTCTGACAGTTCAATTATGAGGCATGTTGAACTGCAACCTAATTATAACAAAAACCAAGGTTTTATTCTCTAGGTTTAGAAGATGAAGGAGTAATTTTATCAAAACTTTTAAGACACTCAGAGGAACTGATAATGACAAATACAAATCATTTCTGCTCGTTCAGGAATTTAGTACTCGGGGATATTTTCAAAATATTTGTGCCAGGTCTTTCCAAAGTGAACACTAACACAAAGGTAAAATATGTTGGATTCTAAAAATATGAAATAAAAGTGGAGACAGAACTAAAAAGCAGGTATCATCTGTGACTAGAGAAACAGAGTTAATGTTCAATATTGATAAAGAAAGGTTATTGAGCTGAGACATTAATCCCGTTTGTCTCACCATATTTGCTGCTGGACCGGCTTGAGTGTTTGCAGCAATTCTTTGTTTCTCTTTCAGGAGTAGCTTGTCTACAGTCTGCTGATAGCACATCTGATTTATCAGTCATCTCAGAGCCGATCAAACCAGAGTGGAATTAAGTCAATCCTGAAAAAATGTTTGAAACTGCAATTACTTCAATCAATATTTGGAACATGTACCTGAGTCCTGGGAATTTAGCACTTCCAAGGCATGCATCATGGCACTTGCAAACACATTGGCATCTTCTTTACTGCCAAAGTTCAGACCATAGACCTGCCTGGCATCTCGCCACTGATGAAAGGTCTGTGTAGCCTGGTTGTATTTCAGCCCCTTCGGAATGGCACAGTTTATCACCACCTGCATAGAAAATAGTCAGAAGTTTTTAAATGCCGTAGTCCAAGAGTTAGAGATCCTCACATTGGAGGTCAAATTGAGAAAAAATTTAAAGTCAAAGGGCGTGATCTTACCAGCCATTCACACCCTGCTGCCACTGCAAGTGAGGACAGAGAATTTGGCACTCAGCCAAATCTCCGTTCACTGCAGTGGGGCCAGAAAATCCCACCAACATAAATAGCCAGAAGATTCTGTCCAAAGTGATGTCACCTATACTGGGATATAGGAATCAGAAGCGGGAATAGACAATTCAGCCCTTCCAGCCTACTCCACCATTTAGCATGATCATGGCTAATCTCATCCTGGTCTCAACTCCACTTTCCTGCCATCTCCCCATAGCCCTTTATCCCACTTTTCATCAGAAACATATCTATGTCTTTCTTGAATCTGTTGATTGATTCTGCACCTACTGCAGTCTGGCACATGAGTGTAAGGGATGGTAGTGTAATTTTTGAGTCAAGCCATCTGGGGCGGAAACCATGACAGAACCGTTATTGTAACCTAAGGGGTTAAACGCTAAGACCAGCAGATGATGAAACACATAGAAAAAGAAGAAAAAAAAACATGAGACTGGCAGGCGCCCGGGGTCTTCAGCATAGCTTAAAAGAGATAGGAAAACAAACTAATTTACACCATATAAAATAAATGTGTTAGCAATTTACAGGACAATGAAAAAGAGTTAGCTGAATTGATGAGAGGTAAAACGATTTAAGCCTTAAAGGGGGTGATTGGATTAGAGTTAATGGGATGTCAACAAGGGAGGAGCTCACTCGGTAAAGGGATTAGGAAGTGGTAACCAATGAAGAAAGAAGGGCTGTCCTATTGTTATCTAGAAAAATGTATATAAACTATGATTGTGTAAAGCAAGGTGTGTGTACCCACGGGACGGCACCCTTTCTTGCAAGATCGAATAAACCGACAGTTAGCTGAACTCATCCGTGTCTTTGATTCAAGGGGGGGGAATCATAAAAGTGAGTATCAGACCGTTTCTCACATGAGTTCCACAGATTCAAAGATTTGGTGTACATGTGCATAGATCCCTGAAAGTTGGCACCCAGGTTGATAAGGTTGTTAAGAAGGCATACGGTGTGTTAGCTTTTATTGGTAGAGGGATTGAATTTCGGAGCCGTGAGGTCATGTTGTAACTGTACAAAACTCTGGTGAGGCCGCACTTGGAGTATTGTGTACAGTTCTGGTTGCCGCATTATAAGAAAGATGTGGAGGCATTGGAAAGGGTGCAGAGGAGATTTACCAGGATATTGCCTGGTATGGTGGGAAGGTCTTATGAGGAAAGGCTGAGGGACTTGAGGTTGTTTTTGTTAGAAAGAAGGTGGTTGAGAGGTGACCTAATTGAGGCATACAAGATGATCAGAGGGTTAGATAGGGTGGACAGTGAGAGCCTTTTACCTCGGATGGTGATGGCTAACACAAGGGGACATAGCTTCAAATTAAGGGGTGGTAATTGTAGGACGGATGTCAGAGGTAGGTTCTTTACTCAGAGGGTAGTAAGGGCGTGGAATGCCCTGCCTGCAGCAGTTGTGGACTCGCCAACTTTAAGAGCATTCAAATGGTCAGTGGATAGGCATATGGATAACATTGGAATAGTTTAGGTTAGAGGGTCATTAGATTGGTTCCACTGGTCAGCGCAACATCAAGGGCTGAAGGGCCTGTACTGTGCTGTAATGTTCTATGTTCTAAAACCTTCTCTGGAGAGAAGTAGTTTCTCCTCATCTCAGTTTTGAACCTATCTGCTCTCACTCTATGGGTGTGATTTTCCAGCTGCACTCACCCCAAAGCCAGAAAATCTTACCCAAGGTTAACAGACCTTTGCATGGAACATGTCCTGCCTGCTACAATTTCTGTGGCGGGCAATATGGGAAAATTCCGCCCTATATCTATGATTTCTTATTCTAGAGTGTCCCAAAAGGAGGACATGTGTTCAACATCCACCTTATCACTCCCCTTTAGCATTTTATATACTTTAATCAGATCCCCCCTCATTCTTCTGAATTCCAGCTAGTACTGGCCCAAACTATTCAACCGCTCCTCCTACAACAGTCCTTTCATTCCTGGATTCAATTTGCTGAACCTTCTTTGAATTGCCTCCAGTGACACCACATCCTTCCTCAAATAAGGAGATCAAAACTGGACCCAATATTCCAGGTGTGGTCTCACAAACGCTTAAGACAATTGGGTCAATTTTAAGACTTTAAAATCCAGTCATTTTGCAATAAATACAAAGATTCCATTTGCCTTTCTTATAAAAGCAAAATACTGCGGATGCTGGATTTGAAATAAAAACAGCTGGAAAATCTCAACTCTGACAAAGGTCATCTTGACTCAAAACGGTGGCTCAATTCTCTCCCCACAGGTGCTGTCAGACCTGCTGAGATTTTCCAGCATTTTCTGTTTTTGCTGCCTTTTTTATTATATACAAGGCAGATGTACACAGAGTAGTGGGCGCCTGGAACTCGTTGCTGGGGGAGGTAGTGGAAGCAGATACGGTAGTGACTTTTAAGGGGCACCTTGACAAATACATGAATAGGATGGGAATAGAGGGATATGGTCCCCGGAAGGGTAGGAAGTTTTAGTTAAGTTGGGCAGCATGGTCGATGCAGGCTTGGAGAGCTGAAGGCCTGTTCCTGTGCTGTAATTTTCTTTGTTCTTTGTTCTACATGCTGCACTTGCATGCCCACTTCCTGCGATTCATGCACAAGGACATCCAGATGCCTCTGCAATGATGCACTAGGGAAGGGCAATAAATACTGTCAGCTAGTGATGCCCATGTCCCACGAATGAATTAAAAAAATTATAAAGAGAGGCTGGATAGGTTGGGACTTATTTCCCTGGAGTGTAGGAGGATGAGAGATGGTCTTATAGATGTTTATAAAATCATGAGGGACATCAATAAGGTGAATTGCCAAGGTCTTTTCCCCAGGATAAGGGAGTCCAAAACTCAGAAGGTTAGAGTGCACTGAGTTGCGGGTAGGGTGTTAGCATGGATAGAGGATTGGCTGTCTAATAGGAAGCAGAGAGTTGGGGTGCTATTCTGGTTGGCAGTTGGTGACTAGTGGAGTGCCGCAGGGATCGGTGCTGGGGCCTCAACTATTTACCATTTATATAGATGATCTGGAGGAGGGGGCTGAGTGTAGGGTGATGAAATTTGCTGATGACATGAAGGTGAATGGAAAAGCAAATTGTGTGGAGGGTGTGGAAAGTATGCACAGGGATCTGGATAGGCTAAGCGAGTGGGCGAGGACCTGGCAGATGGAGTACAATGTTAGTGTGAGGTTATCCACTTTGGCAGAAATAATAGTAGGAGGGATTATTATTTAAAAGGTGAAAAACTGCAGCATGCTACGGTGCAGAGGGACCTGGGGGTCCTTGTGCATGAGTCGCAAAAACCCAGTCTGCAGGTGCAGCAGGTGATCAAGAAGGCAAATGGAATGTTGGCCTTTATAGCGAGGGGGATAGAATATAAAAGCAGGGAGGTCTTGCTGCAACTGTACAGTTGAAGTACTGTGTGCAGTTTTGGTCGCCGCACTTGCGCAAGGATATTTTGGCCTTGGAGGGAGTGCAGAGGAGATTCACTAGGCTGACACTGGAGATGAGGGGATTGGACTATGAAGAGAAATTAAATAGACTGGGTCTGTACTCATTGGAGTTTGGAAGGATGAGGGGGGGATCTTATAGAGACGTATAAGATAATGAAGGGGATGGATAGGGTAGAGGTAGAGAGATTCTTCCAGCTTAGAAAGGATAGCAGGACTAGAGGACACAGCCTCAAGATAAGGGGGGCAGCAGTTTAGATCAGAGTTGAGGAGGAACCTCTTCACTCAAAGGGTGGTGAATCTCTGGAATTCTCTGCCCATTGAAGTGGTGGAGGCTACCTCACTAAATATATTTAAGTCACAGGTAGATAGGTTTTTGATAGACAAGGGAATTAAGGGTTATGGGGAGAAAGCGGGAAAGTGGAACTGATCCACTTCAGATCAGCCATAATCTTATTGAATGGCTTGAGGGGCTAGATGGCCTACTCCTGCTCCTATTTCTTATGTTTTTATGTTCTTAATAGGTTTAAGATGAGAGGGGAAAGATTTAAAAGGGACCTGACGGGCAACTTTTTCACACAAGGGTGGTGTGTGAATGGAATGAGCTGCCAGAGGTGGTGGTAGAGATAGGTACAATTACAACATTTGAAAGACATTTGGATAGGTACATAGATGGGAAAGGTTTAGCGGGCTATGGGTCAAATGTAGGCACATAGTTAAGTTCAGGAAATCTGGTCGGCGTGGACACATTGGGCCGAAGGGCATGTTTCCGTGCTGCATATCTCTATAAGATCATAAGACTCTGTGACTCTAGGTCCCAGAACAAAACCTTTATAGCAAGGGGGATAGAATATAAAAGCAGGGAGGTCTTGCTGCAACTGTACAAGGCACTGGTGAGGCCGCAACTCGAGTATTGGATATATTGGCCTTGGAGGGAGTACAGAGAAGGTTCACCAGGCTGATAATGGAGAGAAGGGGGTTAGCTTATGAGGAGAGATTAAATAGACGGGGCCTGTACTCATTGGAGTTTAGAGGGCTGAGGGGGTATCTTATAGAGACTTACAAGATAATGAAGGGACTAGATAGGGTACAGGTAGAGAGATTCTTTCCGCTCAGAAAGGAAAACAGAACTAAAGGGCACAGCCTCAAAATTTCGGGGGGGGGGGGGGGGGGGGGGCAGTTTAGAACGGAGTTGAGGAGGAACTTCTTCACACAAAGGGTGGAGAATCTCTGGAATTCTCTGCCAGTTGAAGTGGTGGAGGCTACCTCATTGAATATATTCAAGTCATGGGTAGATAGATTTCTGATAGACAGGGGAATTAAGGGTTATGGGGAGAAAGCGGGAAAGTGGAACTGGTCCACTTCAGATCAGCCATGATCTTACTGAATGGCAGGGCAGGATCGAAGGGCTAGATGGCCTACTCCTGCTCCTATGTTCTTAACCCTGCAGCACCTCACTACTTACTGTTCGCCATCCAGAGAAGGACCCATTTATCCCAACCTTGTGCTTTCTGTCAGTCACCAATATATCCAAGCCAATACTCTATCCCCAGCCTCCTGGGATCTAACATTCTAAATCAACTTTTTATGCTGCACCTTGTCAAATGCCTTCTGGAAGTCTAGATATACCATATCCATAGGTTCCCCATTATCCACTTGCTGGTTATGTTCTCAAAGAGCTCCAGCAAGTTTGTCAAGCATGACTTGCCCATCATAAAACTGTGCTGAACTAGTGATTTGATCTTTGTTTTTCCAAATGTTAGTTATCTTCTCCTCCATGACATGACGTCCCCACCACAGAGGTCAAACTAACTTCCCACTTTTTGCCTCTCTCCTTTTTTAATAGCGTATTTCCAATTCACTGATACCTTTCCAGAATTCAGGGAATTTTGGAATATCACAATTTGTGCATCCGCTCAGCAGGATTTTCCGGCCAAGCTCACCCCAAAACCTGAAATTCCCATCGAGGTCAACAGACTTCTCGCCACTCTGATTCCCATGGTGGGCAGAATAAGAAAATTTGCCCCAGAATCTCTGGTGCCACCTCCTTCAATATTCTAGGATGCAGGTCATTAGGCCTCTGGAACTGGTCTGTCTTTAATCCCATCAGTTTACTTAACTTCTCACTGTAGCAACAGAAATTTTAATATGATTTCTCCCATTTGAAGAATTAAACCATGTAAATAATAAGCTGGAGTTTATATAGAAACAGCTTTGTCCATAAAATTCACAGAACGATCAGATCTTATTTATATCTGTAAACTTTTGTGAAACTGCTCCAATGCAACTTGCTTGGACTGACTAACTGCAATTTTGTCAGAATTATTTTTAATCCACTTTTACGGGACGTGAGCATCACTGAGTAGAACTGCATTTATTGCCCATTCCTATCTGCCCTTGAGCTGCTTCCTTGAATCGCTGTAGACCGGATGTATGCACACTGCTGCCAGAAAGGGAGTTCCAGGATTTTAACCCAGCGACAGTGAAGGAGTATTGTTACTGTTCAAAGTCAGGACGGTGTGTGGCTTAGTAGGGGTCTTGCAGGTAGTGGTATATATCTGCTGCACTTGTCCATCCAGGATAAGCAACAGCTCAGAAAGAGAGAGAGAATGGCAAAACAGTAGAGGTGGCACCACAGAGTCTCTACAGTGCAGAAGGAGGCCATTTGGCCTGTCAAGCCTACAGCAACAACAATCGTACCCAGGCCTTACCTTCGTGTTAGGGTAACCCCTTACTGTGACACTAAGGAGCAACTTAGCATGGCCAATCAACCTAACCCACGCATCTTTGGAATATGGGAGAAAACCAGGGCACCTGGAGGAAACCCACACAGACACGGGAACAACGTGCAAGCTCCAGATAGACAAATCACCCGAGGCTGGAATTGAATCCAGGTCTCCCTGGTGCTTTGAGGCAGTACTGCTAACCACTGTGCCAACATGCCACTCTGGTAGCAGGAGATGAAATAAGGACATTAGTGAGAAGAGTTCTAGCCGCAGAAGATCGTGAAGTAGAATCAGTTTGGTAGAAATAGCAAGAGTCAGCAAACATTGGTGAAAGTAGCTTACACGCTCCCTAACAGTGGTTAATGCATCAGACAAAGCATTACATGCAAAATTATTGGAGCTTGCAACAAAAACAACGTGGGTGACTTTAATCTAGGTAATTGAGGGTGACTTTAATCTCATACAGACTGGGGCATTCAAATTAGCAAGGCATTTGTAGAATGTTTTCATGATAGTTTCTTGGACAATACATTATGGAAGAGACTAGGAATAAAGCTTTCTTAGATCTGTATATTGTTTAATGAGACAGGGTTAAAGTTTTAAAGTTTAAAGTTTATTTATTTATTAGTTACAAGCAAGGCTTACATTAAGCCTTGAAGTTTAATGCAATGAAGTTACTGTGAAATTCCCCTAGTCGCCACACTCTGGCACCTGTTCAGGTCAATGCACCTAACCAGCATCTCTTTCAGAATGTGGAAGGAAAGTGGAGCACTTGGAGGAAACCCTCGCAGATAAGGAGAACGTGCAAACTCCACCCAGACAGTGACCCAAGCCAGGAATCAAACCAGGTCCCTGACGCTGTGAGGCAGCAGTGCTAACCACTGTGCCACCATGTTGTTAGTTAGAAATATCATCAGTCAAATTTATTAGAATTCTTTGAGGATGTAACGTGCAAGGTGAATAAAGGGGGAATAGTAGATGTAGTGCATGTGGATATTCAAAAATAATTTGATAAAGGCACAATATAAAATATTACTACACAATGCAAGAGCTCATGGTGTTGGGGGTAATATATTAACAAGGATAGAAGATTGGCCAAGTAACAGGAAAAGAGTTGTGATAAATGTTATTTTTAAGTTAAGCAACTGTAACTTGTGGAGTGCCACAAGGATCAGTGCTAGTGCCTCAACTGTTTATAATTTATCCTCAAAGAAGAGTACAGGACAGGAACGGCCCTTCAGCCTACCAAGTCTGTGCCAACACAGATGTCTCTTTAATCTAACATTTTCTTGCCTCTGCATGGTCTATATCCCTCTATTTCCTGCCTATTCATGTATCTATCCGGATGCCTCTTGAACGTTATCATAGAATCTGTTTCCACCACCTCCTCTGGCAGTGTGTTCCAGGCATTCACCACGCTCTGTGTGAAAAACTTGCCCCTTACATCTCTTTTAAACTTTCCCTCGCTCACACTCAACCTATGCCTCCGAGTAATTGACCCTTCAACCCAAGGAAAAAGACTCTAACTATCCACACTATCCAAGCCTGTCATAATCTTGTAAATCTCTAGCAGGTCCCCCCTCATCCTCTGACGTTTCAATGAAAAAAATCCAAGTTCGTTCAACCTTTCTGCATAGTCCATATTCTCCAAATCAGACACCATCCTGGTAAATCTCTTCTGCATCCTTTCTAATGCATCAACATCCTACCAGTAGTGTGGCAACTAGAATTGTGCACATACTCCAAATGCAGCCTAACCAAAGTCTTATACAGCTGCAACATGGACTATTATTTAAATGGCAAAAAACTGCAGCATGCTGCTGTGCAGACAGACCTGAGTGTCCTTGTGCAAGAATCACAAGGAGTTGATTTGCAGGTGCAGCAGGTAATTAAGAAGGTAAATGGAATTTTGTCTTTTATTGCTAGAGGGATGGAGTTTAAAAATGAGGTTATGTTACAGCTGTATAACGTGCTGGTGAGGCCACACATGGAGTTCTGTGTACAGTTTTGGTCTCCTTACTTGAGAAAGGATATACTGGCACTGGAGGGGGTAGAGGGAAGATTCACTAAGTTGATTCCAGAGTTTAGAGGGTTGACTTATGAGGAGAAACTGAGTAGGCTGAGACTATACTCATTGGAATTCCAAAGAATGTGGGGAGATCTTATAGAAACATATAAGATTATGAAGGGAATAGATAAGGTAGAAGCAGGGAAGTTTCCACTGGCATAAGAACATAAGAACATCAGCGGCCTCAAAATAAAGGGGAGCAAATTTAGGGCTGAGTTGAGAAGGAACTTATTCACAGAAAGAGTTGTGAATCTGTGGAATTTCCTGTCTAGTGAAGCAGTTGAGGCTACCTCATTGAATGTTTTTAAGGCAAGTATAGATAAATTCTTGAACAATAAAGGAATTAAGGGTTATGGTGAGCAGGCGGGTAAGTGGAGCTGAATCCATGAAAAGATCAGCCATGATCTTGTTGAATGCCAGAGCAGGCCCAAGGAGCCAGATGGTCTACTCCTGCTCCTAGTTCTTATGTTCTAACATGATTTTCCAATTCCTATGTTCTATGCCCCAACCAGTGGCTGGGTGGCATGGTAGCACAGTGGTTAGCACTGTTGCTTCACAACTCCAGGGACCTGGGTTCGATTCCCAGCTTGGGTCACTGTCTGCGTGGAGTTTGCACATTCTCCTCATGTCTGCATGGCTTTCTTCCAGGTGCTCTGGTTTCCTCCCACAGTCCAAAGATGTGAGGGTTAGGTTGATTGGCCATGCTAAAATTGCCCCTTAGTGTCCTGAGATGTGTAGGTTAGAGGGATTAGTGGGTAAATGTGTAGGGCCTGGGTGGGATTGTGTTCGGTGCAAACTTGATAGGCCAGATGGCCTCTTTCTGCACTGTAGGGATTCTGTGAAGGCCAGCATGCCATACGCCTTTTTGACCACTTTGTCCACCTGAGTTGCCACCTTCAGAGAACTGTGGATCTGCATGCCTAGATCCCTCTGTATGATAATTTTTCTAAGGGCTGTACCATTTACTGTATATTTTCTTTCTGAAGTAGATCTTCCAAATTGCATCACCTCACACCTGCCCGGGTTAAATTCCATCTGCCATCTTTTGGTCCAGGTTTCCAGCTGATTTACATCCTGCTGCATCCTCTGACAATTCTGCTCACTATCCACTACTTCCCAATTTTTGTATCATCTGCAAATTTACTAATCAGGCCACCTACATTTTCCTCGAAATCATTTATATATATTACAAACAACAGAGGCCCCAGCACTGATCCTTGTGTAACACTGCTTGTCACAGACCTCCAGTTAGAAAGGTATCCTTCCATTGCTACTCTCTTCTTTCTATGCCCAAGCCACTTCTGTATCCATCTTACCAGCTCTCCTCTGATCCCACATGACTTCACCTTCTGTATCAGCCTGCCATGGGAAACATTATCGAAGGCTTTATTAAAGTCCATGTACACAATATCCTCTGCCCTGCCCTGGTCAACTTTTTTGATCATTTCCTCAAAGAAGTCAATCAAATTTGTGAGACACGACCTCCCTTTCACAAAACCATGCTGCCTATCGTGACTTGGATGAGGGGACGATATTGTTGCTAGATCTGTTGATGATGCAAGACAGGTAGGAAAGCAAATTGTGGGGAATACACAAACAATATCCAAAGGGATACAAATAAGTTAAGCAGTGGACGGAAATTTGGCAGATGGAATAAAATGTTGGAAAATGTGAACTTGTCCACTTAAATGCGGATTACTTAAAGGGAGCAAGATTACAGAATGCTATAGGACAGGGAGATCTAGGTGTTACCATAGAAGATGCAGTAACACAGACAGTCAGCTCCAGCAGGACTGGTCTTAAGTGCTGCAAGAAGATGAATGAATTACTCCAAGCTGCAAAGGTGACTACCCACCTGTCTGTCCTGGTGTCATCCTGTCCTCAAACTCTGGCATTTCACCCTAAACACTTGCAATCCTCAGACACCCAAACTACCAGCATCTCTGCCATTAATGTACCCACCCCCACAATCCCACCTCAAACTCTCAGAAAACAGGCCCAGTGCCCAAACACCCCAACTGCTATGAACCCATCCACCACCCCAAACTACCCTGTGCAAATCCATCAAACCACCATCTCCCAATATCCCCTTTGTAATCCCATAGGACACAACAGCCAACAGGACAGCACATGGGAAAACAGGAAGTGGCGTGCCCAACCTACATGTCCTCACCCCATTTGAGGAAAGGGCACCCAAGATCATAGGGGAAGTCCTGGAATGAGCTGTGGCAGAATGCAATGTCAGCACATCTTAAGAAAGAGAGATCTATTCTACCTTTATCCAGGTGATTTATCTCAAGAGAGTCTATCATCTCCTGTGCCCTTGATATTCCCAAAACCTGATCACGTCCTCTCTCTAAAGTCGTGTCTGACAAATTTACTGGAATTCTATGAGGATGTGTCTAGGGCGGTGGATAGAGGAGAGCCGGTGGATGTGGTCTTTCTAGATTTTCAGAAGGCGTTTGACAAAGTACCTCACAAGAGGTTATTGCAGAAGGTCGAGGGACATGGAGTTGGGGGTAGGGTGTTAGCGTGGATAGAGGATTGGTTGTCAAATAGGAGGCAGAGAGTGGGGGTCAACGGGTGGTATTCGGATTGGCGGATGGTGACTAGTGGAGTGCCCCAGGGGTCGGTGCTGGGGCCTCAGCTTTTTACCATTTATATAGATGATCTGGAGGAGGGAACCGAGTGTAGGGTGTTGAAATTTGCTGATGACACCAAGATTGGGGGAACGGCAAATTGTGCGGAGGGTGTGGAGAGTCTGCAGAAGGATCTAGATAGGCTGGGCGAATGGGCCAGGAAATGGCAAATGGAATTTAATGTTGGCAAGTGTGAGGTGGTCAAATGGAATTTAATGTTGGCAAGTGTGAGGTGGTCCACTTTGGTAGGAAGAATGGTAGGAAGGACTATTACTTACAGGGCGAAAAACTGCAGCAGGCGACGGTGCAGAGGGACCTCGGGGTCCTTGTGCATGAGTCGCAAAAACCCAGCTTGCAGGTGCAGCAGGTGGTCTGGAAGGCGAATGGGATGCTGGCCTTCATAGCAAGGGAGATTGAATATAAAAGTAGGGAGGTCTTGCTGCAGCTGTATAGGGCATTGGTGAGGCCGCAGCTGGAGTACTGTGTGCAGTTTTGGGCGCCGCACCTGCACAAAGATATTTTGGCCTTGGAGGGAGTGCTGAGGAGGTTTACTAGGCTGATACCGGAGTTGAGGGGGTTGAGCTATGAGGAGAGGCTGAATAAACTGGGCTTGTACTCGTTAGAGTTTAGAAGAATGAGGGGAGATCTCATTGAGACGTATAAGATGATGAATGGGATGGATAGGATAGAGGTGGAGAGACTCTTCCCGCTCAAAAAAGACAGTAGGACTAGGGGGCACAGCCTCAAGATAAAAGGGGGGCGGTTTTGAACAGAGTTGAGGAGGAACTTCTTCACTCAAAGGGTGGTGAATCTCTGGAATTCTCTGCCCGTTGAAGTGGTGGAGGCTGCCTCGCTAAATATTTTTAAGACGCGGGTTGATGGGTTTTTGATAAGAGAGGGGATTAAGGGTTATGGGGAGAAAGCGGGAAAGTGGAACTGAGCAGCGACAGATCAGCCATGATCTTATTGAATGGCGGGGCAGGCTCGAAGGGCTAGGTGGCCTACTCCTGCTCCTATTTCTTATGTTCTTATGTATGTTCTTATGTTCTCTCTTCCTGATCTCCATCTGGAGTCCTTGCCTACGTTTAATATCTCAAAGGACCCCAGAACAGATCCAAGAAGGATGTCGAATTGTTGGCACTGCTTTTACCACCACTATCAACTAGTACAGAAGCAATCACCCCAGTGGGACATGTTGGTGAACTGGCTACTGGGGCACTTTGTGATGAGCACCACACAGCTGTTGTAGCACATCAGGTGTAAGAAAGGACTTCCAAGTGAATGGGCAGTTGGAGGTCTGCTGGCTTCCCTGAAACAGCTGCCCCCAAGTCAGGTGTCAGGCCTCTGGAAAATGTTATCCCATCAGAACTCAGTGGCCAATCTAAATGTGTATGTCACTACAATAACAGGTTTCATAGTAAGTTCATAGAAGACTGTGCCAAAGAAGCTAATCTGAGTGTTTTCCAACTGGAAATCATGAATGAAGAGGGATATCCACTGCTTACTGAAGTCCAGGTCTGAGACATTCAAGTCGGATAACCCTGGCATTTTCAAGAAATCCAGATATGACTTACAGAGAACCATCAAAGATGCCAGGAGACAATACCAGACCAAGTTAGAGTACCACACTAACAACACTTACACCCACCAATTATGGCAAGCTCTACACGACATTAAAGGCTACAAAGTGAAGACAAATAGATTTGCTGGCAACAATGCATCCCTCCTCATGAGTTCTTTGTATTTTATGCTCATTTTAGGCAAGTCAGCAAGAGGACGTCATCCACACCAAAAGCCTTGGTTGGCCCAGTATCCAAGGTTACCATCGCAGATCGGCCTTCTTGAAAGTTAACCCATGTAAAATGACTGATGGGGTACCCAGATGAGCACTCAGATCCTGTGTGGATCAGGTAGCAGGGGTATTTGCAGGTCAATTTAACCTCTCCTTACTCTGATCCGAGGTCCTACCTGCTTCAAGAAGACAGCCATCATCCCTGCACCAAAGAAAAGCAAGGAAGCATGTCTAAATGACTACTGCCCCGTGGCTCTGATATCCATCATTATGAAGTGCTTCAAAAGGTTAGTCATGGCACAGGTCAATTCCAATCTCCCATGTTGCTTGAATCTACTACAGTTCACCTAGCGCCCCAACAAGTACACAGTAGACACCATTTCCCTGTCCATACACTCAACCCTGGAACACCTGGACAACAAGGACACTTATATCAGACTCCTATCTATTGACTCAACTTCCAACACTATTGTTGGAACAAAAGTCATCTCCAAGCTCTGTGGCCTTGGACTTGGCTCCGCCCTCAGTGACTAGTTGTGTCCTCAGCTCCTTAATATACTTTTTACACACTGATGACTGCGTGGTCAAATTCCATTCCAACTCCATTTTCAAATTTGCTGATGACACCACTGTGGGTTGGATCTCGACAATGATGAGATGGAGTACAGGAAAAAGAGAATCTGGTGAAATGGTGCGATGACAATAATCTCTCTCTCAATGTCAGTAAAACAAAGGAGATAGTCATTGACTTCAGGAAGCGTAGTGCCTGTCTACATCAACGGGAATGAAGTGGAAATAGTCAGGAGCTTCAGGTTTCTAGATAAAAGTAAATTATTGCAGATGCTGGAATCTGAAACCAAAAGAGAAAATGCTGGAAAATCTCAGCAGGTCTGGCAGCATCGATAAAGAGAGAAAAGAGTTGACATTTCAAGTCCAGCCAACCCTTTGTCAAAGCTTTGCCCATCACACAAACCAGCCTCCCATCCCTTGACTCCAAAGCTTCTTTAAGTATATAAAAGGGAAGATAGTTGCTGCCCGTGTCAATGCGCCACCATGCTGCCCATATCTTTAGCTCTGGGCTCAAGATTTCAAATCTCCGTCCTACAATCTTTCACTTATTACATAAAAACATCTCCTCACATACAAAGTCTTTAACCATGCCTTCAATCATCATCTTCATCTAGATATCAATTTTCATTTCCATGAAGTACCTTGACTAGAGACATTTACTATGTCAAAGACACCACACAAATGTATGTAATTGCTTGAATTTTACTCGAATTAATCACTTTCTTCTGCAACTATGGGCAGTTGGTAACAGCTGCATTCAGGAGTGAGGGAAAAATCGTACAAAACTCAAAACAAAAATCTGTAAATGTTGAATACAGTAACTAGGGAGAGAAATAATTAACATTCAAGTCTACAACCTTTAGTCAGAATGGTTCTGTTTAGTTGTATCTCTCTCTACAGATTAGAAGTCTCACAACACCAGGCTAAAGTCCAACAGGTTTATTTGATAGCACAAGCTAATAGCTTTCGGAGTGCTGCTCCTTCATCAGGTGAGTGGGAGTTCTGTTCACGAACTGGGCATATAAAGACACAAACTCAATTTGCAAAATAATGATTGAAATGCGAGTCTTTACAGGTAATCATGTCTTAAAGGTACAGACAATGTGAGTGGAGGGAGGGTCAAGCACAGGTTAAAAAGACAAGATAGCAATCTAATCTCGAGACTGATATAAGTAGTATAATGTGTGAATAGTTTTCAGCGGTGCATTTTCTTCTGCTAATGATATTTTAACCATTTAAAGGTTATTGAGTTTGCTTTGAGATTTCAGTTAGCTTTAGAAATTGCATTCAATCAATACTGGGGCATCACTATGCTGGATAGAAAAACTGATGATGTGACATTGAGTATTGCTGACAAAAGAGACATGCTGTTTCAGCTTTGGCTGCATGTATATCTGTAACTGTACGTACCAACCTTTGGTTGCTCACAGCAGGCTAAGAAGTTGCTATATAAGACTTGAAGATGGCTCAGGATAAATATTGAGAGAAAAGTTCCAAAGAAAAGTCATATTAGACTTGAAGAGTTGGGCCAGACTTTCCGACCTCGTCTGCAACTAGGATTCTCCGGTCCCGCAGCAGTGAATGGAGATTTGGCTGAGCAGCAAATTCTCCATTCTTGCAGGCAGTGGTGGTAGGGTGTGAATAGCCAGTGAATTCAGTTTGTTAACCCTGTTTCCTCTTCACAAGTGCTGCCAGACTTGAGTCTTTTCAGCATTTTCTTTTTAGTTTCAGATATGCAATACTTTGCCTTTATTTTAATATTCACTTAAGTGCCCGTTTTCAGTGACGAAGGAATGAAATGTATTTTGTTATCTGAGAAAATTGCCAAAGTTGAAGTGGCTGTAAGATAATTGGACTATTTTACTGCAAAATGCATTTGTAGGAAAAGGTGTACTCATAAGAACATAAGAAATAGGAGCAGGAGTAGGCCATCTAGCCCTTCGAGCCTGCCCTGCCATTCAATAAGATCATGGCTGATCTGAAGTAGCTCAGTTCCACTTTCCTGCCCTCTCCCCATAACCCTTAATCCCCTTGCCTACCAAAAACCTATCCACCCGTGTCTTAAAAATATTTAGCGAGGCAGCCTCCACCACTTCAACGGGCAGAGAATTCCAGAGATTCACCACCCTTTGAGTGAAGAAGTTCCTCCTCAACTCTGTTCTAAACTGCAGCCCCCCTTATCTTGAGGCTGTGCCCTCTAGTCCTGCCCTATCCATCCCCTTCATCATCTTATACGTCTCAATAAGATCCCCCCTCATCCTTCTAAACTCTAACGAGTACAAGCTCAGTCTATTCAGCCTCTCCTCATAGCTCAACCCCCTCAACTCCGGTATCAGCCTAGTGAACCTCCTCTGCACTCCCTCCGAGGCCAAAATATCCTTGCGCAAGTGCGGCGACCAAAACTGCACACAGTACTCCAGCTGCGGCCTCACCAGTGCCCTGTACAGTTGCAGCAAGACCTCCCTACTTTTATATTCAATCCCCCTCGCTATGAAGGCCAGCATCCCATTAGCCTTCCTGACCACATGCTGCACCTGTAGGCTGGGTTTTTGCGACTCATGCACAAGGACCCCCAGGTCCCTCTGCACCGTCGCACGCTGCAGCTTTTCGCCCTGTAAGTAGTAATCCTTCCTACTATTATTCCTACCAAAGTGGATAACCTCACACTTGCCAACATTGTATTCCATCTGCCAGGTCCTCACCCACTCGCTCAGCCTATCTAGATCCCTCTGCAGACTTTCTACACCCTCCGCACAAGTTGCTGTTCCACTTATCTTTGTGTCATCAGCAAATTTCGACACCTTACACTCGGCTCCCTCCTCCAGATCATTTATATAAATGGTAAATAGCTGAGGCCCCAGCACCGATCCCTGGGGCACTCCACTAGTCACCAAGTACTCATCTCTTTCACTTGAGTAGTCTGGTGGCAATGACACGATGCAAATTGCTGTTCTCAATGTATCTGATTAATACGAGCAGAAACTTAAAGAAGAAACAAATTAGATATTTGTGGAGTTTGGAATTTGTGATAAAGAAGGAAAGGGTGTTTGATATAACGGTCGATGAAGGTTGAAAGGAGTTTGAAAACCTAGTGAGCTGATTCGAACGGAAGAAAAATAGTGTTCTTCTTGATGAGATCCCACCTAGAATCGTATAACATTTCTAAGATAAACCGGGGGAAGCTGCAACAAAGACAGACGACTACTAGTTGCCTCACAAGCAGGTTAATAAGAGGCCTTTGAGAACTCACAGAAAAACTGGAGAGATAAGAAATCCCATCATAGTGAGAAAAATGAGGCAGAGGGAAAAACAAGTAGTCCCTTAGTACTAAGTGGGGCAGTGTGGAAGGTACTTTTGATTTAAAGGAGGTCAACATGCTATTTTTGTCACCAAAAAGATCAGGTCAGATTCTCCAATCTCAGGATTCTCTGGTCCTGCTGTAATGAATGGAGGTTTGACTGAGCACCAAATTCTCCATTCTCACTGGCAATAATGTGAACAGCCGGAGAATTGTATCCGACGTGAAGGTTGTAAGTTAGAAATTACAGTGCTTCTGCTTTATTTTTTAATGTTGCACGGACCTACTCCAAAATATAATTTTCCAGCGAATAAAGTCAGTAGGTTCTCTTATGTTTATGACTAAAATGGATCAATGTGCAAGAAATTACAAAAGGTAAAGTATCTTTATTTTTGTCTGGTGAGGTAAGGAAGTCACTTGTTATTATTAGGCATACAGGATCAACAGAGTAACTTTATGTTGCATGTGACAGTGATTTCTCTCCAGAAAGTTTGTTAAATAAAAACATGTTGATATGGGTGAATATAGAAATTGTTTACCAATTCTATTATATAGTTAATTTAAAATATGACTTAGTTGTTGATCCTCTATTTGTTAGTGTTGTTCCTAATTTAAATTTTGACAGATAGTTTTATTGAGAAATGACTTGTCGAGAGGAAGGTTATACTGTATCCAGTGATTTCAGAAAAACCTTTGAAGCTGCTGAAACTGAAGCTGTGCAAGAAAAGCCGAGCAACTTAAATGACCTTCTGTAGCTCTACTGCAATCATGTGTTTCAACTAAAGATGTGTCCACAGAGTCATAGGGCAGAATATTACAACCTCATTACACCCATTTTGTGGCAGGAAATCATCATAAAATCAGGCGTGATAGGACGTGCGGGAATGATAGTGCTTTCGCGCCCATTGTTCATTTTACCAAGAATAAAAATTGGCATGATCGAGATCCCAACCCAAAATGTCAATTTGCATTATTTTGCATTCATGTAATTAGCGAGCTTCATTCTCAATCATCCCAACTCACCTGTCTTAACCATCTTGTTCGCTGCAGCCAAAATAATCAGGAAAGCACCTCATGTGTTAAAGCTGCATTCAGACGATTGAATAGAGAGGGTGAGCGAGGAGGTAATTCTCTGCTTTCAAACTGCTCCGTGCTGCTCACAGGAGGTCATTTTGTGGTGGCTATGTTGCATTTTAGGTCGGGGGAGGGGTTACTGTTGTTCACGGGGTCCAACTTCAGACTTTCAGCAAAGACCCAGCTCTGGGTCCTAGTGCAGGCAGCAGAAAGCACTGTTGCTGGTGGGGGATGGGCTCTCTCGTGCATTCTGGAATGTCATGGCAAATGCTGTAAGCCACTCGCATTGCATATAACCCACTGTAGCCAGTGATTTATTTAAGCGCCTTGGCTTTCTCAGTAGCAGTGTACTGAGGGGACTCCAGGGTCAGCAGGGTCCCACCGACAACTGTCAGGATTAGGAAGTAGAGGCCAATTAGAGAAGTTAGTCACAAGTGTGGGGTGAAATAACACTTACTGATGCCAATAATAGCGCTTTCAAAAAAAACCCCCATAATATAAAAACATGTGAACGTGAGATTTTAAATAGTCTAAATATTCTATCTACTTAGTGTTGACCCGTGCCATCTTAGTGCTGCTACAACTTTATGTGGCCTCCCACTACGTCTTGATGTGTCCCCAGGAAGTACATTGGAGGTGGAGGTGGCCAGCTAACGCCTGCGCCTCGCCATAGAGGTTTACAGCATGGAAACAGGCCTTTCGGCCCAACTTTTCCATGCAGCTCTTTTTTTTAAACCCTAAGCTAATCCCAATCACCCACATTTGGCCCATATCCCTCTATATCCATCTTAACCATGTAACTGTCTAAGTGCTTCTCAAAAAACAAAATTGTACCTGCCTCTACTACTGCCTCTGGCAGCTTGTTCCAGACACTCACCACCCTCTGTGTGAAAAAATTGCCCCTCTGAACACTTTTGTATCTCTCCCCTCTTGCCTTAAACCTATGCCTTCTAGTTTTAGACTCCCCTACATTTGGGAAAAGATATTCACCAACTAGCTGATCTATGCCCCTCATTATTTTATAGACCTCTATAAGATCATCCCTTTTCTCCTACATTCCAGAGAAAGAAATCCCAGTCTATCCAGCCTCTCCTTAGACTCAAACTATCAAGTCCCAGTAGCATCAAGTCTTAGTAGAATTGATTGGAGATAGTCAGCATGGTTTTGTAGCGGGTAGGTCGTGCCTTACTAACCTTATGGAGTTTTTTGAGAAAGTGACCAAAGAGTTAGATGGGGGTAAGGCAGTTGACGTGGTATATATGGATTTTAGTAAGGCGTTTGATAAGGTTCACCATGGAAGGCTTCTGCAGAAAATGCAGATGTATGGGATTGGGGGCAATCTAGGTAATTGGATCAGGAATTGGCTAGCAGATAGGAGACACAGGGTGGTGGTTGATGGTAAATATTCATCATGGAGTTCAGTTACAAGTGGTGTGCCTCAGGGATCTGTTTTGGGGCCACTGCTGTTTGTAATTTTTATTAATGATCTGGATAAGGGTATAGTTGGGTGGATTAGTAAATTTGCTGATGACACCAAAGTCGGAGGTGTGGTAGATAGTGAGGAAGGGTGTCATAGTTTGCAGGGAGACTTGGACAGGTTGCAGAGCTGGGCCGAGAGGTGGCGGATGGAGTTTAATACGGAGAAGTGTGAGGTAATTCACTTTGGCAGGAATAACAGATGTGTAGAGTATAGGGCTAACGGGAGGACTCTGAATAGTGTGGATGAACAGAGGGATCTAGGTGTATGTGTACATAGATCCCTGAAAGTTGGGAATCAAGTAGATAGGGTTGTTAAGAAGGCATACGGTGTCTTGGCGTTTATTGGTAGGGGGATTGAATTTAGGAGTCGCAGCATCATGTTGCAACTGTACACAACTCTGGTGCGGCCGCACTTGGAGTATTGTGTGCAGTTCTGGTCCCCACATTACAGGAAGGATGTGGAGGCTTTGGAGAGGGTGCAGAGGAGGTTTACCAGGATGTTGCTTGGTATGGAGGGGAGGTCCTATGAGGAGAGACTGAGGGATTTGGGGTTGTTTTCGTTAGAAAGAAGGCAGCTAAGAGGGGATCTTATTGAAACATATAAGATGATTAGAGGTTTAGATAGGGTGGACAGTGATAGCCTTTTTCCTCGGATGGAGAAAACTAGCACGAGGGAGCATGGCTTTAAATTAAGGGGGGGGTAGTTATAGGACGGATGTCAGGGGTAAGTTCTTTACCCAGAGGGTGGTGAGGGATTGGAATGCCCTGCCTGCTGCAGTTGTAAATGCGCCTAGTTTGGGGGCGTTTAAGAGATCCGTGGATAGGTTTATGGATGGAAAGGGATTGGTTTAGGTTAGAGGGTCATTGTTTTTTAACTGGTTGGCGCAACATCGTGGGCCGAAGGGCCTGTTCTGCGCTGTTATGTTCTATGTTCATCCTAGTAAATCTTTTCTGCACTCTTTCTAGTTTAATAATATCCCTTCCATAATAAGGTGGCCAGAACTGTGCACAGTATTCCAAGTGTGGCCTTACCAATGTCTTGTACAATTTCAATAAAACGTCCCAACTCCTGTATTCAATGTTCTGACCAATGAAACCAAGCATGCTGAATGCCTTCTTCACCACTCTGTCTGCCTGTGACTCTACTTTCAAGGGGCTATGAATCTGTACCCCTCGATCTCTTTGTTCTGCTCTATAATTCTTCCCAATGCCCTACCATTAACTGAGTAAATCCTGCCCTGGTTCAATCTACGAAAATGCATCATTTCGGATTTATCTAAATTAAACTCCATCTGCCATTCGTCAGTCCACTAGCCCAATTGATCAAGATCCCATTGCGATCCTAAATAACCTTCTTCACTGTCCACTATGCCACCAAACTTGGTCATCTGCAAACTTACTAACCTTGCCTCCTACATTTTTACTCAAATCACTAATATAAATGACAATTAACAGTGGACCCAGCACTGATCCCTGAGTTTGAAAACCAACCCTCTACAAACACTTTCTGTCTTCTGTCGTCAAGCCAATTTTGTATCCATTTGACTATCTCACCCTGCATCCCGGGAGATTTAACTTTATGCAACAAACTACCCATGTGGTACCTTATCAAAGACCTTGCTAAAGTCCATGTAGACAACATCAACTGCACTGCCCTCATCTATCTTCTTGGTTACCTCTTCAAAAAACTAAATCAAATTTATGAGACGCCCACAAAGCAATAATGACTGTCCCTAATTAATCCTTGCCTCTCTAAATGCTGTAGATCCTGAGACTCAGAATACCTTCCAACAACGTACTTGCTACAAAAGTGAGACTCACCAGCCTGTTGTTCCCAGGCTATTCCCTGCAGCCCTTTTTAAACTAATGCACAGCATTTGCCACTCTACAATCTTCAGGCACCTCACCTGTGGCTGTCAATAATTCAAATAGCTCTGCTAGGGGACCCGCAATTTCCTCCCTAGCCTCCTACAATGTCCTGGGATACACTTCATCAGGTCCAGGGGATTTATCTAACTTGATGCGCTTTAAGACTTCCAGCACCTCCTTCTCCATTATGCTAACTCCTCAAGACATCATTATTATTTCTCTGTGGCCTGTGATAACCCTATCCTTTAGAGGGCCTGGACCTTGAGGGCCCTGGCCGGCTTCCAGGTGTCAGGGATGTATCCATGGCACTCTGTTCATCCCAGTATCTCTGAGATGCCCCAATGTAGGTAAGGGGGAAGTCAGAAGGCACAGCCACAGCTGCAGTCTCTTGAGTGGAAGGTTCAAGCCCTTCCTCCTTTCTCGGGATTCCTGTGGACCTCTGAGTCACTCCATGGGACAGCAGTGCTTCTGCAGTGAGTTCCAGCATCACCTGGCACTGCCATAACTGGAGGTCACCTGCGTTCTTACCATGTGTTCCAGCTTTCTGCAGTGGCCCTGTCAGTCAGGGGCCACTGTCAATGGCAGCAGCAAGTGCTCTCTGAGACTGGGCCACGCTCTACAGCCCTCTATGAGTGAGCCATGTTCTCAAGGGCTGCAGCCATAACCTGCTGTGTCTCAGCATTGTCCTGCTGGGTCTCCTGCAAGCTCTCGAGACTTTTGGTCATGGGCTGCAGAATCTCGATTAGCCTCTTGAGGTTCTCAGCTGTGGCCTGCTGTGACTCAGCTGTGGCCTGCTGTGACGCTCTGGGATTCTGCTGTGGCCTGCTGAGACTCAGCCATTGCTTGGAGCCTGCCACTCATGGTGAGGATTCCCTGCCCCAGGCTTTCCATGGACACCACCCTTGCAATGTTGGCCTAGGAACCACGCAAGCTAGACAATAGCTGGTCCACCTGAAAGCTTTGGGACCCTCCCAACGGCCTCGCAGTCAGTCCAGTGTGGCTATCAGCCCCTCCTGCATTCCGTGGCTCTGTTGCTGCGTCTCAAGCAGCTGAGGGAGAAGTGATCACAGAGGCCCAGCATTTGCCTGGAGCCAGCTGAGCCTTCACCTCCAGCAGGTCCCACATGCCAAAAGCCTGGGACATTCCCTCCTCCAACCGACGTACATCAGCAGATGTGTTGTGTGCACCAGACAGTGACCCAGATGCCTCACCAGTAACTTGACCCACCGATGTGACAGTCACTGGGATGGTGAGTTGCAAGGTAGAAGCTAACACAAATCTGGTACCACCTCGAAGGTCACTTCATCCGTTTCCTCCGAGGAGTCTTCCGAGCTGTCAGGGACAGGATGGCTGGCAGCAGCTGTGGGGGGGGCCGCGATGCCAGAGGGCCCAGGCATGTCAGGTTCCCTTCTTGCAACATGACACAAGGTTAAGTGCAAAGGAGGGAGAGGAATCTGGGGTGCATGCAATTTACTTGAGATTTCTCCAACAAAAACAGCCAAAGGCTGCTGTGTCTCAGCACTGTTCTGCTGATCCCACTCTGGAAGACGTACTGGTTAGATGCATTGACCATATTAAATTCGCCCTCAAGTGTACCTGAACAGATACCGAAGTGTGACGACTAAGGGAATTTCACAGTAACTTCATTGCAGTGTTAATCTAAGCCTACTTGTGACACTCGTAAACTTTAAACTTTAAATAAACTTTTTAACTTAAACAAGTGGAGGATTGACCGGTGCTCACTTCTAATGCTCCAGCCTGACCCTGCAGTCGCTAATGGCCTACATCCTCTCCTTTCCCACAATCTCTAATGCCTGTTCCTTAAAGGGGTGAGGACCTGGATTTCAGGCACTCTACTCCCTGCCTTCGCCCTCCCCCGGCAATTATGGGTATTCTTCTCCTGTGGGAACAGAAGGAGCCTTGTAGAATCTGATGGCACGAGTCAAAGAACAAAGAACAGTACAGCACAGGAAACAGGCCCTTCGGCCCTCCAAGCCTGTGCCGCTCATTGGTCCGACGAGACCATTCGTTTGTGTCCCTCCATTCCCAGTCTGCTCATGTGACTATCCAGGTAAGTCTTCTTACTGCTGTCTGCATACCAGTTTGCTTGAACAGTATGTAACGGAACCTACAAGGGAGCAAGCTATCTTAGATCTGGTACTGTGTAACGAGGCAGATAGAATTAGGGATCTTCTTGTGAAGGATCCTCTTGGGACGAGTGATCATAGTATGGTTGAATTTCTGATGCAGATGGAGGATGAGAAAGTAGGGTCCCGAACATGTGTCCTCTGTTTGAACAGAGGGGAGTATGATTAGACGAGGGTGGAATTGGCGAATGTAGATTGGGGGCGCAGATTGGTTGATAGGACGGCTGAGGAACAGTGGAGGATTTTTAAGGAGATCTTTTTCGGTACTCAGAAGAAATATATTCCAATGATACAGAAGGATTGTAAGAGAAGAGATAACCAGCTGTGGTTATCAAAGGAAATAAAGGAGAGTATTAAATTAAAAGCTGATGCATTCAGAGCGGCTAAAAATAGTGGGCAATTAGAAGATTGGGAAAGATTTTATAAACAACAAAGAATGACTAAGAAAGCGATAAAGAAAGGAAAGATAGAGTATGAAGCTAAACTAGCTCTAAATATAAAAAATGATAGTAAAAGTTTTTACAAATATTTAAAGAAGAAGAGACTGGCTAGAGTGAATGTTGGACCCTTGGAGGGCGAGAAGGCGGATTTAGCGGTGGGTAATGAGGAAATGGCTGAGGCTTTAAATAAGTTTTTGGGTCTGTCTTCACGGAGGAGGACACACATAGCTTGCCGAATATTAAAGATAGAAGGATGGTAGGAGATGAGGTCCTTAATGTGATTACTGTCACTAGAGAGGTAGTGCTTGATAGACTAACGGGACTGAAGGTAGACAAGTCCCCGGGACTGGATGGAATGCATCCCAGGGTTCTGAAAGAAATGGCAGAGGTGATAGCAGATGCCTTAGTAATTATTTATCAAAATTCGCTGGACTCTGGGGAAGTGCTAGAAGATTGGAAAATGGCTAATGTTACGCTGCTGTTTAAAAAAGGTAGCAGGCAAAAGGCAGGGAATTATAGGCCAGTTAGCTTAACGTCTGTAGTTGGAAAAATGCTAGAATCCATCATCAAGGAATAAATAGCACCTAGAAAAGAACGGTTTGATCAAGCAGACGCAGCACGGATTCGTGAAGGGGAAGTCATGTTTAACGAATTTATTAGATTTCTATGAGGATATGACTAGTGCAGTAGACAGAGGGGAACCGGTGGATGTGGTGTTTTTAGACTTCCAGAAGGCGTTCGAAAAGGTGCCTCACAAAAGGTTGCTGCAAAAGGTTAGGGTGCACAGAGTTGGGGGTAAGCTGTTAGCGTGGATTGAGGATTGGTTGTCTAACAGGAAGCAGAGAGGGTTCTGAAGGGAATGGCGGAGGTGATAGTGGATGCCTTAGTGATTATTTTCCAAACCTCGCTGGATTCTGGGAAAGTGCCGGAAGATTGGAAAACGGCTAATGTTATGCTGCTGTTTAAAAAGGGTAGCAGGCAAAAGGCAGGGAATTATAGGCCAGTTAGTTTAACGTCTGTTGTAGGAAAAATGCTTGAATCCATCATCAAAGAGGAAATAGCGAGGCATCTTGAGAAGAATTGTTTGATAGAGCAGACGCAGCACGGATTTGTTAAGGGGAAGTCGTGTCTGACGAATTTATTGGAATTCTATGAGGATGTGTCTAGTGCGGTGGATGGAGGGGAACCGGTGGATGTGGTGTTTCTCGATTTTCAGAGGCGTTTGATAAGGTGCCGCAGAAAAGGTTGTTACAGAAGGTTAGGGGGCATGGAGTTGGGGGTAGGGTGTTAGCGTGGATAGGGGATTGGCTGTCAAATAGGAGGCAGAGAGTGAGTGTCAATGGGTGCTATTCGGATTGGCAGTTGGTGACTAGTGGAGTGCCCCAGGGATCGGTGATGGGGCCTCAGCTATTTACCATCTATATAGATGATCTGGAGGAGGGAGCCGAGTGTAAGGTGTTGAAATTTGCTGATGACACAAAGATAAGTGGAAAAGCAAATTGTGCGGAGGGTGTAGAAAGTCTGCAGAGGGATCTAGATAAGCTGAGCGAGTGGGCGAGGACCTGGCAGATGGAATACAATGTTGGCAAGTGTGAGGTTATCCACTTTGGTAGGAATAATAGTAGGAGGGATTACTATTTAAAGGACGAAAAGCTGCAGCATGCTACGGTACAGAGGGACCTGGGGGTCCTTGTGCGTAAGTCGCAAAAACCCAGCCTACAGGTGCAGCAGGTGGTCAGGAAGGCAAATGGGATGCTGGCCTTCATAGCGAGGGGGATTGAATATAAAAGTAGGGAGGTCTTGCTGCAACTGTACAGGGCACTGGTGAGGTCGCAGCTGGAGTACTGTGTGCAGTTTTGGTCGCTGCACTTGCGCAAGGATATTTTGGCCTTGGAGGGAGTGCAGAGGAGGTTCACTAGGCTGATACCGGAGTTGAGGGGGTTGAGCTATGAGGAGAGGCTGAATAGACTGAGCTTGTACTCGTTAGAGTTTAGAAGGATGAGAGGGGATCTTATTGAGACATATAAGATGATGAAGGGGATGGATAGGGTAGAGGTGGAGAGGTTCTTCCCGCTCAGAAAGGACAGCAGGACTAGAGGGCACAGCCTCAAGATAAGGGGGGGTGGGCAGTTTAGAACAGAGTTGAGGAGGAACTTCTTCACTCAAAGGGTGGTGAATCTCTGGAATTCTCTGCCTGTTGAAGTGGTGGAGGCTACCTCGCTAAATATATTTAAGACACGGGTAGATAGGTTTTTGGTAGGCAGGGGGATTAAGGGTTATGGGGAGAAAGCGGGAAAGTGGAACTGAGCCACTTCAGATCGGCCATGATCTTATTGAATGGTGGGGCAGGCTCGAAGGGCTAGATAGCCTACTCCTGCTCCTATTTCTTATGTTCTTATGGAATCAATGAATGCTATTCTGGTTGGCAGTTGGTGACTAGTGGAGTGCCACAGGGATCGGTGCTGGCACCTCAACTGTTTACCATTTACATACACAATCTGGAGGAGGGGGCTGAGAGTAGGTAACAAAATTTGCTGATGACACGAAGATGAGTGGAACAGCAAATTGCGTGGAAGGCGCGGAAAGTCCGCAGAGAGATCTGGATAGGCTGAGTGAGTGGGCGAGGACCTGGCAGATGGAGTATAACGTTAGCAAATGTGAGGTTATCCACTTTGGTAGAAATAATAGTAAGAGGGATTATTATTTAAAGGGCGAAAAGCTGCAGCGTGCTACAGGGCAGAGGGACCTGGGGGTCCTTGTGCATGAGTCACAAAAACCCAGTCTGCAGGTGCAGCAGGTGGTCAAGAAGGCGAATGGAATGTTGGCCTTTGTAGCGAGGGGGATAGAATATAAAAGCAGGGAGGTCTTGCTGCAACTATACAGGGCACTGGTGAGGCCGCATCTGCAGTACTGTGAGCATTTTGGTCACTGCATTTGCAAAAGGATATATTGGCCTGGGAGGGAGTACAGAGAAGGTTCACCAGGCTGGTACCGGAGATGAGGGGGTTAGCCTATGAAGAGAGATTGAATAGACTGGGTCTGTACAGTTTAGAAGGCTGAGGGGGAATCTTATAGAGACTTACAAGATAATGAAGGGGCTAGATAGGGTAGAGGTAGAGAGATTCTTCCCGCTTAGAAAGGAAAACAGAACTAGAGGGCACAGCCTCAAAATAAGGAGTTGGGGGAGGCAGTTTAGAACAGAGTTGAGGAGGAACTTCTTCACTCAAAGGGTGGTGAGTCTCTGGAATTCTCTGCCCGTTGAAATGGTGGAGGCTACCTCGTTGAATATATTTAAGTCATGGGTAGATAGATTTCTGACAGACAAGGGAATAAAGGGTTATGGGGAGAAAGCGGGAAAGTGGAACTGATCCACTTCAGATTAGCCATGATATTGAATGGCGGGGCAGCCTCGAAGGGCTAGATGGCCTACTCCTGCTCCTATTTCTTATGTTCTTAAACGATCCCAGCATGTCTGCCTCCACCACCCTACTTGGCAGTGCATTCCAGGTCCCCACCACCCTCTGTGTAAAAAACATCCCTCTGATATCTGAGTTAAACCTCGCCCTTCTCACCTTAAGCCTGTGACCCCTTGTGATCGTCACCTCCGACCTGGGAAAAAGCTTCCCACTGTTCACTCTATCTATACCCTTCATAATCCTGCAGGGTTTCAGGACGTGGCAGTCAGAGGGCAATGGTTGTGGAGTGGGGGGTAAACAAAGGAGGTGCTTGGGGGTCAGGAGCTCAAAGCAGGCAGGGTACTGGGGATGGGGATGATCTGGGTTCATTTAGAGGGAAAATGCTAGATAAGGTGCAACACTCACCCTTGCTGCCCGAATGAGGTCGTTCAGTTTTTTTGCAGCACTGTTTCCCGGTTCTCCTGGCAAGTGCCCTGGCATTAATACATGCTGCCACTGCCTTCCAGACTGCATTTCCATCCCTTCTACACCCATGAGGGTGTAGGAGGATGGATTAGTAAATTTGCTGACGACACCAAAGTCGGAGGAGTTGTAGACAGTGAGGATGCATGTTACAGTTTGCAGAGGGACATAGATAAGCTGCAGAGCTGGGCCGAGAGGTGGCAGATGGAGTTTAATACGGAAAAGTGTGACGTGATTCACTTTGGTAAGAATAACAGGAGTACAGAATATAGGGCTAATGGAAGGACTCTTAGTAGTGTCGACCAGCAGAGAGATCTCAGGGTACATGTGCATAGCTCCCTGAAAGTTGGCACCCAGGTTGATAAGGTTGTTAAGAAGGCGTACGGTGTGTTAGCTTTTATTGGTAGAGGGATTGAATTTCGGAGCCGAGAGGTCATGTTACAACTGTACAAAACTCTGGTGCGACCGCACTTGGAGTATTGCGTACAGTTCTGGTCGCCGCATTATAAGAAAGATGTGGAGGCATTGGAAAGGGCGCAGAGGAGGTTTACCAGGATGTTGCCTGGTATGGTGGGAAGGTCTTATGAGGAAAGGCTGAGGGACTTGAGATTATTTTCACTGGAGAGAAGAAGGTTACGAGGTGACCTGATTGAGGCATACAAGATGATCAGAGGATTGGATAGGGTGAACAGTGAGAGCCTTTTACCTCGGATGGTGATGGCTAACACAAAGGGACATAGCTTTAAATTAAGGGGTGGTAATTATAGGACGGATGTCAGAGGTAGGTTCTTTACTCAGAGGGTAGTAAGGTCGTGGAATGCCCTGCCTGCAACAGTTGTGGACTCGCCAACTTTAAGGGCATTCAAATGGTCAGTGGATAGGCATATGGATAACATTGGAATAGTTTAGGTTAGAGGGTCATTAGATTGGTTCCACTGGTTGGCGCAACATCGAAGGCCGAAGGGCCTGTACTGCGCTGTAATGTTCTATGTTCTTCCTCTGGGACGGCATCCTGCAGGGGGGAAGAGGGTGAACAGCCTTGCCTCCACTGTCTCCAGCAACCTGGCCAAATCAGCGTCTTCCTGGAGGCCATCTCCTCCTGCATTGCCTGCCTGTCTGTCCATCCTTGGGCTTTTTATGGAGTTGTCCCTTGCTAGGGCAGGTCAGCTGCAGGCAGTTTGGGCAAATTATGCATTAGAGCATTCTAGCAAGTTTAATGCAGTTTGACCTGTTATCTTTGAGGGGAAACAATACTTACAGGTGTGCTGATAGAGTGGGGTGGATTTGTGCCTCTTTGACGACAGGGGACAAGGGAGAGAGAGGGTCACGTCACTCAGCCATCAGGACTCATCATTAAGCCATCATTAAGCAGGAAATTGCGAGGCATCTTGAAGGGAATTGCTTGATAGGGCAGACGCAACACGGTTTCATTAAAGGGAAGTCGTGTCTGACAAATTTACTGGAGTTCTATGAGGATGTGTCTAGGGCAGTGGATAGAGGAGAGCCGGTGGATGTGGTCTTTCTGGATTTTCAGAAGGCGTTTGACAAGGTACCTCACAAGAGGTTATTGCAGAAGGTCAGGGGACATGGAGTTGGGGGTAGGGTGTTAGCGTGGATAGAGGATTGGTTGTCAAATAGGAGGCAGAGAGTGGGGGTCAATGGGTGCTATTCGGATTGGCGGATGGTGACTAGTGGGGTGCCCCAGGGGTCGGTGCTGGGGCCTCAGCTATTTACCATTTATATAGATGATCTGGAGGAGGGAACCGAGTGCAGGGTGTCGAAATTTGCTGATGACACCAAGATTGGGGGAACGGCAAATTGTGCGGAGGGTGTGGAGAGTCTGCAGAAGGATCTAGATAGGCTGGGCGAATGGGCCAGGAAATGGCAAATGGAATTTAATGTTGGCAAGTGTGAGGTGGTCCACTTTGGTAGGAAGAATGGTAGGAAGGACTATTACTTACGTGGCGAAAAACTGCAGCAGGCGACGGTGCAGAGGGACCTCGGGGTCCTTGTGCATGAATTGCAAAAACCCAGCTTGCAGGTGCAGCAGGTGGTCAGGAAGGCGAATGGGATGCTGGCCTTCATAGCGAGGGGGATTGAATATAAAAGTAGGGAGGTCTTGCTGCAGCTGTATAGGGCATTGGTGAGGCCGCAGCTGGAGTACTGTGTGCAGTTTTGGGCGCCGCACCTGCGCAAGGATATTTTGGCCCTGGAGGGAGTGCAGAGGAGGTTTACCAGGCTGATACCGGAGTTGAGGGGATTGAGCTATGAGGAGAGGCTGAATAAACTAGGCTTGTACTCGTTAGAGTTTAGAAGAATGAGGGGAGATCTCATTGAGACGTATAAGATGATGAATGGGATGGATAGGATAGAGGTGGAGAGACTCTTCCCGCTCAAAAAAGACAGTAGGACTAGGGGGCACAGCCTCAAGATAAAGGGGAGGCGGTTTAGAACGGAGTTGAGGAGGAACTTCTTCACTCAAAGGGTGGTGAATCTCTGGAATTCTCTGCCCGTTGAAGTGGTGGAGGCTGCCTCGCTAAATATTTTTAAGAAGCGGGTTGATGGGTTTTTGATAAGAGAAGGGATTAAGGGTTATGGGGAGAGGGCGGGAAAGTGGAACTGAGCCACGACAGATCAGCCATGATCTTATTGAATGGCGGGGCAGGCTCGAAGGGCTAGATGGCCTACTCCTGCTCCTATTTCTTATGTTCTTATGTTCTTATGTTCTTATGACTCGGGGGATGATGAGACCATGTGCAAGGGAGTCAAGTGGAAGAGGGGCGGGGTGGGGTTAAGGGGGTCAGTAATGTTGGGAGAGAGGGAAGCTATATCCAATGGGGGGAGGTGGGGGGTGCAGAGCTGGGATACTTTTCTGCTTTTCCTGAGCATACACAGTTTGTGGCTTCAATCTGAGCTGCAGGCTGTCTGGGGAATTACGCCCCCTGCCCAATGCCTCTCACAGCTAGAGCTGCCAAAGGAGGTGATAGAAGCAGGCACACGAGCAACATTTAAGAGGCAGCTGGAGGTGTACATGAATAGGGAGGGGATAGAGGGAGAAAGACTGAGTCAGGGCAGAAGGTTTTTTCATCAGTTTACTTAGGGCATCATGATTGGTATGTGCCTGGAGGAGCGAAGGGCCTGTTCCTGTGCTGTATTTTTCTTTATTCTTTGTGCTTTGATCAATCATAGAACATAGAACACTACAGCACAAACAGGCCCTTCGGCCCACAAGTTGCGCCGATCACATCTATACCTACTAAGCCATAGACCTATCTATAACCCCCAATCCCATCAGATCCCATATACTCATCCAGAAGTCTTTTAAAAGACCCCAGCGAGTTCGCCTCCACCACCACTGACGGCAGCCGATTCCATTCACTCACCACCCTCTGAGTGAAAAACTTACCCCTAACATCACTTCTGTACTTGCTCCCCAGCACCTTAAATCTGTGTCCTCTCGTAGCAACCATTTCAACCCGGGGAAATAGCCTCTGAGAATCCACCCTATCTATTCCTCTCAACGTCTTATAAGCCTCTATCAGGTCGCCTCTCAACCTTCGTCTCTCCAGGGAGAAGAGTCCCAGCTCCCTCAACCTATCTTCATAAGGCATGCCTCCCAATCCAGGCAACATCCTTGTAGATCTCCTCTGCACCCTTTCAATAGCTTTCACGTCCTTCCTGTAGTGAGGCGACTAGAATTGCGCACAGTACTCCAAGTGGGGTCTGACAAGGGTCTTATAAATTGCAGCATTACTTCCCGACTCCTAAACTCAATCCCTCGATTAATGAAGGCCAGTACACCGTACGCCTTCTTGACCACATCCTCCACCTGCGAGGCCGATTTCAGAGTCCTATGGACCCAGACCCCAAGATCCCTTTGCTCTTCAACACAGCTAAGACTCCTACTCTTGATATTGTATTCCTTCATCCCATTGATCCTGCCAAAATGGACCACTACACATTTATCTGCTGAATCAGAGTTTTGCATGAACTTCTGTTGTTTCTTCTTTCACCATCCTTTGTCTTGTCATTGCTAGTCAGCAGATAGATCACAACAATAAATTGGATTATAACCAGCATATGTGACGATTCATATCCAAGGACTTATACCAAGTTTCCCAATTTAACAACTATTCCCACCATGGAATAATTTACATGTTTTGTATATCTTTCCCAACCTCACTTCTCTGCCATTTCTCTATTTTCCATTATGAATTCCCCTGACTCTGCCTGTAATGAACCCACGTTTCTTTAGCCAAATGCTTCTTTTTTTACATACCTGTAAAGACTTTTGTAGTCCTGTTTTTTGCTTAATTGCATTCATATTCAATTCTCCATTTATCGCTTTCTTGGGCTTCCTTCACTGTACTTTAAAAATCTCCCATTTCTCAGTTTACTACTATTTCTGGCAACTATTAAGTCTTCTTTTAATCTTATGCAGTCCTTAATTTCTTTTGTCAGCCATGGTTGACTGGCATTTTTCATGCTTATGCATCTTGAAAGAATGCATAGCTGCTGTAAGATGTGTAATAGTTCATTGAAAACTATCTATTGCAAATCCACATTCATACCTTTTAATGTATTTTCCTAATACACCTCAGCCAAAATTTCCCACATCCCTTCATAATTTACTTACTCAGCTATAACACCCCCTATTTAAGAAGGGTTGTCGAGATGAGCCAGGGAACTACAGACCAGTGAATCAGTGAGACTCACATCAGTAGTAGGGAAACTACTGGGGAAAATTCTGAAGGAAAGTATCCACTCTTGGAGAGGCAAAGCTTGATCAGGGATAGTCAGCATGGCTTGTCAGAGGAAGGTCATGCCTGACAAATTCGATTGAATTTTTTGAGGAGCTGGCCAGATGTGTAGATGAGGGTGGTCAATATAATTTATATGGATTTCAGCAAAGCCTTTGAAAAGGTCACATATGGGAGTTTTATAAAGAAGATAAGTTCATATGGAAGAAAAAGTAATTTGATAAAATTCAGAGAACATGCAGACTGCACACAGACAGTGACCCAAGCCGTAATTGAACCCGGGTCCCTGGTACTGTGAAACCGCAGTGCTAACCATTGTGCCACCAATAGGGAAAGTATGATGAGGTAGAGCAGCATGTTGTCATTTGGAAACTTAAGTTGTGTTTTCAGATGATGTGGCAGCTTGTAGCTAAAGTCCTTGAGCAACAGAGGTAACAGCAGGAGAAGAAAGAAAAGCCATCGCAGATGAGTCATTGTCAGTAGTGGAGAAAAGGCCCTTTGGCCAATCAATTCTACATTGACAATAACTACAACTAAAGTCGCGCTAAACCTATTTCCATATAGGAAGATAAATACACAAGCATATAAGAGCTAATGAACTTTTCTTATCCTCAATATACAATACAGCAGCTTTCACAAATATTTACAGCATTGACACATATGCCTTCAATCATGATGAGGGAAAGCAGTGACACAGGTGTATTGTCATTCAATCCAGAGACCCAAGGTAAGGCTCTGGCGACCTGGATTCCAATCTCACCATGGCAAATGGGGGAAATCTGAATTCAATAAATATTTAGAACTATATCAACTGTTGTAAAAACACATCTGGTTCACTAATGTCCTATAGGGATATCCTCATCTGTCGTGGACCTGGCCTTGGGTAGGCTGTGTGGAATTTGCACATTCACCCCATGTCTATGTGGGTTTCTGCCAGGTGCTCTGGTTTCCTCCCACAGTCCAAAAATATGCAGGTTAGGTGGAATGGCCATGAAAAAATTCCCCTTAGCCCAGGGTTGCTAGGATAGGGTGGGAAAGACGGTTGGGGGGGGGGGGGGGGGGGGGCGGGGGTGGTCTGTAATTATAGGCGACTTTAAGCTGAATATAGATTGGAAGAGTCAAATTAATCATGGTACAATATTTAGACTTTTAGAGGCTTTCGACAAGGTCCCACATAGCAGACTACAATGTAAAGTTAAAGCGCATGGGATTGCAGATAATGCCTTGAGATGGATAGAATCTGTACTCGGACCCCAACTGTTCTCATATATTAATGATTTGGAAGCGGGAACTGAATGTATTATCTGCCAAGTCGCTGATGATACAAAGTTGGATGGGAGGGTGAGCTGTAAGGAAGGTGCAGAGATGCTTCAGCATGATTTGGACAGGCTGAGTGTGTGCTTAGCAGATGCAGTACAATGTGGATAAATGTGAGGTTATCCATTTTGACAGCAATAACAGTAAGGCAGATTATTACTTGAATGGGTGTAAATTGAGAGGTGAATACTCAGCAAGACCTTGGTTCCTTCGTGCATCAGTCGCTGAAAAGTAAGCGTGCAGGTACAGCAGGCAGTAAAGAAGCCAAAAGGCCTCCATTGCAAGAGAACTTGAGTATAGAAATAGAGGTGTTTTACTGTAATTGTATATGATGTTGGTGTGGTCACACATGGAGTATTGAGTGCAGTTTTGGTGTCCTTATCTGAGGATGGATGTCCTTGCTAAAAAACTGAATGAGGAGAAATTTCTTCACCCATAGGGTGGTGAATGGTGAATCCACTACTACAGAAAGTAGTTGAGGCCAAAATGTTATCCAATTTCAAGAAGAAATTAGATATAGCTTTTGGGGCTGAAGGGATCAAGGGATATGGGAGGAAGGGGGATCAGGATATTGAATTCCATGATCAGACTCGATGGGCTGAATGGCCTCCTTTTGCACTGTAGAATTTTATGATTCTATGATGAAAATGAATGGTGGAGCAGGCTCAAAGAACCGAATGGCGTACTGCTGCTTCTAATTTCTGGTTTTTAAATGACTGATTGAGCCACTCAGGGGTGGCAACAAATGATGGTCCAGACAGCAATGTCCACTTCCCATGACTGAATAAAAAAATTCTTCAGGTTTGTTCATTTCTCAGCTAAGCCACTAGGTGGGAGCACATACTGGAACAGAAAGATGAAAATGGAAATATTAAGTCTCTTTATATCTTGGCAGATGAATTCCATAACATAACAGGAGTTATTCAAATTGTCCTTTACAACTTCCTGTCCATTTATGTTTAGTTGCATGACAGTGCAGACAAGCTAATGCTAAAAGTGCAAAATAGGTGCCACCTACAGTCCCAGCAATACTTGCACAGTCAGCAAACCCAATGCCTGCCAACAACATATCACCTGCATTTAGACACAAGTGATTGGCTTCCGTCTAGTTATTCATTTTTTATCTAGTTTGGGGAAATTACTGGAGTGACAGTTCAGATGAGAAGATGCAACCACGATGACCAACTCCTAAAGCACAAATGAATAAATAGACTGCATGGACACTTAATTTTGGCTTTATACATTGTAGTTACACACACAGCAAGACCAAGTAGGATCTAATCAAGATGATTTTATAATTTAGCACTCAGTATACTCAAGACAGGTAAGTAACTAGATCCCCAGGCTGTTTTGACTGTACTGTTTTGGCCTCCTTATCTGAGAAATGATGTTCTTGCTTAGAAAGTGCAGCGAAGATTTACCAGACTGATTCATGGGATGGTGGGACTGGCATATGAGGAGAGATTGAGTCAGTTCAGATTACATTCACTGGAGTTTGAAAAATGAGAGATGTTCTCATAGAAACTTACAAAATTCTGATGGAACTAAACAGAGCAGATGCAGGAAGGATGTTCCAAATGTCTGGGAATCCAGAACCTGGAGTCACAGGCTGAGAATACGGGGAAGATCATTTAGAACTGAGATGGGGAGAAATTTCTTCACCAAGAGAGTGGTAAGCCTGTGGAATTCTCTATTAGAGAAAGTAATTGAAGCCAAAACATTGTATGTTTTCATAAGTAGTTAGACAGAGATAGCTCTTGGGGCTAAAGCTATTAAAGGAAATGGGAGGAGGGTGTGATCAGGATATTGAGTTGTATGATCAGCTACGATCAGCATCACAGTTCCTTCGAGGTCACTGGATCAAAACTCTATCATTCCCTACCCCATAAAATTATAAGAGCAGCTTCACAAAATGGAACACAAAGGTTCAAGATGGCAGCCTGCCACCAACTTCATAAGAACATAAGAAATAGGAGCAGGAGTAGGCCATCTAGCCCCTCGAGCCTGCCCCGCCATTTAATAAGATCATGGCTGATCTGAAGTGGCTCAGTTCCACTTTCCCGCTTTCTCCCCATAACCCTTAATTCCCTTGCCTACCAAAAACCTATCTACCCGCATCTTAAATATATTTAGCGAGGTAGCCTCCACCACTTCAATGGGCAGGGAATTCCAGAGATTCACCACCCTTTGAGTGAAGAAGTTCCTCCTCAACTCCATTCTAAACTGCACCCCCCCTTATCTTGAGGTTGTGCCCTCTAGTCCTGCTGTCCTTTCTGAGTGGGAAGAACCTCTCCACCTCTACCCTATCCATCCCCTTCATCATCTTATATGTCTCAATAAGATCCCCCCTCATCCTTCTAAACTCTAACGAGTACAAGCCCAGTCTATTCAGCCTCTCCTCATAGCTCAACCCCCTCAACTCCGGTATCAGCCTAGTGAACCTCCTCTGCACTCCCTCCAAGGCCAAAATATCCTTGCGCAAGTGCGGCGACCAAAACTGCACACAGTACTCCAGCTGCGGCCTCACCAGTGCCCTGTACAGTTGCAGCAAGACCTCCCTACTTTTATATTCAATCCCCCTCACTATGAAGGCCAGCATCCCATTTGCCTTCCTGACCACCTGCTGCACCTGTAGGCTGGGTTTTTGCGACTCACGCACAAGGACCCCCAGGTCCCTCTGCACCGTAGCATGCTGCAGCTTTTCGCCCTGTAAGTAGTAGTCCTTCCTACTATTATTGCTACCAAAGTGGATAACCTCACACTTGCCAACATTGTATTCCATCTGCCAGGTCCTCGCCCACTCGCTCAGTCTATCTAGATCCCTCTGCAGACTTTCTACACCCTCCGCACAATTTGCTTTTCCACTTATCTTTGTGTCATCAGCAAATTTCAACACCCTACACTCAGCCCCCTCCTCCAGATCATCTATATAAATGGTAAATAGCTGAGGCCCCAGCACCGATCCCTGGGGCACTCCACTAGTCACCAACTGCCAATCCGAATAGCACCCATTGACACCTACTCTCTGCCTCCTATTTGACAATAAATCCGTCAGACACAACTTCCCTTTAACGAATCCGTGCTGCGTCTGCTCTATCAAACAATTCTTCTCAAGATGCCTCGCTATTTCTTCTTTGATGACGGATTCAAGCATTTCTTGAAAGGGAACTAGGGATGGGGAATAATACAGGTCCTGACTACAAGCAAAAACCAGATCCTGAAAATTAATTTAAAAATTAATAGAAGATTGACAAAAGGGAAGTGACTTATATAGAATACTGAATTGTCACAATGCACCACCACCTTCTCAAGGACAATTAGGGACGGGCACAAATGCCGGCATAGCCAACAATGCCCACATCCTATAAAATAATTTTTAAAATCATGGTGATTAAACACCTGAGAATATGCCAAGTAAAAATGGAAAAGTAAACTTGTTTTGTCACAGAACAGATTAAAATTGCCCCAAATTAAAAAGTGGGAAGTAAAGTGACAGACTAAAAACCAAAATGAAATAAAATTCTCATGAATTTGCATTCAATGTGCTGAACTGAGATGTCCACAGAATGAAACTGAACCTATTTCTACCTGATGGTCCTGAATTTTTCTCCCCACCACTCGGAACGTGTTGTTGCCTGTATGGTGGTAAATATGTACTCTACTGAATCCAGTTGCTCCACCAGCTGGTACCCACTTCTTATTGCCATCATCGTACACCATAACGGCAGCCCGTGCCTGGCATATACTTTGTTCACTGCAAATACAGAAAAACAAAGGGTCAATTCACTTGTTGAGTAGTTTACCAGTTAGAAACTGTTATGACAAGACATCAAACTTGAGAACTCTCTCCCCACCAACACCCACGCACCCCCCCCCCTCCCCCCCACCACTTCCCACAGGCATTGTTAGCCTAAACTGCTGCGTATTCCCAGATATTTTTGTTTATTTGTTCAGACAATAATCATTTCAATATGTCAAAATGCAGTAAAATTGGTTGCAATTCAAATCTTTGGCACTGTAGCAGTGAAACATTTCAAAAATATCTCTTTGCTCTAATTGTCTACAACTGTATACTATTCAGAGAGTGGCTAAAAGGAAAACACACATTTTAGGTTTTACACCCCTTCACATTGAGTGACTATACTACAATCCATGATAGCCAAATTCCTTGTAGTCTTGGAAAATAGTGTGATTCATGGGCCAAATTACCTTGATTTATTGCATGCAATACGGAGGGGGTCACTAAGCAGTGTGCAGGCAGGGAACAAAGTAAGCAACACAGATGCAGAGTTAGAGGAAGGGAAAATTAAAGAGGAAAACAAATTCAGAGAAAAGGGAGGGAAAGGACAGAGTGAGGTGAAAGGACAGAGAGCAAAAGGGTGAACTCAATGTGGGGAAGGGAAGAAGCCTGAGGGAGAGATTGGAGACATATTAGGCAGGATTTTCCGGCCGTGCTCGTCCCAAAGCTGGAAAGTCCTGCCCAAGGTTAAAAGGCCTTTGCATGGTCCGTGTCCCGCCCGCTACGATTCCTGTGATGGGCAGGATGGTAGAATTCCAGTCATTAAATTTGAGAGAGGCAAAGACATGAAGAAAGGAATTGTACAAATTGGAAACTAGAAGCCTTTTTGTTATGTATCTAACTTAAGTACAAGGTGATAGAACATAGAACACTACAGCACAAACAGGCCCTTCGGCCCACAAGTTGCGCCGATCACATCTATACCTACCAAGCCATAGAACTATCTGTAACTTCCAATGCCATTAGATCCCATATACTCATCCAGAAGTCTTTTAAAAGACCCCAGCGAGTTTGCCTCTACCACCACCGACGGCAGCCGATTCCACTCACTCACCACCCTCTGAGTGAAAAACTTACCCCTAACATCTCCTCTGTACTTGCTTCCCGGCACCTTAAACCTGTGTCCTCTCGTAGCGACCATTTCAGCCCTGGGAAACAGCCTCCGAGAATCCACCCTATCTATTCCTCTCAACATCTTATAAACGTCTATCAGGTCGCCTCTCAACCTTCGACTCTCCAGGGAGAAGAGACCTAGCTCCCTCAACCTATCTTCATAAGGCATGCCTCCCAATCCAGGCAACATCCTTGTAAATCTCCTCTGCCCCCTCTCAATAGCTTCCATATCCTTCCTGTAGTGAGGCGACCAGAACTGCACACTGTACTCCAAGTGGGGTCTGACAAGGATCCTATAAAGTTGCAGCATTATCTCCTGACTCCTAAACTCAATCCCTTGATTAATGAAGGCCAATACACCATACGCCTTCTTGACCACATCCTCCACCTGCGAGGCCAATTTGAGAGTCCTATGGACCCGGACCCCAAGACCCCTCTGCTCTTCAACCCAGCTAAGACTCCTACGCTTGATATTGTACTCCTGCATCCGGTTGGTCCTGCCAAAATGGACCACTACACATTTATCTGCGTTGAAGTCCATCTGCCACTTCTCCACCCAGTCTTGCATCCTATCTATGTCACGCTGCAACTTCTGACATCCCTCCAGACTATCCACAACACCACCAACCTTCGTATCGTCGGCAAACTTACTAACCCATCCCTCCACTTCCTCATCCAGGTCATTTATGAAAATGACAAACAGCAAGGGTCCTAGAACAGATCCCTGGGGCACTCCACTGGTGACCGACCTCCATTCAGAAAAAGACCCATCCACAACCATTCTCTGCCTTCTGCAGGCAAGCCAGTTCTGGATCCACAAGGCCAAAGCCCCTTGGATCCCATGCCCTCTCACCTTCTCAAGAAGTCTTGCATGGGGGACCTTATCAAACGCCTTGCTGAAGTCCATGTAAACCACGTCCACTGCTCTTCCTTCATCAACGTGTTCAGTCACATTTTCAAAGAACTCAACTAGTCTCTTAAGGCATGACCTGCCCTTGACAAAGCCGTGCTGACTATTTCTGATCATTCTAAACTTCTCTAAATGCTCATTAATCTTGTCCCTCAGAATCCTCTCCATCAACTTACCAACCACTGAGGTCAGACTCACCGGTCGGTAATTTCCCGGGCTATCCCTGTTCCCTTTCTTGAAAATAGGAACCACATCCGCAATCCTCCAATCCTCCGGAACCTCTCCCGTCTCCATCGACGATGCAAAGATCATCACCAGGGGCTCTGCAATCACTTCCCTCACCTCCCACAATAACCTGGGGTACATCCCATCCGGTCCCGGCGACTTATCTATCTTGATAGAATTTAAAAGTTCCAACACATCCTCTCTCTTAATATCCACATACTCAATCTTTTCAGTCTGCCATAAACCTGTAGTACAACCTCCCAGATCACTTTCCACCATGAATACCGAGGCGAAGTACTCATTAAGCACCTCTGCCATGTCTTCCGGTTTCACACAGACTTTTCCCCCTTCACCTTTTATAGGTCCTATCCCTTCTCTTCTCATCCTTTTACTCTTCACATATTTGTAGAACACCTTGGGATCCTCCTTAATTTTACCCGCCAAGGCCTTCTCACATCCCCTTCTGGCTCTAATTTCCTTTTTAAGCTCCTTTCTACAAGCCTTATACTCCTCTAGATCCTTAACATCTCTTAGCTGTCTGAACCTTTTATACGCCTTTCTTTTCTTCCTGACCAGGTTCACCACAACCTTCGTGCACCATGGCTCCCGCGACCTACCAAAACCTCTTTGTCTCATCGGAACATTGCCGTGCAGAGCTCCAGTCAAACATTCCTTGAAAATCTGCCACCTTCCTTCAGTACTTGTCCCCAAGAACGCCTCCTTCCAGTTTATTCGTCCAATTGTCTGCCTGATATCATCATATTTCCTCTTACTCCAGGCAAACACCTTCCCATTACATTACACACATTTTATCAGCATTGTGTTGGCTATAAGCTGTTTTGGACACTCCAAGGTTATTAAAAGCACTATATAAATTCAAATTGTTTCTTTACTTGTGACAAACAGAGCTTTACAGTTTAGAACACATCTCAATGGATTTCAAGGAGGAACTCCTCAGGCTCTTGTTAACAAATGGAATTATTCAGTTACTACGCAAAAACTAAAACAGCAATGTCAGTTTAAACTTATGAAGTAGAGATGCATACTGAATTGTGGAATCAGAGTACAGTGGCAGCATGCATACAATTGGCCGAGTGACAGGCAACAGAGAGTAGCGGTGAATTGTTGCTTTTCAACCGGAGGAAGGCATCCAGTGGGGTTCCCAGGGTCAGTATTTGGAATACTGCTTTTCTTAATCTATATTAATGACCTAGACTTAAGTGTGCAGCTTCAAAATTTGCAGATATACAAAATATGCAAGTATTGTGACCTTTGTGAGAGATAGATTTTAAGAAGGCATAGACAGTCTGGTGGTATGGGAGACACAGTAATAAGTCTTACAACACCAGGTTAAAGTTCAACAAATTTATTTGATAATAAACCCACAAGCTTTCAGGGTTTGCCCCTTCGTCAGGTGACTGGAGAGTTCTAGTCTCAAACAGGGCATATAAAGGCACACACAGTTTATAGATTACTGATTAGAATGTGAGTCTTTACAGCTAACCAATTCTTAAAGATGCAGACAATGTGAGTGGAGATAGCATTAAGCATAGATTAAAGAGATGTGTATTGTCTCCAGACAGGACAGTAAGTGTGATGTTGCAAGCCCAGGCAAGTCATGGGGGTTACAGATAGTGCAACATGAACCCAAGATCCTGGTTGAGGCCATCCTCATGTGTGCGGAACTTGGCTATCAGTTTCTGTTGCCTCCCATACATGGTATGGGAGGCAACATGGCTGATGAAATTTAATGAAGAGAGGTGTAAAATTATACATTTTGTGGAGAAAGAACAAGGAGAAGTAATATAAAATGGGGGCAGAGGAGCAGAAGGACCTTGGAGAGGTTTACATGCACAAATCATTGAAAGGGACAGCGTAGATTGAGAAAAAGATTAAAGCGGCATATAGCAACCTGGGTGTGACAAATGGGGCTGTGATTATAAAAGCAAGAAGATTATGGTGGGAACCTGTATAAAACACACTGGTTTCATTTAAACTGAGATATGTGTCCAATTTTGGGCACCACACTTTAGAAAAGTTGTGAAGGCATTAGAGAGGGTGCAGGAAGAATTTACAAGTATAGGTCTAGGGATAAGGGGCTTTAGCTTTGTTTGATATACTGGTCAAATTACTTCATTCTGTGCTATAACCATCCCACGGTTCTATGATTCTAAGTGACGCAAGATAGTAAATCCAATTTTAATCCAGATACAGATTGTAAAAATTTATTAATCATCAACATTTTTGACAACTTTCAAAAATAGTGAACCAGGTCAATCTTATTCTGAATGAACATCCATCCCCATTTGCAGGCTCCAGCAGGACTTAACACTGATATTGGAGTAAGGCCACACTTGGAATACTGTGTATAGTTCTGGTCACCCTATTATAGAAAGGATATTATTAAACTAGAAAGAGTGCAGAAAAGATTTACTAGAATGCTACCGGGACCTTGATGGTTTGAGTTATAAGGACAGGCTGGATAAACAGGTCTTTTTCTCTGGAGTGTAGGAGATTTAGGAATGATCTCACAGAGGTCTATAAAATAATGAGGGGCACAAAGCAGCTAGATAGTCAGTGTCTTTTCCCAAAGGTAGAGGAGTCTAAAACTAAAGCGTATAAGTTTAAGGTGAGAGGGGAGACATACAGAGGGGCATTTTTTTCATACAGAGGGTGGGTGAGTGTCTGGAATAGCTGCCAGAGGTAGTAGTAGAGGCAGGTACAACTTTGTGACAGTTACATGGGTAAGATGAGTATAGAGAGATATGGGCCAAACGCAAGCAATTGAGACTAACTTGTGGTTAAAAAAGGGGTGGCATGTACAAGTTGGGCCGAAGGGCCTGTTTCCATGCTGTAAACCTCTGTAACTCTATAACAGCAGTTAAGCAAGAGTGGGAACCCTGTGTGACTGCTCACATCCCAACTGAGACTAATTGTGGTGCCTAACAATATCACATGCCTTATTGAACAAAGAACTTCTGGCTCACAAACAGCTTAACCTATTTTTAATTTTATAAAATTATGAATTTCTCCCCATGTCTTCAGTAATTTTCCAGTTCACCCTATTACTCAGCAATTCAAATCATTACTTTCTTATTCGTTCAGTGGATGTGGGTGTCACTGGCTGGGCCAGCATTTATTGCCCATCCGTAATTAACTTTGAACTGAGTGGCTTGCTGGACCATTTTCAGAGGGCAGTTTGGATTATATTCACTGGAGTTTAGAAGAGTGAGAGGGGATCTCATAGAAACTTACAAAATTCTAACCAGGTTAGACAGGGTAGATTCAGATGTGACAGCCTCAAGATAAAGGGGGGGGGCGGTTTAGAACAGAGTTGAGGGAGAACTTCTTTACTCAAAGGGTGGTAAATCTCTGGAATTCTCTGCCCGTTGAAGTGGGGGAGGCTACCTCGCTAAATATTTTTAAGACGCGGGTTGATGGGTTTTTGATAAGAGAGGGGATTAAGGGTTATGGGGAGAGGGCGGGAATGTGGAACTGAGCCACGACAGATCAGCCGTGATCTTATTGAATGGCGGGGCAGGCTCGAAGGGCCAGATGGCCTACTCCTGCTCCTATTTCTTATGTTCTTATGTTCCCAATGGTACGGGAGCTCAGAACCAGTGTGTGGATAAGGGGGTAAAACGTTTAGGACTGAGGTGAGGAGAAATTTTTTCACCCAGAGAGTGGTGAATGTGAGAAATTCTCTACCACAGGAAGTAGTTGAGGCCAAAATGTCTGATTTCAAGAAGAAATCTGGTACAGCTCTTAGGGCTAAAGAGATCAAAGGATTTGAGGGGAAGGGGGAATTAGAACATTGAATTTGATAATCAGCCATGATCATAATGGATGAGGGAAAGAGCCGATGGCCTATTCCTGCTTCTAGTTTCTACGTTTAAGAGTCAACCATATTGCTGTGGGTATGGAATCACCTGTAGGTCAAACCTGGTAAAGGTCCCTAAAGGACATCAGTGAACCAGATGGGTTTTTATGACAATCTACAATGATTTCATGGTTATCATTAGACTTTTTCAGATTTTTATTGAATTCAAATTTCACCATCTGCCCGGCTCCAAGAGAAAGTTATGGTTAAAGTTTATTTTGTTAGTCACAAGTAAGGCAAGTAACAAGTTACTATGAAATTCCCCAAGTCGCCACATTCCGGCGCCTTTTTAGGTCAATGCACCTAACCAGCATGTCTTTTAGACTGTGGGAGGAAACCCACGCAGACACGGGGAGAATGTGCAAACTCTACACAGACAATGGCCCAAGGTGGGAATCGAACATGGGTCCCTGGCACTGTGAGGCAGCAGTGCTAACCACTGTGCCGCATCACTCTGGGTTTCTGGATTACCAGTTCAATGACAATATCACTACACCACTGTCCTGATTAAAATGCTGACACAGTTCAACAAAAACTGGAGTAATTTGACTTGATCAGAGATTCAGCTGATCCATTTTTAACTAGAAACACTTGAACATAATTAGGCCATTTGATCCATCATGTAAGAACATAAGAAATAGGAGCAGGAGTAGGCCATCTAGCCCTTCGAGCCTGCCCCGCCATTCAATAAGATCATGGCTGATCTGTCATGGCTCAGTTCCACATTCCCACCCTCTCCCCATAACCCTTAATCCCCTCGCATATCAAAAACCCATCAACCCGCGTCTTAAATATATTTAGCGAGGCAGCCTCCACCACTTCAACTGGCAGAAAATTCCAGAGATTCACCACCCTTTGAGTGAAGAAGTTCCTCCTCAACTCCGTTCTAAACCGCCCCCCCTTTATCTTGAGGCTGTGCCCCCTAGTCCTACTGTCCTTTCTGAGCGGGAAGAGTCTCTCCACTTCTATCCTATCCATCCCATTCATCATCTTATATGTCTCAATGAGATCTCCCCTCATTCTTCTAAACTCTAACGAGTACAAGCCGAGTTTATTCAGCCTCTCCTCATAGCTCAAACCCCTCAACTCCTGCATCAGCCTAGTAAACCTCCTCTGCACTCCCTCCAAGGCCAAAATATCCTTGCGTAAGTACGGCGCCCAAAACTGCACACAGTACTCCAAGCTGTGGCCTCACCAATGCCCTATCTAGCCGCAGCAAGACCTTCCTACTTTTATATTCAATCCCCCTCGCTATGAAGGCCAGCATCCCATTCGCCTTCCTGACCACCTGCTGCACCTGCAAGCTGGGTTTTTGCGACTCATGCACAAGGACCCCGAGGTCCCTCTGCACCGTCGCCTGCTGCAGTTTTTCTCCACGTAAGTAATAATCCTTCCTACCATTATTCCTACCAAAGTGGACCACCTCGCACTTGCCAACATTAAATTCCATTTGCCATTTCCTGGCCCATTCGCCCAGCCTATCTAGATCCTTCTGCAGACTCTCCACACCCTCCACGCAATTTGCCGTTCCACCAATCTTGGTGTCATCAGCAAATTTCGACACCATACACTCAGTTCCCTCCTCCAGATCATCTATACAAATGGTAAATAGCTGAGGCCCCAGCACCGACCCCTGGGGCACTCCACTAGTCACCAACCGCCAATCCGAATAACACCCATTGACCCCCACTCTCTGCCTCCTATTTGACAACCAATCCTCTATCCACACTAACACCCTACCCCCAACTCCATGTCCCCTAACCTTCTGCAATAACCTCTTGTGAGGTACCTTGTCAAATGCCTTCTGAAAATCAAGACCACATCCGCCGGCTCTCCTCTATCCACCGCCCTAGACACATCCTCATAGAACTCCAATAAATTTGTCAGACACAACTTCCCCTTAATGAAACCGTGCTGCGTCTGCTCTATCAAGCAATTCCCCTCAAGATGCCTCGCTAGTTCCTCCTTGATGACGGATTCTAACATTTTGCCTACAACAGACGTTAAACTAACCGGCCTATAATTCCCTGCCTTTTGCCTGCCACCCTTCTTAAACAACGGCGTAACATTAGCCACTTTCCAATCTTCCGGCACTTCCCCGGAATCCAGCGACATCTGGAAAATAACCACCAAGGCATCCACTATCACCTCCGCCATTTCTTTCAGAACCCTCGGATGCATTCCATCCGGTCCTGGGGACTTGTCCACAATCAGCCCCCTCCAGTCTGTCGAGCACCGCCTCTCTAGTAACAATAATGTCATTGAGACCCTCCAGTCCTCCCACCTTTCCATCTCTAACGCCCGGCAAATTATTCACGTCCTCCTCCGTGAAGACCGAAACAAAAAAGTTATTCAAGGCCTCAGCCATTTCCCCATCCCCTACCATTAAGTCCCCCTTCTCATCCTCTAAGGGTCCAACGTTCACCCTAGCCAGCCTCTTCCTTTTTATATATTTATAAAAACTGTTGCTATCCTTTTTTATATTAAGCGCTAGCCCAGCTTCATAGTTTCTCCTACCCTTCTTTATCAACTTCTTTGTCAATCTTTGTTGACATTTAAACCTCTCCCAATCCTCTTCTCGCCCACTACTCTTGGCTACTCTAAACACCTCTGCTTTTAATTTAACACTTTCCTTCACTTCCTTCGTTATCCACGGCTTATTACCTCTCCTCCTACGGTCCTTTTTGACCATCGGAATAAATTTCTGCTGAGCACCAAGAAAGATCTCCTTAAAGATCCTCCACTGCTCCTCAGCACTCCCCCAGCACTCTTCCTCAGCACTTCCAACGCGCTCCTCCAGTCCACATTTGCCAATTCTTCTCTCATCCTACCGTACTCCCCTCTGTTCAAACAAAGGACGCGCGTTCGGGAACCCACTTTCTCCTCCTCCATCTGCACCAGAAACTCCACCATACAATGATCACTCTCCCCAAGAGGATCCTTCACCGCAAGGTCCCTAATTCTACCCACCTCATTACATAACACCAGGTCCAAGATAGCTCGCTCTCTCATCGGCTCCAACACACACTGTTCAAGGAAACTATCCCGGCAGCATTCCAAGAACTCCTCCTCGAGCCCACCGCATCGAACATGGGTCGACCAATCAATATGTAGATTGAAATCCCCCATAATTACGGCCGTCCCATTTGCGCGTTAACAGCCCACCCCACCTCCAGATCATTATTCGGGGGCCTATAGACGACACCTACCAGCGTCTTCCTCCCTTTGCTGTTCCTAATCTCTACCCACAACGATTCCACTTTCTGCTCCTTGGCTCCAATATCATCCCTTGCTACCACGCTGATGCTATCCTTAATCAGCAGAGCTACGCCCCCCACTTTTTCTTCCCGCCTATCCTTCCTAAACACTTGATACCCCTGGACATTCAGCTCCCAGTCCCTGTCACCTTGCAGCCACGTCTCTGTAATGGCCACCAGATCATATCCATTTGTGCTGATCTGCGCCACCAGCTCATCCACTTTATTCCGAATGCTTCGTGCATTCAGATAAAGTGCCTTCATCCCAGCCTTCACCTGGACCCTATTTGCCGGAACGCCAACAACCATACTCACGCCCCCTACTCCCTTTATTATTAGGACATCCTCGGCCTCCACCCTTACCTGTACCCTCTCCTTAACTTTAGGTCTCATAATGTCACCTACCCTCGCACCCTCCCCCCCCCCAGTTAGTTTAAAGCCCTGTCTACAGTCCTATTTACACGATTCGCCAGGACTCTGGTCCCAGCATGGTTCAGACCAACCCCATCCCGCCCGAACAGGTCCCACCTACCCCAATACTGATGCCAATGCCCCATAAATTCAAACCGATTCCTCCCACACCAATCCCTGAGCCACCCATTCATTTCCTTAATCCTATCAACCTTACACCCGTCTGCACTCGGTTCAGGCAGTAGCCCAGAGATAACCACCTTGTCGGTTCTACTTTTTAATTCCATCCCCAGCTTTTCATACTCCCTCCGCAGATCCTCACTTCGCATTTTGCCTACGTCGTTGGCACCCACATGTACCACAACGACCGGATTCTCACCCTCCCACTCCAGGTTCCTCTGCAGCTCAGATGCGACATCCCGGACCCGAGCACCAGGCAGACAACACATCCTTCTGTGCACTTTGTTATTGTGACAAAGGACAGTGTCAATACCCTTCACCCCACTATCTCCAATCACTACTACGTTCCTTTTCACCTTCTCTTTGCCTATGTCCTGCTGCATCACTGTACCGTGTGCAGTTTGCTCACCAACCTCACCGGTTCAGGCAGTAGCCCAGAGATAACCACCTTGTCGGTTCTACTTTTTAATTCCATCCCCAGCTTTTCATACTCCCTCCGCAGATCCTCACTTCGCATTTTGCCTACGTCGTTGGCACCCACATGTACCACAACGACCGGATTCTCACCCTCCCACTCCAGGTTCCTCTGCAGCTCAGATGCGACATCCCGGACCCGAGCACCAGGCAGACAACACATCCTTCTGTGCACTTTGTTATTGTGACAAAGGACAGTGTCAATACCCTTCACCCCACTATCTCCAATCACTACTACGTTCCTTTTCACCTTCTCTTTGCCTATGTCCTGCTGCATCACTGTACTGTGTGCAGTTTGCTCACCAACCTCACCTCCCTTGTCCTCGTCCACACTGGAAGCAAGAACCTCAAATCTGTTATGCAGATTGAGAGGCTGAGGCCTCCGCTCCCCACCCCCCTTCCTCCACTCCCCACCCCCCTTCCTCCTCTCAGCAGCCCCCTCTTGTTCCTGACCGTTAGAGTTAGCCAGTCCAGGGGGGTGGATGTCTCTTGCACCCCATTGACAATGGCACCCTCTCTCCCCCTGATGAGCCTCAGTGTCTGTAGCCCAGAGGCCAGCTCATCTACCTTGAGCTGGAGCTCCTCCAGCAACCTGCACTTACTGCAGACATGGTCACCGGGAAGGACCCTGGGGCCCACCAGTTCCCACATCATGCAGAAACAACACATCACATGCCCCTCCATTATTCACTGTAGTAATACTGAAAATTTCCACACGAACTTACCTGGCCCTTTTTCTCCCCAGCCCTTTTGATCTTAAGCCCTAGTAGCTCACTCTGCTTCCCACTCACTCCGCTGCCCGCTGTCTACACCAGGCCTCCTTTTAAACCTGGCGCTGTTTTAAAGCCTGCTCCCCCACAACTCCTTCTAACCACTCCCTCAGAATTCTTAAAGCGGTAAATACAAAAAGCCCACAAAAATGCTTTTAAATGCTTTAAACAGTTCTACAAGGTAAAAGTGCTTTAAACTTATTTAAACAGGTTTTTAACAGGTAATTTCTTATCTGTCTCTCTGCTCCTTCACTCGTCTGCTCCAGCAAACTTGTTGGTCTTTTCTTTAATAGGAAAACTCAAAGGATTGTGAATCTTAGAAATTTGCAACACTAAAAAGGCTGTGGAGTTGATGAGTATATTCAAACTTTTTTGGCACGATGGGAATCAAGGGATATGGGAACAGATTTGGAAAGTGGATTTGTTGTAGAACTTCAACTTTGATCTTACTGAATAGGAATGCTGGCCTACTCGTCCCATGTTTTATATTCTCAGCCATTTTGTAGGCCATGGTAGTTTTACTCTAAATTCCAGGGCAGAATTCATTCATCTGGGGACTGGGTCCCTTGGCAAAGGTGGAAACATGGAGTGCTTGGCCACTGAAGAAGGTTTTCCTGGATTTGCTTTCACCCAGTGAACCCAACAAATCAAACACTTTTGACATAAACCAGTTAGAGTCATAGAGGTTTACAGCATGGAAACAGGCCCTTCGGCCCAACTTGTCCATGCACGCTTTTTTTTAAACCCCTAAGCTAGTCCCCATTGCCTGCATTTGGCCCATATCCCTCGATACCCATCTTACCCGTGTAACTGTCTAAATGCTTTATAAAAGACAAAATTGTATCAGCCTCTACTACTATCTCTGGCAGCTTGTTCCAGACACTCACCACCCTCCGTATGAAAAAAGTGCCCCTCTGGACACTTTTGTATCTCTCCCTTCTCACCTTAAACCTAAGCCCTCTAGTTTTAGATGTCCCTACCTTTGGGAAAAGATATTGACTAGCTAGCTGATCTGTGCCCCTCATTATTTTATAAGTGACTTATTATTTCTCAAACAAATGTCACAATTAAATCCAATTTTAAAATTCTGCAGTGCCAACATTCCCTGATCAGATACCTTTAAATGAGCATATCTAATTTAGTCCACACTTTCTCAATTATCCAGTTGTTGGGCAGATGCAGTATTCAACATTAACTGCAATTCACACAAAAATGCAATACTACTGTAATTTTTTTAACCAATGTTGTACAGTATAACAATTCCTTTATCTATTCAAGACACACTTGAAGTGCACAAAGATTCCATCATAAATCAAGTTACTGTAACAAATTACATCACAAATGCAACATACTCCAACTGAAACAGAAATTTTCAAGTCAACTTTGCTGTTCCCTCATTTCAGTCAATGTGTTCAATTAATTTTTCAATTCTATTGGTTGAAGTCATTCAAGAGTTGACAGTAGCAACTTAAATCCTGTTTTGCTCATTGAAGGAAATTACAACTATTTGCAATATTTGACAGGACTACATATTTAGAAATTATAATTGGCTTCTGCAGGTTCTATATTTTAAAAGCTGCCCCATAATCAGAGAGCTTCTCAGTTCTCTGAATGGGCCATATAGTGGTCTCAGGCAAGGCTAGGGGAGGAGGGGTCTGCCTTCTAATCATCACCTTGTGGTGCCCAGATGTAGCTAAAGTGGCAAGTTTCTGCTCTGGACCTAAAAATCCTAACACTAAAATGACACCTCTACGACCTGCTACCTCTGTTATCCTGACAGCAGTTTACATCCCACCCCAGATGTGAAGACCGCACTGAACAAAATATATACTACTACAAATAGCATTGAGACGAAACATCCCGAGGCCTTGTTCATCACGGCCAGGGACTTCAATCAAGCCAAGCTCAAGAGCATTCTACCAAGGTACCACCAACACGTCTCCTGTTCCACCAGAGGCCCAAACGTCCGAGACCACTGCCACACAAATATCAAATATACAGACTGCTCTGTCGCCCACCCACACCTTGGCAAATCAGACCACAAGGCAATGCTCCTACTCCCGGCTTACTAGCAAAAACTGAAACAGAAGAATCCATCTAAGAAAGTCATGCAATGTTGGTCTGAGGAATCGGATGATCTCCTACAAGATTACTTAGAGTCAGTAAACTGGTCAGTATTTAAAAACACTGTGACCAGCCTGAACAACTACGCCACTAGAGTAACTGACTTCATTAGTAAGTGTGTAGAAGACTGTGCCAAAAAAACAAATCCATCTGTTCCCCAAACCATGGATGAACAAGGATATCCATTGCTTGATGAAATCCAGGTCTGAGGCGTTCAAGTCACGCGACCCTGACCTATACAAGAAAGCCAGATACCATCTAAGGAGATCATCAAAGATGCCAAGGGAGCTATGGAAAAGGACAAGGAACCATTTAGAGTAAGAATAATTATCTGGGGGAAAGCCAACTTAAATGGATCTGGGCTGAAAAATTTGAAGCAAAGATTAGCAGGCAAAATTGTAATTGAAAAACGGGCTGCTTTCAAAAAGAGAGTTCAAATACAGTCAAGAAATGTTCCCACAAAAGAATCACAGAATCCGTACAGTGCAGAAGGAGGCCATGGCCCATCAAGCTTGAACCAACCACAATCCCCCCAGACCCTATCCCTGTAACTCCATGCATTTACCCCCTGACATTAAGGGGCAATTTAGCATGACCAATCCACCTAATCCACACACCTTTGGACTATGGGAGGAAACCAGAGCATTCAGAGGAAACCCATTCAGACACAGGGAGAATGTGCAAACTCCACATAAGTCAGGAATCGAATCCAGGTCCCTGGCGCTGTGAGGCAGCAGTGCTAACTGCTGTGCCATCCTGCCGCCCCAAAAGATAGGGCAAAAGAATCCAAATCTCCCTGAATGGCAGAAGATAGTAATTCAGGCCAAGCTAAACATTTGTGCTTATGACTAATGCCAGGTGGATTGATTGGACAATTGCAAACTAGGCTGAATATTAAAGGTTCAGAGAGGAACTGAAAAAGCAACTTACAAGAAGCAAAGAGAGAGTATGAATCTCTAACAGAAAAATAAAAAGAGAGCCCCAAAGTTTTATATCGACACATAAATAGTAAAAGGTGCCAAGAAGAGGAGTAGGGCCAACTGGGGACCAAAAGGGGAATTTAAGGATGGAGATGGAGGCCACGGTTTTAGGTTTTAAATACTTTACAACTGTCTTTACCTAGGAAGACGATACTGAACAGGTTAAGGTCAAAGAAGAGGTAATTCAGGCATTTGAAAGGGTTTAAAATTGAAAAGGAGAGGTATTGGATTGGCCGTACATACCAAATTTGATAAGGGAACAGAAAAGGTGCATTCAAGGGAAATAACAGTGGAGATTTAAAGAAACTCACAAAGGAAGAAATGGTGACACAAGGAAAAACTTTTCATGCATTGGCCAAAATGTTTCAAAATGTTTCCTTTGATTCAGCAGTATAGGCCAGATTGTTCGGCTGGAGCAGGACGTAGAGGGAGAGATTCTTAGCAGGAGTGCTGACGGTAAGCAAAGTACTGGTGTTTTATTTATTCCGTTTTTTTTCACAGGTTTTTCTTTTCAAGGTTTAAACTAAGGGAAGTGGAAGTCGGGCGCAAGGGATTGTGGGAGGTTGAGTTTTTTTTCTCTTTCGAGGCTGTGCAGATGCTTGATGTCAGCCAGTGGTGAGCGGTAGGTTTAAAGAGCAGGCCACTCTATACAGCGGGCAGCATTGACAGCAGATAGCGGAGTGAGAAGGAGCAGAGTGAAGGCTGAACGGCTTTGGCTCATAATGGGCTTCGGCGAGAACAGGCAGAGGCGAGAGTAGGTTTTTTTCGGAGAGTTTATTCTTGTTTTTTTCCCAAAAATATCAGGCAAGATGTTGGAATGCTCCTCTTGCAGGATGTGGGAGATCAGGGGAGATCTCCGGTATCCCTGACGACAACACCTACAAAAGATGCAGCCAGCTGCAGCTGCTAGCAAAGCGTGTTAGGGAACTGGAGAAGAAGCTTGATGACCTCCGTCTAATTCGGGAGAATGAGAAGTTTATAGACAGTGGCTTTAGGGAGGTAGTTACACCTAAGCAGCAGAGCACAGGAAATTGGGTTACTGTAAGGAGAGGAAATGGAAATGGGAGAGGATAGGCAGAGCAGGGTTCCCCTGTGGCCATACACCTCCACGACAGGTTAACCGAATTGGATACTGTTGTAGGGGATACTTTACCTGGAACAAGCTGCGACAGCCGGAACTCTGATACTGAGTCTGGTTCCGCAGCGCAAAAGGGTGGGAGGAAGAAAAGAGCGGTAGTGATAGGGGACTCAATGGTCAGAGGTACGGACAGGAGGTCCTGTGGTTGGGACAGAGACTCCCGCATGGTTTGTTGTCTCCCAGGTGCCAAGGTCAGGGCTGTCTCTGATCGCGTGTACAGTGTTCTAAAGTGGGAAGGTAATCAGCCAGATGTCGTGGTACACATCGGTACCAATGACGTAGGTAGGAAGAGTGAGGAGGTCCTAAAGAAAGAGTATAGAGAGCTTGGATAGAAGTTAAAAAGCAGGACTCCGAGGGTAATAATCTCAGGATTGTTACCTGTACTACGTGCCAGTGAGGGTAAGAGTAGGATGCTTGGGCAGATGAACATGCGGCTGAGGAACTGGTGTAAGGGGCAGGGTTTCCAATTCTTGGATCATTGTGACATCTTCTGGGGCAGGTGGGACCTATGCAAGCGAGACGGGTTACACGTAAACTACAAGGGGACCAATATATTTGCAGGGAGGTTTGCTAGTGTTATTGGGGAGCATTTAAACCAGATTTGCGGGGGATGGGAACCGGAGTGCCAGTGCAGATAGTGGAGCAGGGGTAAAAAGATAAATTAGTTCAGGCAACATCACAAATGGAAGGGTTGAGTGTGGTGGAAATAATCTTTTGGGGTGTGTCTACTTCAGTGCCAGGAGTATTGTGGGGAAGACAGATGAGCCGAAGGCGTGGATTGACACATGGAAATATGACATTATAGCTATTAGCGAAACTTGGCTACAGGAGGGGCAGGACTGGCAGCTCAATGTTCCAGGATTCCAATGTTTCAGGCATGATAGAGGCAGAGGAATAAAAGGTGTGTGTGTGTTTGTGTGTGTGGCATTGTTGGTCAGGGAAAATGTTACAGTGGTACTGAAAAGGAGAAAAACTGCCAAGCAACGTGGAAAAGACAGGGGAATGACACTAAGTGAACTGCTTCTTCAGAGGGTCAGCACAAACACAATGGCCTGAATAGCCCTCTTCTATGCTACAACCAATCCATTATTTTATGAAATGATCATCAATGCATTCCACTTTTTTTTTAATGCTGGAATTTCCAATTGACCTGTTCACAAGTAAAATTAGCTGATAAACAATTTTGCAAACACGTAATTCATTTGGACATTCTCCTTTACCATTCAACAAAAAAAGCTATTTGCCTGATTTTAATTCTCGCCTGATAGCACATTACCACAACTTCCATTTATATCACATCTCGTGGTCCGTTAGCTTAGTCTGGACACTGAAAATGGGACGATCTCCTATCCTCCACTCTTCCAAACAAAAAGATGGGACTGAAGATTGGCTGACTGGCAGAAGGCAGAGAGTGGGGATAAAGGGGGTCCTTTTCAGGATGACAGAGGATGACTAGTGGAGTTCTGCAGGGGCTAGTATTGGGACCATAATATTTCACTTTATACATCAGTGATCTGGATGAAAGAACTGAGAGCATTGTGGCCAAGTTTGCACATGATACAAAGATAGGTAGACAAAAAAAAAGAGGGACAGGTAATAGCAAGGAGGCATTGTGGTTGCAGAAAGACTTGGGCAGGTTAGAAGAGTGAGAAAAGAAGTGGCAGATGGAATACAATGTGAGAACATGTGAGGTTATACACTTTGGTAGGTAAAATAAAGGCATGGACAATTGTCTAAATGGGCAGAGAATCCAGAAAACGGCTTGCAGGTTGAGTTGGTAGTTAGGAAGGCAAATACAATGTTAGCATTCATTTTGAGAGAACTAGGACAGGCCAGAGCATTGGAGAGGGTGCAGACAAGATTCACCAGGATACTCCTGGGATGGAACATTTACGTTATGAAGAGAGGTTGGATAAGCTTGGGTTGTTTTGTTGGAGCAGAGAAGACTGAGAGGTGACTTGATCAAGATGTACACGATTATGAGGGACAAGGACAGAATGGATAAGAGCAGCTGTTCCCCTTAGTTGAAGAGTCAGTCACATGGGACATAGGTTCAAGGTGAGGGACAGGAGGTTTAGGGAATATGTGAGGAAAGACTCTTTTACTCAGAGTGTGGTGGCGGTCTGGAATGTGCTGCCTGGGAGGGTGGTGGTGGTGGGTTGCCTCACATTCTTTAAAAAGTATCTGGATGAGCACTTGGCACATCATAACATTCAGGGCTGTGGGCCAAGTGCTGGCAGATAGTTAGGTGGGAGCTCAGGTGTTTCTAATGTGTCGGTGAGGACTCGATGGACCAAAGTGTGGAATCTATGATTCTAGAATACAAAAGCAAGGAAACACTGCTGAGGCTTTATAAGGCTCTGGTCAGACCACATTTAGAATACTGTGAGCAATTTTAGGCCGTGTATCTAAGGAAGGATGTTCTAGCCTTGGAGAGGGTCCAGTAGAGGTTCACAAGAATGATCCCGAAAGTGAAAGGCTTGGCATATTAGGAGCATTTGTGGACTCTGGACCTGTACTCAATGAAGTTTAGAAGGATGAGAGGGGTACCTCATTGAAACTTACAAATTCTACAAGACCTGGATAGAGGAGGTGGAGAAGATGTTTCCATTAGTTGGAAAGACTAGGATCCAAGGGCATAGCCTCAGAGTAAAGGGACAACCCTTTAGAACTGAGATGAAGAGGCCTTTCTTCAGCCTGAGGGTGGTGAATCTGTGGAATTCATTGTCTCAGAAGGCTGTGAAGGCCAAAAATTGAGTGCATTTGAGACAGAGATTAGATAGCCTCTTTATTGGTAAGGGGATCAAAGGTTATGGGGAAATTGTGGGAGAATGGTGTAGACACACATATCAGTCAACATCAAATGGTGGAGCAGATGTGATGGGCTGAATGGCCTAATTCTGCTCTTATATCTTACAGTCTTATGATTTTAAAATAATATTTTATGAGTTCAAGTTTCAACTGCCCTTATTCATCAAACCATCCAGTAGATGCCAAATGTTCCATACCATTTTACTGCTATTCAGATGAAATGATGTCTTTCACCATTTTCTTCCCCAAAACACTCCGCATTTTCTCAAAGACCTTCCACACATCACATTGTCACATTGAGCACAAGCTACATTATGAAAGCTCCATAATTTAAAGAGTATCCTAACTACCAACAACTGCAAAGGAAAAACGTATAAATTCTATATTGTCTGGTCTCCTTTAGCTTTTGCTCAACGATGCACAGATGTGAGGCTGCAATGAAGCATAGTGAATACCAATATAAAAGAAAAGCATGTGTTGCCAGGAATTCAAATGACCTACAGGGAATAACTAATGTGTAACTCTACAAACTATACGTGTAGTAAAAACCCAGAAATAACAGAGTTATTACTCTTTCACCAACAAAATCATGCAAACTCACACATATACAACAAAGAATACATGCACCATTACGTTTTCTTGTGCAGACAAAAAAGAAAAAGCAAGCAGTTTGGAAATAAATTATACACTTGAGTCACTGCCTGGGCAAACAGCCCAGAATGTGTCATTTGTGTGAAGTCCACAAGGGTAGGAATTGTGAAAGCTTCAACAAATACAGGCCCTGAAACTCAAGCTCAAGAGGTAAACCTTTTTAATCAGCTAACAGAGGATACACTGGAAAAATATTCTTTAAAAATTCATGCATGCATCAACTGGAATATGAAACTAAAATTTTACTTGGTGGCTCTGTTTAGGGAATTCCTACTTTTAGAAGAATTGAAGATGAAAAAAATGAAAGATTCTAAGAGCATTTGACAGAATGAAAAATTAGGGGTCTCCCATTTAAGACTGACATAAAGGGAAATATGTTAAGGGTCGACAATCTGTGGAGTTCTCATCCACACACAGCAAAAACTGGGTCATTGAACTGATTCAAGGCTGAGTTAGATTTTTGATCAATAAGGGAGTCAAGGGTTATGGGAGGCAGACAGGAAAGTGAAGGTGAGGCCACATTCAGATCAGCCATGATCTTGAATAGTACAGCAGGTTGAGGGGCTGAATGGCCTACTCCTATTCTAAATTCTTGTATTCTTTTGTCACACTGCAGCTTTAATGTCACCGCACAATGAAAGGAGCAGATTTTTGATGTGATGTACGGACAAGGATATAGTTAGGAAGGGTCATGAGGTCCTGTTGCAGCAGTTTAGGGAAATAAGTAGAAAGTTAAAAAGCAGGACCGCTAGGGTTGTAATCTCAGGATTACTTCCTGTGCCACGTGCTAGTGAGGCTAGGAATAGCAAGATAGTGCAGCTAAACAGCTGGTGTGGAGGGAGGGTTTCAGATATCTGGACCACTGGGGTCTCTTCCGAGGCAGGTGGGACTTGTACAAGAAGGATGGGTTGCATCTAAACTGGAAGGGCATAAATATTCTGGCCGGGAGATTTGCTAGTGTCATATGGGAGGATTTAAACTCGGCGGGGTGGGAACCAAAGCAAAGGTGAATTAGCCGAAGGGGAATCAGAGAATAGGGCCAATAAGACTCAGAGAAACAGCAAGAAGAATGGGGTTGCTAATCGAAGAGGGTCTGGTGGACTGGAGTGCATTTATTTCAATGTGAGAAGTGTAACAGGTAAGGCAGATAAACTTAGAGCTTGGATTAGTACTAGTTGTTGCTATGACTCTCACATAGGCTGTTGAAGGCTGAGCTGAAATAAATAGGAGTCTGACATAGGTGTCTTTGTTATCTAGGTATTCCAGGGTTGAGTGCAGGGCCAAGAAGATGGCATCTGCTGTGGATCTGTTGTGGCAGTAGGCAAACCTTAGGGGATCCAGGCAGTCCAGGAGGCTGGGATTGATTTGTGCCATGACTAGCCTTTCGAAGCACTTCATAATGATGGATGTCAGAGCCACCGGACAATAGTCATTCAGGAATTCTGCTTGGCTTTTCTTAGGTATCAGGATGATGGTTGTCTTCTTGAAGCAGATAGGGACCTCAGATTGTTATAAAGAGAGAATGAAGATGTCTGCGAATATCCGCGTGGGCGGCATGATAGCTCAGTGGTCAGCACTGCTGCTTCACAGCTCCAGGGTCCTGTGTTCGATTCCCGGCTCGGGTCACTGTCTGTGTGAAGTTTGCACGTTCTCCTTGTGTCTGTGTGGGTTTCCTCTGGGTACTCCAGTTTCCTCCCACAGTCCAAAGATGTGTGGGTTAGGTTGAATGGCCATGCTAAGAAATTGTCCCTTGTCCTGAGATGTGTAGGTTAGAGGGATTAGTGGGTATAATATGTAAGGATATGGGGGTAGGGCCTGGGTGGGATTGTGTTTGGTGCAGACTCGATGGGCCAAAGGGCCTCTTTCTGCACTGTAGGGTACTATGAATATCCCACTAGCTGATCCGTGCAGGATCTGAGTGCTCATCCAGGTAAATCTTTTCTGCACTCTTTCTTATCATATCCTTTCTATGATAGGGTGACCAGAACTATAATAATATTCTTTCTATAATAGGGTGACCAGAACTGTACACAGTATTCCAAGTGTGGCCTTACCAATGTTTTGTACAACTGCAACAAAACGTCCCAACTCCTGTATTCAATATAGTGATAGGACGAATGTCAGGGGTAGGTTCTTTACCCAGAGGGTGGTGAGGGATTGGAATGCCCTGCCTGCTGCAGTTGTAAATGCGCCTAGTTTGGGGGTGTTTAAGAGATCCGTGGATAGGTTTATGGACGAAAAGGGATTGGTTTAGGTTAGTGGGTCATTGTTTTTTTTAACTGGTCGGCGCAACATCGTGGGCAGAAGGGCCTGTTCTGCGCTGTAATGTTCTATGTTCTATGATGGCCGATTACAAGATAGATCAGAGGCTGAGAATTCTGCACCTCCTGACTCTATTACTCTTTTACACTGGCTTGGTGGCATAGTGTTTAGCACTGCTGCCTCACAGCTCCAGGGACCCCTGTTCGATTTCCAGGTTGGGTCACTGTTCGTGTGGAGTCTGCACGTTCTCCCCGTGTCTGTGTGGGTTTCCTCCAGGTGCTCTGGTTTCCTCTCACATTCTGAAAGATGTGCTGGTTAGGTGTATTTACCTGAATGGACACCGGAGTCTGAAGGCTAGGGGGGTTCCACAGTAACTTCATTGCAGTGTTAATGTAAGGCTTACTTATGACTAATAAATAAATTTTAAATTTAACTTTAAAGTCTGTCCACTATCTACAAAGCACAAGTCAAGAGAGTGACAGAATTCTCCTCATTACTTGAATTAAGTCAAATAATTTAATATAAACTCATAACTCATGTTATCAAACTGTAAAACGAAGGAGATAGTCATTGACTTTAGGAAGCGTAGTGGAGGACATGCCCCTGTCTACATCAATGGGGATGAAGTGGAAACAGTCTCAAGCTTCAAGTTTCTAGGTGTCCAAATCACCAACAACCTATCCTGGTCCCTCCATGCCAACACTATAATTAAGAAAGCCCACCAATACGTCCACTTTCTCAGGAGGATAAGGAAATTCAGCATGTCTGCTACAATTCTCGCCAATTTTTACAGATGCACCACAGAAAGCATCCTTTCCAGATGTATCACAGCTTGTTACGGCTCCTGCTCTGGCCAAGGCCACAAGAAACTACAAAGAGTTGTGAATGTAGTTCAATTAAACCAGCTTCCCATCCACTGACTCTGTCTACACTTTCATCACCTTAGAAAAGCAGCCAGCATAATCAAGGATCCCGTGCAACCCAGGTACATCCTCTCTTCCACCTTCTTCCTTCGGGAAAATATTACAAAAGTCTGAGAACACATACCAACAGACTCAAGAACAACTTATTTCCTGCTGCCATCAGACTTTTGAACGGACCTACCTTATATTAACTTGCTCTTTCTCTCCACCCCACTTATGACTGTAACAGTATATTCTGCACCCTCTCCTTTCCTTTTCTCCTATGTATACAATGAAAGGTATGCTTTATCTGTACAGCGTGCAAGAAACAATACTTTTCACTATATAACAATACATGTGACAATAATAAGTCAAAAAACATGCAAAGCTGCAAATTGTGTTAAAGGGGATCATGCCAAAATGAAAGGTCCAGTTTTAACTAAACAGGAATCTGGATGCGGGTACAAGGCAGGTAGCAAACAATATTGTGAGAGGCACAGGGCATTTTAATTCCAATGCCTCATTGCACATCGTAATTGTGATTCCTGCTTGAAGCTGGAGGAAATGAAATCACAGCCAACAGAATATGGGTCAAGTTGTTGCCAGGGACCCATCGAAATGATTATTCACAATGTAAGAATGGGAAAGGAAGATGCAAAATCCCAATTTAGGCTAGAGTTCTGGAAACAGTTTTATTTTAGCTCTTGAAATGAAGGTATCATTTGGAGTTCCAACCATCGAGAAACTCAACACCATCCAAGGCAAAACAGATGGTTGTCAAATAGGAGGCAGAGAGTGGGGGTCAACGGGTGCTATTCGGACTGGTGGGTGGTGACTAGTGGAGTGCCCCAGGGGTCGGTGCTGGGGCCTCAGCTTTATACCACTTATATAGATGATCTGGAGGAGGGAACCGAGTGTAGGGTGTTGAAATTTGCTGATGACACCAAGATTGGGGGAACGGCAAATTGTGCGGAGGGTGTGGAGAGTCTGCAGAAGGATCTAGATAGGCTGGGCGAATGGGCCAGGAAATGGCAAATGGAATTTAATGTTGGCAAGTGTGAGGTGGTCCACTTTGGTAGGAAGAATGGTAGGAAGGACTATTACTTACGTGGCGAAAAACTGCAGCAGGCAACGGTGCAGAGGGACCTCGGGGTCCTTGTGCATGAGTCGCAAAAACCCAGCTTGCAGGTGCAGCAGGTGGTCAGGAAAGCGAATGGGATGCTGGCCTTCATCGCGAGGGGGATTGAATATAAAAGTAGGGAGGTCTTGCTGCAGCTGTATAGGGCATTGGTGAGGCCGCAGCTGGAGTACTGTGTGCAGTTTTGGGCGCCGCACCTGCACAAAGATATTTTGGCCTTGAAGGGAGTGCAGAGGAGGTTTACTAGGCTGATACCGGAGTTGAGGGGGTTGAGCTATGAGGAGAGGCTGAATAAACTAGGCTTGTACTCGTTAGAGTTTAGAAGAATGAGGGGAGATCTCATTGAGACATATAAGATGATGAAGGGGATGGATAGGATAGAGGTGGAGAGACTCTTCCCGCTCAAAAAAGACAGGACTAGGGGGCACAGCCTCAAGATAAAGGGGGGGCGGTTTAGAACGGAGTTGAGGAGGAACTTCTTCACTCAAAGGGTGGTGAATCTCTGGAATTCTCTGCCCGTTGAAGTGGTGGAGGCTGCCTCGCTAAATATTTTTAAGACGGGGGTTGATGGGTTTTTGATAAGAGAGGGGATTAAGGGTTATGGGGAGAGGGCGGGAAAGTGGAACTGAGCCACGACAGATCAGCCATGATCTTATTGAATGGCGGGGCAGGCTCGAAGGGCTAGATGGCCTACTCCTGCTCCTATTTCTTATGTTCTTATGTTCAAAACAGCTGATTTGACTGGTCAGTCTTCCACATTCATCCTGTCACCAGTGCATGACATTTATTCACCATGTCTTCTTTGACAGCATCTTCCAACCTGCAACCTCTACCACCTTCAAGGATAAAGGCAGCAGACACATGGGGACACCACTACCATTCCCCTTTAAGTCACATACAAGCCTGGCGTGACATTATTTCAGTGTTGCTGGGGCAAAATTGTGGAACTTGCTCCCGAACAGCCATGTGGATTGTTAATCCTGATGGGGAGATGCTGGCATTGGATTAGATTGTTAATTCCACATGGACTGCAACAGTATAACAAAGCAGCTCACTACTGTCTCCAAGGGCAATAAATCTGGTCTTTTAAGTGAGACCTGCATTCCCAGGACATGTAAAAATTTCCAGAGTGGGTCAAAGGATGTTTCTGTCTCCTGTTTAATGCCATATCCACTACAGTATAATACGGGCGGCACAGTGGTTAGCACTGCTCCCTCATGGGGATATGAGTTCAGTTCCCAACTTTGGCCACTGTCTGTAAGGAGTTTGCACATTCTTCGTGTCTGCGTGGGTTTCGTCCGGGTGCTCCAGTTTCCTCCCACAGTTCAAAGGTGTGCGGGTTAGGTGGATTGGCCATGATAAGTTGCCCCTTAGTGTCAGGGATTCGGACTAGAATAAATGTATGGGGTTATGGGGATAGGGAATGGGTGGGATTGTGGTCGGTGCAGATTCAATGGGCCTACTGTACTGTATGATTCTAACACCGGCATCTCCACATCATGACTACCATTGGTCAAAGAAGGGAGAGGATAGCAGTGGAAGGGTGTGTTTCTGAATGGAGGGCTGTGACAAGTGGTGTTCCTCAGGGATCTGTGGTGGACCTTTGCTGTTTGTAATATATATATATAAATGACTTGAGGAAAACGTAACTAGATCGATTAATAAGTTTGCGGATAGTGATGAGGACCATCAGATGATACAGCAGGATATAGATCAGTTGGAGACTTGGGCAGAGAGATGGCAGATGGAGTTTAATCCGGATAAATGTGAGGTAATGCATTTTAGAAAGTGTTACATAGATAGGAAATATACAGTAAATGGCAGAGACCTTAAGAATATTGATAGGCAAAGGGATCTGGGTATACAGGTACACAGGTCACTGAAAGTGGCAATGCAGGTGGAGAAGGTAGTCAAGAAGGCATACGGCATGCTTGCCTTCATTGACTGGGGCACTGAGTTTAAAAATTGGCAAGTCATGTTGCAGCTTTACAGAACCTTAGTTAGGCCGCACTTGGAATACAGTGTTCAATTCTGGTCGCCACACATCCAAAAGGATGTGGTGGCTTTGGAGAGGGTACAGCAAAGATTTACAGAACGTTGCATGGTATGGAGGGCACTAACTGTGAGGAGAGTTTGGAGAAACTTGGTTTGTTCTCACTGGAGGTTGAGAGGCGACCTGATAGAAGTCTACAAGATTATGAGAGACATGGACAGAGTGGATAGTCAGAAGCTTTTTCTCAGGGTGGAAGAGTCAATTATTAAGGGGCACAGGTTTAAGGTGCAAGGGGCAAGGTTTAAAGGAAATGTATGAGGCAGATTTTTTACACAGAGAGTAGTGGGTGCCTTGAACTCGTTGCCGGAGGAGGTAGTGGAAGTGGATACGGTAGTGACTTTTAAGGGGCGCCTTGACAATGAATAGGTCAGGAAAGAGGGATATGGTCCCCAGAAGGGTAGGGGATTTTACTTAAGTCGGGCAGCATGGTGATGCAGGCTTGGAGGGCCAAAGGGCTTGTTCCTGCGCTGTAATTTTCTTTGATCTTTGTTCTTTGATGACACAAAATCATTGTCCTAAACCAAAAAAGTTCTCTATTTTTGTAACTATAGAAGTAAGAGTATATGGAATACAAATAGCATTGTCACATTACAGAAGGTATTGTTTGTGTTTATTGTTATTTTTGGCCCATTTCAAATGAAAAAAACTAGTCCAATATGATTTTAGAATAAGAAAGATGATCTTGTACAAAATCTAACTGCAACTTTATGATGGTACTTTGTATGAAATTCTGTACTGCACTGGTTATTTGTTCAGTGTGCATGTCCCTAGTTGCTTTGCAATATACACAATACTAATTGTAGCAATCCGTCAGCCTGCCACTATTCAACTACTGCACTAAATTTAAGTCAAAGGTTAGCACACTATGGGATTCCTAAGTAGAACCACACATGCAGCAATTCAATTTCACTTATCTGTACTGGGACAAACCACATTTACTCTTGAACCAAATCAACTCAAACCTGTGACTAATGTTCAGAAATCATTAATGAATTGATGATAATCAGACATGGTCACTTGAGAGCAGCTTACAGAATATACTATAATTTAAATGATGTTCATTCTCCTGTTGGCTGCAAATATTTTTATCCCTTCACCTACTTTAATCTTTACTTACAATGCTATTTGAAATATTAGTTTCACCATGCACATTTATGATGAATTATGATTTAACATCAAATTCCTTTCCTTTCACTCTTCAAATGCAGTCTGAAAATTCAAACATTTTGAAGATCGCACTTTGGAGAGATTGAAAAAGAAAGGATGAGTGAGTCGGATATTGAAAACCATGCAGTAACTAATACATCAGATTGAAACTTGAGCTAAAAGTCCTCCAAGCTATTCCTTCCCAGTGTGGACAGCGGCATTTAGCATTTAGCGTTGCATGCAGTAGAAGTCAAAGAAGAGCAATGCAGGACTGTTTACTGCTTTACATTGTTGCAAGCTGAAAGCCCTGCAAACCAAGCAATAATCTTAACAAGCAAAAGTGCAGAAGGGACAGCCTTGCATTTAAATATCACCTTTGTTGTCCTCAGCACATCCTAAAAAACTCTATAACCAATTTATTTCTTTGACTCTGGTCCCTTATTCTCACTTTTGTTTCTATAGGTTATGGGATCAGGCTATTGAGTTGGGTGATCAGCCGTGATCTTAATGACTGCTGGAGCAGGCTCGAAGGGCCAAATGACCTCCTCCTGCTCCTATCTTGTATGTTTCTATGTCCAATATTATCAAACTTGCAGTCAATCCTATGTCCTAAAGAGATGGAATTCCATTCCAAAACTTCTGCTTCTTCACCTCACTCCTTTCAACCTATTTCCAAACAAGCATTGAATCGCCCCATATATCTCATTCTACATCTCTTTACCAACTTACGTGTGAATCCATTTTTTTAAAACATCCTAGGCTAGGAATTTTTTCATACATTCACAGAATTGTTAAAGTTCAGATTGGTCCGCCAACTTCTGTATGAGGAACACAGCAAGCACCATTCCACAAGTAACACCGCATGATCTTCTTTTCCAGGTATATCTAATTCCCTTTTGAATGCTTCAACTGAACCTGTTTCAACCACACTTTCGGGCAGTGCATATCAAACCAGAACTGCACGCTCCATAAAAGATTCCCCTCATACAATTTTTGCATCTTCTACTAATTCGGTTCAATGCACTCTCTTATTCTGAATTTTCTCATGAGCAGGAACAGTTTCTTCCCAGGTACGTGGCCCAGACCCCTCATGATTTTGAATATCTCAATCAAATCTCCTCTCAGCCTTCTATTGTCCAAGACAAACATTCATAAATTCTCCAGACTGTCTCCATAACTGACGATCTGTATCCCTGAAGCTGGTGTAAGTGGAGAGGCAGTTAGATGAATGAAAACAGTGCAAGTTGAGAGGCAGTCAGGAGATTCAAAAGACATGCTGATAAGGTATATTGGCCATGCTAAATTCTCCTTCAGTGTACCTGAACAGGTGCCAGTTTGTGGCAAGTAGGGGATCTTCACCCAGTAACGAAGTTACTGTGAACATAAGAACTTATGATCTTATGTTCACAGTAACTTCGTTGCAGTGTTAATATAAATGTACTGGTGACACTAATACATAAACTTTAATCATCAAAAGCGCAAGGAGAGAGGCTGTGGGGAGTGTGAAAACAGAGTGAGTGGGGAGTGTAAAAATAGTATGAGAGGAGAGGCAGAGGGGAGTGTGAAAACAGTGTGAGTGGAGAGGCAGTGGGGAGTGTGAAAACAGTGTGAGAGGAGAGGCAGTGGGGAGTGTGAAAACAGTGTGAGAGGAGAGGCAGTGGGGAGTGTGAAAACAGTGTGAGAGGAGAGGCAGTGGGGAGTGTGAAAACAGTGTGAGAGGAGAGGCAGTGGGGAGTGTGAAAACAGTGTGAGAGGAGAGGCAGTGGGGAGTGTGAAAACAGTGTGAGAGGAGAGGCAGTGGGGAGTGTGAAAACAGTGTGAGAGGAGAGGCAGTGGGGAGTGTGAAAACAGTGTGAGAGGAGAGGCAGTGGGGAGTGTGAAAACAGTGTGAGAGGAGAGGCAGTGGGGAGTGTGAAAACAGTGTGAGAGGAGAGGCAGTGGGGAGTGTGAAAACAGTGTGAGAGGAGAGGCAGTGGGGAGTGTGAAAACAGTGTGAGAGGAGAGGCAGTGGGGAGTGTGAAAACAGTGTGAGAGGAGAGGCAGTGGGGAGTGTGAAAACAGTGCGAGTGGAGAGGCAGTGGGGAGTGTGAAAACAGTGTGAGAGGAGAGGCAGTGGGGAGTGTGAAAACAGTGTGAGAGGAGAGGCAGTGGGGAGTGTGAAAACAGTGTGAGAGGAGAGGCAGTGGGGAGTGTGAAAACAGTGTGAGAGGAGAGGCAGTGGGGAGTGTGAAAACAGTGCGAGTGGAGAGGCAGTGGGGAGTGTGAAGACAGTGTGAGAGGAGAGGCAGTGGGGAGTGTGAAAATTGCATATTCAGTAACGTTCTGGAATTAAGGGTTAAATCTGGAATTAAAAATTCAAGGATGATCGTGCTGATATAAGAATCTACCTTTTGATTAATGTCCTTTAGTGAAAGAAACGTGCCATTCTTACCTGCCTCTCCTCACTCTCATACACAGGCACTCTCCCCTCACTCACATACACCAACATTCTCCCCTCACTCACATACACCAACATTTTCCCCTTACTCTCATCCACAGACACTATCCCCTCCCTCTCATACACACACACTCTCCCCTCACTCGCATACACACACTCTCCCCTCACTCGCATACACTCACTCTCCCCTCACTCGCATACACCAACATTCTCCCCTCACTCATACACAGACACTCTCCCCTCCCTCTCATACACACACACACTCTCCCATCACTCACATACACAGACACTCTCCCCTCACTCTCATAGACACTCTCCCCTCACGCGCGTACACAGACACTCTCTCCTCACTCTCATCCACAGACACTCTCTCCTCAATCTCATACACAGACACTCTCCCCTCACTCCCATGACTCACAACCATGTATCTCTTAACTGTTCACTCAGTTAAGGGCAATTAAAAATGTCAACAAATGCTGAAGTTGCTCACTCTCCCCTCACTCTCATGCACAGGCAGTTTCCCTCACCTTCCGAAACTTTCCCCGATCTCATACACAGACTCTCCCCTCACTCTCACACATAAACTGTCCCTCCTCACTCTCATACAGAGATACTCTCCCCTCATTCTCACACTGAGACTCTCACTCTCATACACAGACATTCTCCCCTCAATCCCCTATGCAGACACTCTCCCCTCACTCTCATAGACACTCCCCTCACTCTCAGACACTCTCCCCCTCATTCTCATATGCAGGCACTTTCTCCTCAATCCCATATACAGACACTCTCCCCTCACTCAGACACAAACATTCTTTTCTCACTCTCATACATGCACTCTCCCCTCACTCACATACACCAATATTCTCCCCTCACTCTCATCCACAGACATTCTCCCCTCACTCTCATCCAGACACTCTCCCCTCACTCTCATACACAGACACTCTCCCCTCACTCTCATACACACTCTCCCCTCACTCTCATACACAGACACTCTCCCCTCACTCACATACACCAACATTCTCCCCTCACTCACGTACACCAACATTCTCCCCTCACTCTCATACACAGACACTCTCCCCACCCTCTCATACACACACACTCTCCCTTCACTCGCATACACCAACATTCTCCCCTCACTCACATACACAGACACTCTCCCCGCACTCTCATACACAGACACTTTCCCCTCACTCACAAACAGACACTCACCCCTCATCTCATATACAGACACTCTCCCTTCACTCTCATACAAACACTCTCCCCTCACTCTCATGCACAGACACTCTCCCCTCGCTCTCATACACAGACACTCTCCCCTCACTCTCATACAAACATTCTCCCCTCACGCACATACATAGACATTCTCCCCTTACTGTGATACACAGACATTCTCTTCTCACTCTCATAACAGACATTCTCTCCTCATTCTCATCCACAGACACTCTGCCCTCACTCTCATACACAGATGTGTTCCTTTCACTCTCATGCACAGACACTCTCCCCTCACTCTCATACACTGTTCCCTCCCTCTCAAACAGACATTCTCCCCTCACTTTCGTAGGGACACTCTCCCCTCACTCTCATACACACACAATCTCCCCTCACTCTCAGACACTCTCTCCTCACTCTCATAGACAGGCACTCTCTCCTCACTCTCAGACAGATACTCTCCCCTCACCTTCCGACACTTTCCCTGATCTCATACACAGACTCTCCCCTCACTCTCATACAGACACTCTTCCCTCAGTCTCATACACAGACACTCTTCCCTTACTCTCATACAGACACTCTCTCCTCACTCTCATACATACACTCTCCCTTCACTCTCATACACAGACACTCTTCCCTTATACACAGACACTCTCTCATCACTCTCATACACAGACACTGTCTCCTCAATCCCATACACAGACACTCTCCTCTCACTCTCATACATAGACACTCTCTCGTCACTCTATACACAGACACTCTCCCCTCACTCAGACACAAACAGTCTCCCCTCACTCTCATACACAGACACACTCTCCTCGCTCTCATACACACTCTCCCCTCATTCTCAGACACAAAGTCTCTTCTCACTTTCATACAGATACTCTCCTCTCTCTCATATACTGACACTGTCCTCTCACTCTCATACACTGACACTCTCCCCTCACTCTCATACACTGTTACTCTCCCCTCGCTCTCATACACAGATACTCTACTCTCACACACAAATTCTCTGCCCTCATCCCATACACACTCTTATGAACATCCTCTCCCTCTCTCACACACACTGTCTCTCACACATACTTTCCAATCACACATACATTTCATCAAAGGACTCCAGTAAATTGGTTAGACAGGAATGATCTTTCAAAAATCACGTTGACTCTGCCTAATTACTCTGAACTTATCCAAGCGCCCTGCTATAACCTGTTTAATAAGTTTCTAACATTTTTCCTATGACCAAAATTAAGTTAGTTGGCATTAAGTTTCCCATATTCTATCTCCACCTCTTTTTGAAGAAGGACTTCAGTTCCCACTCCTTTTCAATGTGAAATCACATTCTCTCCCCACCACTCATTACAAGAGAAATCTTTGTAGCCTCACTGATTACAGGGGAGGTCCCAGAGGATTGGAGAAAAGCCAGTGTTGTTCCTTTGTTTAAGAAGGGTAGCAAGAATAGGTAATTACAGGTCGGTGAGCCTTACATCAGTGGTAGGGAAATTACTGGAGAGGATTCTTCAAGACAGGATTAATCCCACTTGGAAATAAGCGGATTAGTGAGAGGAAACATGGTTTTGTGAAGGGGAGGTCATGTCTCACGAACTTGATCGAATTTTTCAAGGAAGTGGCGAAGATGACTGATGAGGGTAAGACAGTGGATGTTGTCTACATAAGAACATAAGAAATAGGAGCAGGAGTAGGCCATCTAGCCCCTCGAGCCTGCCCTGCCATTCAATAAGATCATGGCTGATCTGTCGTGGCTCAGTTCCACATTCCCGCCCTCTCCCCATAACCCTTAATCCCCTTGCCTATCAAAAACCTATCAACCCGCGTCTTAAAAATATTGAGCGAGGCAGCCTCCACCACTTCAACAGGCACAGAATTCCAGAGATTCACCACCCTTTGAGTGAAGAAGTTCCTCCTCAACTCCATTCTAAACCTCCCCCCCTTTATCTTGAGGCTGTGCCCTCTAGTCCTACTGTCCTTTCTGAGCGGGAAGAGCCTCTCCACCTCTATCCTATCCATCCCATTCAACATCTTATACGTCTCAATGAGATCTCCCCTCATTATTCTAAACTCTAACGAGTACAAGCCTACATGGACTTCAGTAAGGCCTTTGACAAGGTCCCTCATGGCAGATTGGTGCAGGAGGTGAGGATGCGTGGGATCAGAGATGAGTTGGCAAGGTGGATACAAAACTGGCTCGGTAATAGAAGGCAGAGGATAACAGTGGAAGGGTGCGTTCCTGAATGGAGAACTGTGACAAGTGGTGTTCCTCAGGGGATCAGCGCTGGGACCTTTGCTGTTTGTAATATATATAAATGATTAGGAGAAAAATGTAATTGGTTTGATTAGTAAGTTTGCAAATGACACAAAGGTTGGTGGATTTGCAGACAGTGATGAGGACCATCAGAGGATACAGCAGGAAATAGATCAATTGGAGACTTGAGCAGAGAGATGGCAGATGGAGTTTAATCCAGACAAATGTGAGGTAATGCATTTTGGAAGGTCTATTACAGATAGGAAATATACAGTAAATGGCAGAACCCTTAAGAGTTTGATAGACAAAGGGATCTGGGTGCACAGGTACACAGGTCACTGAAAGTGGCAATGCAGGTGGGGAAGATAGTCAAGAAGGCATACGACATGCTTGCCTTCATTGGCCGGGGCACTGAGTTTAAAATTGGCAAGTCATGTTACAGCTTTATAGAACCTTAGTTAGGCTGCACTTGGAATATAGTGTTCAATTCTGGTCGCCACACTACCAGAAGGATGCGGAAGCTTTGGAGACAGTACAGAAAAGATTTACCAGGATGTTGCCTGGTATGGAGGGCATTAGCTATGAGGAGAAATTGGAGCAACTTGGTTTGTTCTCATTGGAACAAATGAGATTGAAGGGTGACCTGATAGAAGTCTACAAGATTATGAGAGGCATGGACAGAGTGGATTTTCAGAAGCTTTTTCCCACGTGGAAGAGTCAATTACTAGGGGGCACAGTTTTAAGGTGTGAGGGGCAAGGTTTAAAGGAGATGTACAAGGCAGATTTTTTACAAAGAGTAGTGGCTACCTGGAACCCATTGCTGAGGGAGGTAGCGGAAGCAGATACGGTAGTGACTTTTAAGAGGCGTCTTGACAAATGCATGAATAGGTTGGGAATAGAGGGATATGGTCCCCGAAGTGTAGGGGGTTTTTAGTTCAGTCAGGCAGCATTGTCGGTGCAGGCTTGGAGGGCTGAAAGGTTTGTTCCTGTGCTGTAATTTTCTTTGTTCTTTGTACACATGGTTCAATTCCCACTCCTTTTCAGTGTGAAATCACATTCTCCCCTCCCACTCTCTCCGCACGTTTCAGTTCCTGCTCCTTCACAGTATGAAATCACATTCTCCCCTCCCACTCTCTCCGCATGTTTCAATTCCCACTCCTTTTCAGTGTAAAATCACATTCTCCCTCCGCCACTCCATACGGTTCAGTTCCCACTCCTTTTCAGTATAAAATCACATTCTCCCTCAGCCACTTCACACAGTTCAGTTCTTACTCCTTTTCAGTGTGAAATCACATTCTCTCCCCATTACTCTCCCCACACAGTTCACTTCCCACTCCTTTTCAATGTGAAATCACATTCTCTCCCTGCCACTCTCTCCACACGATTCAGTTCCCACTCCTTTTCAGTACAAAATCACATTCTCCCTCCGCCACTCCACATGGTTCAGTTCCCACTCCTTTTCAGTGTGAAATCACATTCTCTCCCCGCCACTCTCTCCACACGGTTCAGTTCCCACTCCTTTTCAGTGTGAAATCACATTTCCCCCTCCCACTCTCTCTGCACGTTTCAATTCCCACTCGTTTTCAATGTGAAAACGCATTCTCTCCCCGCCACTCTCTCCGCATGGTTCAGTTCCCACTCCTTTTCTATGTAAAATCACGTCATGTACACGCATTTAGTGAACCCGGGATGTAATCGTCTAGGTTCATTTGTCTTTGTGGCCTCACCACAGAGAACCACATATGGTCCCCACAAACATTTGCGATGGCCTTGCCAGTAGACATGATGTGGAGATGCCAGCATTGGACTGGGGTAAACACAGTCAGAAGTCTCACAATATCAGGTTAAAGTCCAACAGGTTTATCTGGTAGTAAACGCTACTAGCTTTCAGAATGCTGTTCCTTCGTCAGGTGAGTGCGGTGTTCCGATCAAAATCAGGGCATATAAAGGCACACACAGTTTACAGAATACTGATTAGAACAACTCACATTTCAATCAGTATTCTGTAAACTGTGTGTGCCTTTGTATGCCCTGTTTGTGATCAGACCTCCTCACTCACCTGACGAAGGAACAGCATTCCGAAAGCTAGTGGCGTTTACTACCAAATAAACCTGTTGGACTTTAACCTGGTATTGTGAGACTTACTGTACTTGCCGGTAGAACCAGGTGCCATTGGGGCCCCCCAATGTCAAGGGCAAGGTGGAGTGCCCTTTGGGCAGTGCCAGACTGGCACCCTGGCAATGCCCACCAGACACTGCCAGGCCTAAGGCAATTGGTTAGAGAAGGCAGCCTCTGCATCGCAGGGTGGGGGTGGGGGGATATGGGGTGGGGCAAACGCTAAGAGAGAGGATGCATATGTCACTCTGTGGGCAATCAGTGTGTGTGCGTTGGTCTGAACCGTGCTGGGGCCAGAGTCCTGGCGAATTGTATAAATAGGACTGTAGATAGGGCTTTAAACTAATTTGAGGGGGGGAGGGTGTGAGGGTAGGTGAAATTACAGGGTCGAAAGTAAAGGAGAGGGTACAGGTATGGGAAGAGGTCAAGGATGTCCCAATAATAAAGGGAGTAGGGGGCATGAGTAAGGTTGGTAGCGTTCCCTCAAATAGGGTCCAGGTGAAGGCTGGGATGAAGACACTTTATCTGAATGCACGAAGCATTCGGAACAAAGTGAATGAGCTGGTGACACAGATCAGCACAAATGGATATGATCTGGTGGCCGTTACAGAGATGTGGTTGCAAGGTGACAGGGACTGGGAGCTGAATGTCCAGGGGTATCGACTGTTTAGGAAGGATAGACGGGAGGAAAAAGTGGGGGGGTAGCTCTGCTGATTAAGGATAGTATCAGGGTGGTAGTAAGGGAAGATATAGGCTCCAAAGAGCAGAACGTGGAATCGTTGTGGGTGGAGATTAGGAACAGCAAGGGGAGGAAGGCGCTGGTGGGCGTGGTCTATAGGCCCCCAAATAATGACCTGGAGGTGGGGCGGGCTATAAACGTGCAAACAAATGATGCGTGCAGGAATGGAACGGCGATAATTATGGGGGATTTCAATCTACATGTTGATTGGTCGAACTATGTTGGACGCGGTGGGCTTGAGGAAGAGTTCTTGGAATGCTGCCAGGATAGTTTCCTTCAACAGTGTGTACTGGAGCCGATGAGGGAGCGAGCTATCTTAGATCTGGTGTTATGTAATGAGGCAGGTAGAATTAGGGACCTTGTTGTGAGGGATCCTCTTGGGAAGAGTGATCATTGTATGATGGAGTTTTCGATGCAGATGGAGGATGAGAAAGTAGGATCCCGGACCTGTGTCCTTTGTCTGAACAGAGGGAAGTACGATAGGATGAGAGAGGAATTGGCGAATGTAGATTGGGGGCGCAGATTGGGAGGTAGGTCTGCTGAGGAACAGTGGAGGATCTTTAAGGAGATCTTTCTTGGTGCTCAGCAGAAATTTATTCCGATGGTAAAGAGGGATCGTAGGAGAAGAGATAATCAGCCATGGATAACGAAGGGGATAAAGGAGAGTATTAAATTAAAAGCTGATGCGTTTAAAGTGGCTAAAAGTTGTGGGCGAGAAGGGGATTGGGAGAGGTTTAAATATCAGCAAAGAATGACGAAGAAGTTGATAAAGAAAGGAAGGATAGACTATGAATTGAGGCTAGCGCGAAATATAAAAAAGGACAGTAAGAGTTTTTATAAATATATAAAAAGGAGGAGGCTGGCTAGGGTGAATGTTGGACCCTTAAGAGGATGAGAGGGGGGATTTAGTGGTGGGGGATGTGGAAATGGCTGAGGCCTTGAATAAGTTTTTTGCTTCAGTCTTCACAGAGGAGGATGCGAATAGTTTGCCGGGTGTTAACGATGCAAAGATGGTAGGAGTGGAGGGCCTGAATGAGATCATTGTTACTAGAGAGGTAGTGCTCGGCAGACTAGTGGGACTGATGGTGGACAAGTCCCCAGGACCGGATGGAATGCATCCCAGGGTTCTGAAGGAAATGGCGGAGGTGATAGTGGATGCCTTAGTGATTATTTTCCAAACCTCGCTGGATTCTGGGGAAGTGCCGGAAGATTGGAAAACGGCTAATGTTACGCCGCTGTTCAAAAAGGGTAGCAGGCAAAAGGCAGGGAATTATAGGCCGGTTAGTTTAACATCTGTTGTGGGAAAAACACTTGAATCCATCATCAAAGAGGAAATAGCGAGGCATCTTGAGAAGAATTGTTTGATCGAGCAAATGCAGCACGGATTTGTTAAGGGGAAGTCGTGTCTGACGAATTTATTGGAATTCTATGAGGATGTGTGCAGTGCGGTGGATGGAGGGGAACCGGTGGGTGTGGTGTTTCTCGATTTTCAGAAGGCATTTGATAAGGTGCCGCACAAAAGGTTGTTACAGAAGGTTAGGGGGCATGGAGTTGGGGGTAAGGTGTTAGCATGGATAGGGGATTGGCTGTCAAATAGGAGGCAGAGAGTGGGTGTCAATGGGTGCTATTCAGATTGGTGGTTGGTGACTAGTGGAGTGCCCCAGGGATCGGTGCTGGGGCCTCAGCTATTTACCATTTATATAGATGATCTGGAGGAGGGAGCCAAGTGTAAGGTGTCGAAATTTGCTGATGACACAAAGATAAGTGGAACAGCAAATTGTGCGGAGGGTGTAGAAAGTCTGCAGAGGGATCTAGATAAGCTGAGCGAGTGGGCGAGGACCTGGCAGATGGAATACAATGTTGGCAAGTGTGAGGTTATCCACTTTGGCAGGAATAATAGTAGGAAGGATTACTACTTACAGGGCGAAAAGCTGCAGCATGCTACGGTGCAGAGGGACCTGGGGGTCCTTGTGCATGAGTCGCAAAAACCCAGCCTACAGGTGCAACAGGTGGTCAGGAAGGCTAATGGGATGCTGGCCTTCATAGCGAGGGGGATTGAATATAAAAGTAGGGAGGTCTTGCTGCAACTGTACAGGGCACTGGTGAGGCCGCAGCTGGAGTACTGTGTGCAGTTTTGGTCGCCGCACTTGCGCAAGGATATTTTGGCCTTGGAGGGAGTGCAGAGGAGGTTCACTAGGCTGATACCGGAGTTGAGGGGGTTGAGCTATAAAGAGAGGCTGAATAGACTGAGCTTGTACTCGTTAGAGTTTAGAAGGATGAGGGGGGATCTTATTGAGATGTATAAGATGAGGGAATTGCTTGATAGGGCGGACGCAACACGGTTTCATTAAAGGGAAGTCGTGTCTGACAAATTTACTGGAGTTCTATGAGGATGTGTCTAGGGCAGTGGATAGAGGAGAGCCGGTGGATGTGGTCTTTCTGGATTTTCAGAAGGCGTTTGACAAGGTACCTCACAAGAGGTTATTGCAGAAGGTCAGGGGACATGGAGTTGGGGGTAGGGTGTTAGCGTGGATAGAGGATTGGTTGTCAAATAGGAGGCAGAGAGTGGGGGTCAATGGGTGCTATTCGGATTGGCGGTTGGTGACTAGTGGGGTGCCCCAGGGGTCGGTGCTGGGGCCTCAGCTATTTACCATTTATATAGATGATCTGGAGGAGGGAACCGAGTGCAGGATGTCGAAATTTGCTGATGACACCAAGATTGGGGGAAAGGCAAATTGTGCGGAGGGTGTGGAGAATCTGCAGAAGGATCTAGATAGGCTGGGCGAATGGGCCAGGAAATTGCAAATGGAATTTAATGTTGGCAAGTGTGAGGTGGTCCACTTTGGTAGGAAGAATGGTAGGAAGGACTATTACTTACGTGGCGAAAAACTGCAGCAGGCGACGGTGCAGAGGGACCTCGGGGTCCTTGTGCATGAGTCGCAAAAACCCAGCTTGCAGGTGCAGCAGGTGGTCAGGAAGGCAAATGGGATGCTGGCCTTCATAGCGAGGGGGATTGAATATAAAAGTAGGGAGGTCTTGCTGCAGCTGTATAGGGCATTGGTGAGGCCGCAGCTGGAGTACTGTGTGCAGTTTTGGGCGCCACACCTGCGCAAGGATATTTTGGCCCTGGAGGGAGTGCAGAGGAGGTTTACTAGGCTGATACCGGAGTTGAGGGGATTGAGCTATGAGGAGAGGCTGAATAAACTAGGCTTGTACTCGTTAGAGTTTAGAAGAATGAGGGGAGATCTCATTGAGACGTATAAGATGATGAATGGGATGGATAGGATAGAGGTGGAGAGACTCTTCCCGCTCAAAAAAGACAGTAGGACTAGGGGGCACAGCCTCAAGATAAAGGGGAGGCGGTTTAGAACGGAGTTGAGGAGGAACTTCTTCACTCAAAGGGTGGTGAATCTCTGGAATTCTCTGCCCGTTGAAGTGGTGGAGGCTGCCTCGCTAAATATTTTTAAGAAGCGGGTTGATGGGTTCTTGATAAGAGAGGGGATTAAGGGTTATGGGGAGAGGGCGGGAAAGTGGAACTGAGCCACAACAGATCAGCCATGATCTTATTGAATGGCGGGGCAGGCTCGAAGGGCTAGATGGCCTACTCCTGCTCCTATTTCTTATGTTCTTATGTTCTTATGATGAAAGGAATGGATAGGGTAGAGGTGGAGAGGTTCTTCCCGCTCAGAAAGGACAGCAGGGCTAGAGGGCACAGCCTCAAGATAAGGGGGGTGCAGTTTAGAACAGAGTTGAGGAGGAACTTCTTCACTCAAACGGTGGTGAATCTCTGGAATTCTCTGCCCGTTGAAGTGGTGGAGGCTACCATGCTAAATATATTTAAGACGCGGGTAGGTAAGTTTTTGGTAGGCAAGGGGATTAAGGGTTATGGGGAGAAAGCGGGAAAGTGGAACTGAGCCACTTCAGATCGGCCATGATCTTATTGAATGGCGGGGCAGGCTCGAAGGGCTAGATGGCCTACTCCTGCTCCTATTTCTTATGTTCTTGTGTGTGTGTGTGTGTGTGTGTGTGTGTGTGTGTATGTGTATGTGTGTGTGGGGGGGGGAGGGGCTGCTGCAACTTTGCACTGTGATTGGTGGGGGGAAGCGGGATGTGGAAGCATGGGCAATCAGGTGGTGGGGACAGAGTAAGGTGGGGTAAGACTCCTAATCAGCCACAGACTCCTGTGATAGCTGGTGGGTGGGGAGTGGAGGGGGCAGAGGTGCTGGGACGAGATCGACTGCAGTAGCAGAAGCCTGACAGATCTCTTTCTCAGATTATCAGCCTTCTGCTGGTTGCAACTGGCATGAGGTCTGCACACACGTAACAGTTCCCTCTACTGCTACATCAGGCTGGCTGGCAATTTAAGCCCTGCCATTCTAAGTGCATAAGATTGTGATTTTGGACTCGCCCAAAAAATGGATCTGAAGCTCTCCCCTTTTCATGCTAACTCGGCACTTTGAAATTTTCTCATAAAATTCCGCCCACTGTCTCTCCTCTGCTCTCAGCTCATACTCCTTTCCAAAGTTAAATCTTTCTCTCTGTCCTCTGCTCTCAGTTCTCGTTCCTCTCTACCATGGGCTCTCTATGCCTCCACAGAATCATAGCATGCAATGAACCCCTACAATGCAGAAAGAGTCATTCAGCCCACCGAGTCTACACTGACTCTCCAAAATAGCATGTTGCCCACCCCCACCCCCAATTCAACATGGCCAAACATCTAACCTAAACATCTTTGCGCTGGGGGAAGATACCAGAGCATCAGGAGCATCCACGCAGATATGGGGAGAACATGCAAACTCCACACAGTCACCCAAGGATGGAATCAAACCCAAGTCCATGGTGCTGTGAGGCAGCAGTGCCAACCACTGTGCCGCCATGAACTCTAGAGTTCGCCGATTTTCAAAGAAAAATCTCAATCTTTCGGCTCCATTATCCATTCGCCTCTTTGCTCTTGCTCCTTTTCAAAATGAAATCTTGCACTCTCTCCCGACTCATATTTCTCATTCCTTTCCAAAATGAAATTACACTCTCTTGCCTCTGCTTTCTATCGTTGCTCTCGTACCCTCCCAGGTTGATATATCACTCTCTGCTCTGAGTTCTCAATCCATTTCCAAAGTGAAATTTCTCTCTCTCCTCTGCTCTCTATGCCCCAATCAGCCCTTGCTCCTTTCCAAACTGAAATCTCATTCTCGCTCCTCCACTCTCAGCTGTCACTCCTTTCCAAGTGATAGTCTCAGGCCAGTAAGATTAAGAGGAAGAGCAGGCAGGGAGTAGCTGTTGAACACAGCGAGACCGGTGGTCTGAAGTGCATTTGAACTTAGAGCTTGGATTAATACTTGGAACTGTGATGTTGTTGCTATTAGAGACTTGGTTGAAAGAGGGACAGGATTGGCAGTTAAATATTCCACATTTTAGAAGCTTCAGACAGGATAGAGAGAGATGTAAAAGGGATGTGGGAGTTGCATTACTGGTTGAGAAGAATATTACAGCTGTCCTGCAGGAGGACACCTCAGAGGATTCAGGCAGCGAGGCAATATGGGTAGAGCTCAGGTACAGGAAGGGTGCAGTAACAAAGTTGGGGGTTTACTACAGGCCTCCCAACAACCAGCAGAAGATAGAGAAGCAAGTATGCAGACAGATTTTGCAAAGATGCAAAAACAACAGGGTTGTTGTGGTGGATAATTTTAAATTTTCTTATAATGCCTGGGACTCGCTTACTGCCAGGGGCTTGGATGGGGCAAAATTTGTAAGGAGTGTCCAGGAGGATTTCTGGAAACAGTATGTAAGTAGCCCAACTTGGGAAGGAGCCATATTTGACCTGGTGTTGGGGACTGATGTGGGTATGCCGGCGTTGGACTGGCGTAAACACAGTAAAAAGTCTGACAACACCAGGTTTTAGTCCAACCGATTTATTTGATAATAGACTCTCAAACTTTCAGGGTTAGTCCCTTCGTCAGGTGAATGGAGAGTTCTGGCCTCAGACAGAGCATATAAAGCACAGACAGTTTAGAGATTACTGATTAGAATGCGAATCCTTACACCTAACCTGCTGTTCAAGACCTGAAGTGGCTGACAATGTGAGTGGAAGGAGCACTGATCACAGGTTAAAGAGATGTGTATTGTCTCCAGACAGTACAGTAAGTGAGGTTTTGCAAACCCAGGCAAGTCACGGTGGTTACAGATAGTGCGACATGAACCCAAGATCCCTGTTGAGACCGTCCTCATGCGTGCGGAACTTGGCTATCAGTCTCTGTTCAGCGACTCTGCGCTGTCGTGTGTCGTGAAGGCCGCCTTGGAGAATGCTTACCCGAAGGTCAGAGGCTGAATGCCCGTGACCACTGAAGTGTTCGCCAACAGGAAGGGAACAGTCTTGCCTGGTGATTGTCAAGCGATGTTCATTCATCTGTTGTTGTAGCGTCTGCATGGTCTCCCTAGTGTACCATGCTTTGGGACATCCTTTCTTGCAACGTATCAGGTAGACAATGTTGGCCGAGTTGCAAGAGTATTTACCATGTACCTGGTGGATGGTATTCTCACGTGTGATGATGGTATCCATGTCGATGATCCGGCATGTCTTGCAGAGGTTGCTGTGGCAGGGTTGTGTGGTATTGTGGTCACTGTTGTCCTGAAGGCTGGGTAGTTTGCTGCGAACAATGGTCTGTTTGAGGTTGTGTGGTTGTCTGAAGGCAAGAAGTGGGAGTGTGGGGATGGCCCTGGCGAGATGTTCGTCTTCATCAATGACATGTTGAAGACTCCGGAGAAGATGTCGTAGCTTCTCCGCTCCAGGGAAGTACTGGACGACGAAGGGTACTCTGTCCACTGTGTCCCGTGTTTGCCTTCTGAGGAGATCGGTGCGGTTTTTCGCTGTGGCGCATCGGAACTGCTGATCTATGAGTCGAGCACCATATCCTGTTCTTATGAGGGCATCTTTCAGGGTCTGGAGGTGTCTGTCACGATCCTCCTCATCTGAGCAAATCCCGAAGCATGGTACATTGTGGAGACCATGCAGACGCTACGACAACGGATGAATGAACATCGCTCGACAATCTGTTCTTGGCCTTCATAGCGAGGGGGATTGAATATAAAAGTAGGGAGGTCTTGCTGCAGCTGTATAGGGCATTGGTGAGGCCGCAGCTGGAGTACTGTGTGCAGTTTTGGGCGCCGCACCTGCGCAAGGATATTTTGGCCTTGGAGGGAGTGCAGAGGAGGTTTACTAGGCTGATACCGGAGTTGAGGGGGTTGAGCTATGAGGAGAGGCTGAATAAACTAGGCTTGTACTCGTTAGAGTTTAGAAGAATGAGGGGAGATCTCATTGAGACGTATAAGATGATGAATGGGATGGATAGGATAGAGGTGGAGAGACTCTTCCCGCTCAAAAAAGACAGTAGGACTAGGGGGCACAGCCTCAAGATAAAAGGGGGGTGGTTTAGAACGGAGTTGAGGAGGAACTTCTTCACTCAAAGGGTGGTGAATCTCTGGAATTCTCTGCCCGTTGAAGTGGTGGAGGCTGCCTCGCTAAATATTTTTAAGAAGTGGGTTGATGGGTTTTTGATAAGAGAGGGGATTAAGGGTTATGGGGAGAGGGCGGGAAAGTGGAACTGAGCCACGACAGATCAGCCATGATCTTATTGAATGGCAGGGCAGGCTCGAAGGGCCAGATGGCCTACTCCTGCTCCTATTTCTTATGTTCTTATGTTCTTCCTGTTGGCGAACACTTCAGTGGTCACGGGCATTCAGCCTCTGACCTTCGGGTAAGCATTCTCCAAGGCGGCCTTCACGACACACGACAGCGCAGCGTCGCTGAACAGAGACTGATAGCCAAGTTCCGCACACATGAGGACGGTCTCAACAGGGATCTTGGGTTCATGTCGCACTATCTGTAACCACCGTGACTTGCCTGGGTTTGCAAAACCTCACTTACTGTATTGTCTGGAGACAATACACATCTCTTTAACCTGTGATCAGTGCTCCTTCCACTCACATTGTCAGCCACTTCAGGTCTTGAACAGCAGGTTAGGTGTAAAGATTCGCATTCTAATCAGTAATCTCTAAACTGTCTGTGCTTTATATGCTCTGTCTGAGGCCAGAACTCTCCATTCACCTGACGAAGGGACTAACCCCGAAAGCTTGTGAGTTTATTATCAAATAAATCGGTTGGACTAAAACCTGGTGTTGTCAGACTTTTTACTGTGTTGGGGACTGAGCCAGCCAGTTGGTTGAAGTTTCAGTAAGAGAGCATTTCAGGAACAGTGATCACAATTCCATAAGTTTTAAGGTGCTCATGGATAAGGACAAGGGTGGTCTTCGGGCAAACGTGTTAAATTGGGGGAAGACTAACTACAAAAACTTTAGGCAGGATCTGGGCAGCAAAGACAGGGGAAGGCTGTTTGACGGTAAATCAACATCCATCATGTGGGAGTCTTTCAAATGTCAGTTGATTGGAATTCAGGACCAGCATGTACCTGTGAAGTTGAAGGATAAGTGCAGCAAGTATCAGGACCCCTGAATAACGAGGGATGTTGAGCTTTGCCAAAAAGAAAAAGGAAGCATTCATCAGGTCTAAAACGTTTAGGACAGATGAAGCCCTTGAAGAATATAAAGAAAGTAGGAAGGAACTTAAGCAAAGAGTTAGGAGGGCTAAAAGGAATCATGAAAAGCCCTTGGCAAACAGGATTAAGGAAAATCCTACGGCATTTTAAGCGTATGTAAAGATCAGGAGGGTAGCCAGGGAAAGGGTTGGTCCACTCAAGGATAGTGAAGAGAATCTATGTACGGAATCAGAGGAAATGGGCGAGATACTAACTGAATACTTTGCCTCAGTATTCACCAAAGAGACGGACTTGATGGATGAGGAGCCTAGGATAGGGTGAGTAGATATTCTGAGTCATATCGATATCAAAAAGGAGGTATTGGGTGACTTAAAAAACATTAAAGTGGATAAGTCCCCAGTGCCTGATGGGATCTACCCCAAAATACTAAGGGAGGCAAGGACAGAAATTGCTAGGGCTTTGACAGAAATCTTTGCATCCTCATTGGCTACAGGTGAAGTTCCAGAGGACTGAAGGACAGCCAATGTGGTTCCATTGTTTGATTGTGAAATTTTGATTTCCATTGTTTAACTTGATTGAGTTTTTCGAGGAAGTGATGAAGATGATAGATGAAGGAAAGGCAGTGGATGTTGTATACATGGACTTCAGTAAAGCCTTTGACAAGGTACCTCATGGTAAACTAATATGAAAGGCAAGGTCACATAGGATCAGAGGAGAGCTGGCACGATGGATATTATAATGTGGAGATGCGGTGTTGGACTGGGGTAAACACAGTAAGAACATAGAACATTACAGCGCAGAACAGGCCCTTCGGCCCACGATGTTGCGCCGACCAGTTACAAAACAATGACCCACTAACCTAAACCAATCCCTTCTCGTCCATAAACCTATCCACGGATCTCTTAAACGCCCCCAAACTAGGCGCATTTACAACTGCAGCAGGCAGGGCATTCCAATCCCTCACCACCCTCTGGGTAAAGAACCTACCCCTGACATCAGTCCTATAACTACCACCCCTTAATTTAAAGCCATGCCCCCTCGTGCTAGATTTCTCCATCAGAGGAAAAAGGCTATCACTATCCACCCTATCTAAACCTCTAATCATCTTATATGTTTCAATAAGATCCCCTCTTAGCCGCCTTCTTTCCAGCGAAAACAACCCCAAATCCCTCAGCCTCTCCTCATAGGACCTCCCTTCCATACCAGGCAACATCCTGGTAAACCTCCTCTGCACCCTCTCCAAAGCCTCCACATCCTTCCTATAATGTGGGGACCAGAACTGCACACAGTACTCCAAGTGCGGCCGCACCAGAGTTGTGTACAGTTGCAACATGACGCTGCGACTCCTAAATTCAATCCCCCTGCCAATAAACGCCAAGACACCGTACGCCTTCTTAACAACCTTATCTACTTGACTCCCAACTTTCAGGGATCTAAGTACACATACACCTAGATCCCTCTGCTCATCCACACTATTCAAAGTCCTCCCATTAGCCCTATACTCGACACATCTGTTATTCCTACCAAAGTGAATTACCTCACACTTCTCCGCATTAAACTCCATCCGCCACCTCTCGGCCCAGCTCTGCAACCTGTCTAAGTCTTCCTGCAAACTATGACACCCTTCATCACTATCTACCACACCTCCGACTTTGGTGTCATCAGCAAACTTACTAATCCACCCAACTATACCCTCATCCAGATCATTAATAAAAATTACAAACAGCAGTGGCCCCAAAACAGATCCCTGAGGCACACCACTCGAAACCGAACTCCATGATGAATATTTACCATCAACCACCACCCTCTGTCTCCTATCCGCTAGCCAATTCCTGATCCAATTCCCTAGATCTCCCCCAATCCCATACATCTGCATTTTCTGCAGAAGCCTACCATGGTGAACCTTATCAAACGCCTTACTAAAATCCATATACACCACGTCCACTGCCTTACCCCCATCCACCTCTTTGGTCACTTTCTCAAAAAACTCAGTAAGGTTAGTAAGGCACGACCTACCCGCCACAAAACCATGCTGACTATCTCCAATCAATTCTTTACTCTCCAAATAACTATAAATCCTATCCCGAATAATTTTTTCTAAAACCTTGCCCACAACAGAAGTGAGACTCACTGGTCTATAATTCCCGGGGAAGTCTCTGTTCCCCTTCTTAAACAATGGGACAACATTCGCTAACCTCCAATCTTCCGGTACTATACCAGAGGCCAACGACGACCTGAAGATCAGAGCCAGAGGCTCTGCAATCACTTCTCTTGCCTCCCAGAGAATCCTGGGGTAAATCCCATCCGGAGTCTCACAACACCAGGTTAAAGTCCAACAAGTTTATTTGATAGTAAACCCACAAGCTTTCGGAACACTGTTCCTTCATTAAGTGATGGAAAGTGGAAAGATGAATATTGAACTGGCTTGGCCATAGAAGACAGGGGGTAGCAGCAGAGGAGTGCTTTTCTGAATGGAAGGCTGTGACTAGCAGTGTTCCACAGGGATCAGTTCTGGGACATTTGTTGCTCATAGTATATATAAATGATCTGGAGGAAAATGTAGCTGGTCTGATTAATAAGTTCGCAGGCACAAAAATTGGTGGAGTTGCAAATAGTGAAGCGGATCATCAGAGGATACAGCAAGATATAGATCGGCTGGAGAATTGGGCAGAGAAATGGCAGATGGAGGTTAATCCAGACAAGTGTGAGATAATCCTTTTGGAACGTCCAATGCATGTAGAAATTATACTGTAAATAGAACCCTTAGGAGTACTGACAGGCAGGGGGATCTGGGCGTACATGTCCACCATGCTTGCCTTCATCAGTTGGGACATTGAGTATAAAAATTGTTAGGTCATGCTGCAGCTGTACAGAACCTTAGATAGGCCTCATTTAGAATATTGTGGACAATTCCGGTCGCCACATTACCAGAAGGATATGGATGCTTTGGAGAGGGTACAGAAGAGGTTTACCAGGATGTTGTCTGGTCTGGACAGTATTAGCTATGAGGAGAGGTTGAATAAACTCAGTTTGTTCTCACTGGAATGACGAAGGTTGAGGGGGACCTGATAGAGGTTTACAAGATTATGAGTGGCAAGGTGGATTATGAGTGGCTATGAGTGGCCACTCACCTGAAGAAGGAACAGCATTCCGAAAGCTTGTAGCATTTACTACCAAATAAACTTGTTGGACTTTAACCTGGTTTGTGAGATAAACTGGGCTTGTACTCGTTACAGTTTAGAAGAATGAGGGGAGATCTCACTGAGACGTATAAGATGATGAATGGGATGGATAGGATAGAGGTGGAGAGACTCTTCCCGCTCAAAAAAGACAGTAGGACTAGGGGGCACAGCCTCAAGATAAAAGGGGGGCGGTTTAGAACGGAGTTGAGGAGGAACTTCTTCACTCAAAGGGTGGTGAATCTCTGGAATTCTCTGCCCGTTGAAGTGGTGGAGGCTGCCTCGCTAAATATTTTTAAGACGCGGGTTGATGGGTTTTTGATAAGAGAGGGGATTATGGGGAGAGGGCGGGAATGTGGAACTGAGCAGCGACAGATCAGCCATGATCTTATTGAATGGCGGGGCAGGCTCGAAGGGCTGGATGGCCTACTCCTGCTCCTATTTCTTATGTTCTTATGTACTGTGGACACTGGATAGTCAGAGGATAGTCAAGTACGAGGGGACATAGGTTTAAGGCGCATGGGGAGAAGTTTGGAGGAGATGTGTGAGGCAAATTTTTTTACATAGAGGGTGGTGAATGTCTGGAACGCGTTACCTGGGAATGTGGTGGGAGCAGGTACAATAGCGGCATTTAAAGGGGCAACTTGACAAATACCTGAATAGGGAAGGATATGGACTCTGTAAGTGCATACGTACATAAGAACATAAGAAATAGGAGCAGGAGTAGGCCATCTGGCCCTTCGAGCCTGCCCCACCATTCAATAAGATCATGGCTGATCCGTCGTGGCTCAGTTCCACATTCCCGCCCTCTCCCCATAACCCTTAATCCCCTCTCTTATCAAAAACCCACCAACCCGCGTCTTAAAAATATTTAGTGAGGTAGCCTCCACCACTTCAACGGGCAGAGACGCTTTTAGTTTAGGCAGGCATCAGGGTCGGCACAGACCTGGAGGACCAATGGGCCTGTTCCTGTGCTGTACTTTTCTTTGTTCTCTGAGATCTCACTCGCCCTCCCCTGCTTGCAGTTCTCACTCCTTTCCAAAATAAAATTTCACAATCCTCTGCTCTCAGTTCTTGCTCCTTTCAAAGTACCTTTCTCTCCCCCTCCCACTCTTTTTGAGCCACCCACACTCCTTTCCAAAGTGTAATCTCACACTCCTCACCCTCATCTCTCGCTCCTTTCCAAACAAAATCTCACATTCTCTCACTCTCCTCCACTATCTTTGCCCTGCGCACTTCTCGTTCTTTTCAAAGGTGAAATCTTACTCTCTCTCGATACCCCTCCCTATGCACCACTCAGCTCTGCTCCTTTCCAAAGTGAAACCTCTCTCTCTCCTGTTCCCTGCTCCCTTCGCACCATGATGAGGAGCTGCCGGCGTTGGGCTGGGATAAACACAGTAAGAAGTCTCACAACACCAGGTTAAAGACCAACAAGTTTATTTGATAGTAAACCCACAAGCTTTCGGAACGCTGTTCCTTCGTCAGGTGAGTGGAAAGTTCTGATCAGAGAAGGGCACATAAAGGCACAGAATACTGATTAGAATGCGAGTCTCTACAGCTAATCTGCTATTCAAGTCTTAAAGGTGCAGACAATGTAAGTGGAGATAGCATTAAGCACAAGTTAAAGAGATGTGTATTGTCTCCAGACAGGACAGTAGGTGAGATGCTGCAAGTTCAGGCAAGTCATGGAGGTTACAGATGGTGTGACATGAACCCAAGATCCCGGTTGAGGCCATCCTCATGTGTGTGGAACTTGGCTATCAGTCTCTGCTCAGCAACTCTGCGCTGAAAGTAGGGAGGTCTTGCTGCGGCTGTATACGGCATTCGTGAGGCCGCAGCTGGAGTACTGTGTGCAGTTTTGGTCATCGTACTTACGCAAGGATATTTTGGCCTTGGAGGGAGTGCAGAGGTGGTTTACTAGGCTGATGCCGGAGTTGAGGGGGTTGGGCTATGAGGAGAGGCTGAATAAACTAGGCTTGTACTCGTTAGAGTTTAGAAGAATGAGGGGAGATCTCATTGAGACGTATAAGATGATGAATGTGATGGATAGGATAGAGGTGGAGAGACTCTTCCCTCTCAGAAAGGATAATAGGACTAGGGGGCACAGCCTCAAGATAAAGGGGGGGGCGGTTTAGAACGGAGTTGAGGAGGAACTTCTTCACTCAAAGGGTGGTGAATCTCTGGAATTCTCTGCCCGTTGAAGTGGTGGAGGCTGCCTCGCTAAATATTTTTAAGACGCGGGTTGATGGGTTTTTGATGAGAGAGGGGATTAAGGGTTATGGGGAGAGGGCGGGAATGTGGAACTGAGCCACGACAGATCAGCCATGATCTTATTGAATGGCGGGGCAGGCTCGAAGGGCTAGATGGCCTACTCCTGCTCCTATTTCTTATGTTCTTACGTTCTTATGTCGTGTGTCGTGAACATAAGAACATAAGAAATAGGAGCAGGAGTAGGCCATCTAGCCCTTCGAGCCTGCCCTGCCATTCAATAAGATCATGGCTGATCTGAAGTGGCTCAGTTCCACTTTCCCGCTCTCTCCCCACAACCCTTAATTCCCTTGTCTGTCAAAAAGCTATCCACCCGTGACTTAAATATATTTAGCGAGGTAGCCTCTACCACTTCAACGGGCAGAGAATTCCAGAGATTCACCACCCTTTGAGTGAAGAAGTTCCTCCTCAACTCTGTTCTAAACTGCTCCCCCCCCCCCCCAACCGAGGCTCTGCCCTCTAGTCCTGCTATCCTTTCTAAGTGGGAAGATTCTCTCTACCTCTACCCTATCCATCCCTTTCATTATCTTATACGTCTCTATAAGATCCCCCCTCAGCCTTCTAAACTCCAACGAGTACAGACCCAGTCTATTTAGTCTCTCTTCATAGTCCAACCCCCTCATCTCCAGTATCAGCCTACTGAACCTCCTCTGCATTCCCTCCAAGGCCAAAATATCCTTGCACAAATGCGGCGACCAAAACCGCACACAAAACTCCAGCTGCGGCCTCACCAGTACCCTGTACAGTTGCAGCAAGACCTCTCTGCTTTTATATTCTATCCCCCTCGCTATAAAGGCCAGCATACCATTCGCCTTCTTGATCACCTGCTGCACCTGCAGACTGGGTTTTTGCGACTCATGCACAAGGACCCTCCCAGGTCCCTCTGCACCGTAGCATGCTGCAGCTTTTCGCCCTTTAAATAATAATCCCTCCTACTATTATTTCTGCCAAAGTGGATAACCTCACACTTGCTAACATTATACTCTATCTGCCAGGTCCTCACCCACTCGCTCAGCCTATCCAGATCCCTCTGCAGACTTTCCACACCCTCTGCACAATTTGCTTTTCCACTCATCTTCGTGTCATCAGCAAATTTTGTCACTCTACACCCAGCCCCCTCCTCCAGATCATCTGTATAAATGGTAAATAGCTGAGGCCCTAGCACCGATCCCTGTGGCACTCCACTAGCCACCAACCGCCAATCAGAATAGCACCCATTGATATCAACTCTCTGCCTCCTATTAGACAGCCAATCCTCTATCCACGCTAACACTTTACCCCCAACTCCGTGCACCCTAACCTTCTGAAGCAACCTTTTGTGAGGCACCTTATCAAACGCCTTTTGAAAATCTAGAAACACCACATCCACCGGTTCCCCTCTATCTACCGTTAGTCACATCCTCATAGAAATCCAATAAATTCGTCAAACACGACTTCCCCTTAATGAATCGTGCTGCGTCTGCTGTATCAAACCATTCCTTTCCAGGTGCCTCGCTATTTCTTCTTTGATGACGGTTTCAAGCATTTTTCCAACTACAGACGTTAAACTAACCGGCCTACAATTCCCTGCCTTTTGTCTGCTACCTTTCTTAAACAGCGGCGTAACATTAGCCGTTTTCCAATCTTCCCGCACTTCCCGGAATCCAGCGAATTTTGGTAAATTCGCTGGATTTGAAGGTGTTGTGAGACTTTTACTGTGTTTACCCCAGTCCAACACCAGCATCTCCACATCACCCTATGCACCATTCATCTCACGCTCCTTTCCAAAGTGAAACCTCACTCTCTCCTCTGTTCCCTGCTCCACATACACCACTCAGCTCTCGCTACTTTCCAAAGTGAAATCCCACTCTCTCCTGTTCCCTGCTTCCTATGCACCACTCAGCTCATGCTACTTTCCAAAGTGAAACCTCACTCTCTCCTCTGTTCCCTGCTCCACATACACTGCTCAGCTCTGCTCCTTTCCAAAGTGAAATCCCACTCTCTCCTGTTCCCTGCTCCCTATGCACCGCTCATCTCTGCTCCTTTCCAAAGTGAAACCTCACTCTCTCCTCTGTTCCCTGCTCCCTATACACCGCTCAGCTCTCGCTCCTTTCCAAAGTGAAATCCCACTCTCTCCTGTCCCCTGCTCCCTATGCACTGCTCAGCTCTGCCCCTTTCCAAAGTGAAATCCCACTCTCTCCTGTTCCCTGCTCCCTATACACCACTCAGCTCTGCCCCTTTCCAAAGTGAAATCCCACTCTCTCCTGTTCCCTGCTCCCGATACACCACTCAGCTCTGCCCCTTTCCAAAGTGAAATCCCACTCTCTCCTGTTCCCTGCTCCCTATACACCACTCAGCTCTGCCCCTTTCCAAAGTGAAACCTCACTCTCTCCTGTTCCCTGCTCCCTATACACCACTCAGCTCTGCTCCTTTCCAAAGTGAAACCTCACTCTCTCCTGTTCCCTGCTCCCTATGCACCACTCAGCTCTGCTCCTTTACAAAGTGAAATCACACTCTCCCTCCTCCATTCTTAGCTCTCACTCCTTTCTGAAATCTCACCCTCTTTCCTTCACTCCCTCTTCCCTGCTCAGCTTTCACTCCACCCTGAAGTAAAATCTCACTCTCTAGAAAACCCGGGGATTCCCATTTATGCTTGCTGCCAGTCTCTTCTAAACACTCTCTTTGCTTCTCTCATTTGTTTCTCACCTTTTATATTCAACTCAGTTCTCAGTTGTATTATCCACCTGACATCTGTCAGAAGCACACTTTTTCGTCATCCAATGTCCTGGCTTTGTTAAACATAGAACATAGAACATTACAGCGCAGAACAGGCCCTTCGGCCCACGATGTTGCGCCGACCAGTTACAAAAACAATGACCCACTAGCCTATACCAATCCCTTTTCGTCCATAAACCTATCCAGAGATCTCTTAAACGCCCCCAAACTAGACGCATTTACAACTGCAGCAGGCAGGGCATTCCAATCCCTCACCACCCGCTGGGTAAAGAACCTACCCCTGACATCCGTCCTGTAGCTACCCCCCCTTAATTTAAAGCCATGCCCCCTCATGCTAGCTTTCTCCATCCGAGGAAAAAGGCTATCACTATCCACCCTATCTAAACCTCTAATCATCTTATATGTTTCAATAAGATCCCCTCTTAGCCGCCTTCTTTCCAACGAAAACAACCCTAAATCCCTCAGTCTCTCCTCATAGGACCTCCCCACCATACCAGGCAACATCCTAGTAAACCTCCTCTGCACCCTCTCCAACGCCTCCACATCCTTCTTGTAATGCGGGGACCAGAACTGCACACAGTACTCCAAGTGCGGCCGCACTAGAGTAGTGTACAGTTGCAACATGACGCTGCGACTCCTAAATTCAATCCCCCTACCAATAAACGCCAAGACACCGTACGCCTTCTTAACAACCTTATCTACTTGACTCCCAACTTTCAGGGATCTATGTACACATACACCTAGATCCCTCTGCTCATCCACACTATTCAAAGTCCTCCCGTTAGCCCTATACTCGACACATCTGTTGCTCCTACCAAAGTGAATTACCTCACACTTCTCCGCATTAAATTCCATCCGCCACCTCTCGGCCCAGCTCTGCAACCTATCTAAGTCTCCCTGCAGACTATGACACCCTTCCTCACAATCTACCACACCTCCAACTTTGGTGTCATCAGCAAATTTACTAATCCACCCAACTATACCCTCATCCAGATCATTAATAAAAATTACAAACAACAGTGGCCCCAAAATAGATCCCTGAGGCACACCACTCGTAACTGAACTCCATGATGAATATTTACCATCAACCACCACCCTCTGTCTCCTATCTGATAGCCAATTCCTGATCCAACTTCCTAGATTACCCACAATCCCATACATCTGCATTTTCTGCAGAAGCCTACCATGGTGAACCTTATCGAACGCCTTACTAAAATCCATATATACCACGTCAACTGCCTTGCCCCCATCCACCTCTTTGGTCACTTTCTCAAAAAACTCAATAAGGTTAGTAAGGCACGACCTACCCGCTACAAAACCATGCTGACTATTTCTAATCAATTCATTACACTCCAAATAACTATAAATCCTATCCCTAATAATTTTTTCTAAAACCTTGCCCACAACAGAAGTAAGACTCACCGGTCTATAATTCCCGGCAAAGTCCCTGTTCCCCTTCTTAAACAATGGGACAACATTCGCTATCCTCCAATCCTCCGGGACTACACCAGAGACCAATGACGACCTGAAGATCAGAGCCAGAGGCTCTGCAATCACCTCTCTTGCCTCCCAGAGAATCCTAGGGTAGATCCCATCCGGACCAGGGGACTTATCTATTTTCAGCCCCTCAAGAATTTCCAGCACATCCCCCTTATCAACCGTAATACTGTCTATTTTACACCCCTGCAACCCAATGTCCTCCTCAGCTATATTCATGTCCCCCTGCGTGAACACCGAAGAGAAATATTGGTTCAATACTTCTCCAATCTCCTCCGGTTCCACACACAACTTCCCCCTGCTGTCTGTAACTGGCCCTAATCTTGCCCTGACCAACCTTCTGTTCTTGACATACCTATAGAACGCCTTAGGATTCTCCTTAATCCTATCAGCCAAAGTCTTCTCATGTCCTCTTTTAGCCCTTCTCAACTCACTCTTCAACTCCCTCCTAGCCAATCTAAAGCTTTCTAGTGCACTATCTGAGCCCTCCAATCTCATCCGAACATAAGCCTCCTTTTTCTTTTTAACCATCGACTCAACTCTTTTAGTGCACCACGGTTCCCTAGATCTACCAAATCCTCCATGCCTGACAGGGACATACCTATCAAGGACTCGCAGTAGCTGCTCCTTGAAAAAACTCCACATTTCGGACGTTCCCAATCCCTGTAATCTCCTAGTCCAATCTATGCTTCCTAATTCACTCCTAATAGCCTCATAATTGCCCTTACCCCAGCTAAAACTACTGACCCGAGGTTCATGCCTATCCCTTCCCATCACTAAGGTGAACGTAACCGAATTGTGGTCACTATCACCAAAATGCACACCAACTTCCAAGTCTAGCACCTGGTCTGGCTCATTTCCCAGCACCAAATCCAATATAGCCTCACCTCTAGTTGGCCTATCTACATACTGAGTCAAAAAACCTTCCTGCACGCTTTGTACAAACACTGACCCCTCTAGCGAGCTAGAACTATAGCAATTCCAATCAATATTCGTAAAGTTAAAGTCCCCCATAACAATTACCCTATTACTTTCACTCCTAACCAGGATTGTCTCCGCAATCCTTTCCTCAACCTCTCTAGAACTTTTAGGAGGTCTATAAAAGACTCCCAACAGGGTGACCTCTCCTCTCCTATTTCTAATCTCCGCCCATACTACCTCAACTGACAAGTCCTCATCAAACTTCCTCTCCGACACTGTGATACAGTCCTTGACTAGCAATGCTACCCCACCCCCCCTTCTACCTTCATCTCTACTCCGACTAAAGCATTTGTACCCCGGAACCTGCAACAACCATTCCTGACCCTGCTCTATCCATGTCTCTGAAATGGCCACAACATCAAAGTCCCAGGTACAGATCCACGCTGCAAGTTCATCCACTTTATTGCGAATACTCCTCGCATTAAAGTACACACATTTCAAACCCTGCTCCGCCCCACCCCCACTATGCCGTGCCTTGCATCCCCCAACTATGCCCCCCTCACTTTCACCCCCTTTCCTCACTATCACTCCCCCCCTCCGAATCAGTTTAAACCTCCCTGCATCGCCTTTGCAAATTTACCCCCCAGGATATTGATGCCCCTCTGGTTCAGGTGTAGACCATCCCTCTTATAGAGGTCCCACCTTCCCCAGAATGAGCCCCAATTGCTCAAGTACCTGAACCCCTCCCTCCTGCACCATCCCCTCAGCCACGAGTTCAAACTTTCCCTCTCTCTATTCCTCTCTAAACTATCCCGTGGCACAGGCAAGAGTCCAGATATAACTACTCTTTCAGACTTTGCCTTTAGTTTCCACCCCAACTCCATAAATCTTTGCTTAATATCCCCTTCCCTTAATCTCCCTATGTCATGTGTCCCCACATGAACTATAACTTGGGGTTGATCTCCCTCTCCCCTAAGAGTCCTGAATACTCTGTCCGATACATCCCGGACCCCAGCCCCTGGTAGGCAACACACCAGCCCTGAGTCCCTACCCTTACCTCCAACTCTCCTATCCGTCCCCATAACTGTGGAGTCCCCAATCACGAGGCCCAATCTCTTACCCCTAACCACCTGAGGCTTGCCAATAGGCTCACCCCCAGAGACCTGCTCCCTTTGGCTATCCCCAGTTGATTTCTCCTCAACTGTAGCCTCCAGGACTGAAAACCTATTTTGTCTCACCTTTTCCTTTCATGAAACTATACCCTGACTACACCTAAATTATCTTCTCTTTAAAGGTTGTTACCATTTTGTTCTGAAGTTGGCTTTTCTCCAGTTGCTTATTCTTGTAGACTTTTACAGATTTTTACTGTGTTTTGATATTTCTTGCTAGTTTTCACCCTGTTTTACCAAAAATAACGAGTTCAGTAATGGAGTTGTCTTAGTACTACAAAGCCAATGAAAATTAAATTATTCCTGATGAATATGTATGATTTTCACAGGCACAGCCACAGTATAAATTTCTTAGCCCTGCAAGAGAGACCAAATAAATCATACCTGATGCTAGAAAATGTAAATCCAATTTACAAGCATCTGTTTTTACAATGTGCTGTTCTTACAAAAGACAGTTTTGCTCACGCATTCCATTTTTAATGGGGTAGAGAAGGGAAGACATCATGGTCAAAACAATATTTCAATAAACATGACCTGACACAAATGCAAGTTGAAATTCAGTCACATTCAGAAGCCATGTAGATTAAGAGATACATTGATTTTAAACTTGTCAATTCATAATAATTAGAGCAACCTATAGGTTACTGAATTCCAATCAACTGACATTTGAAAGCTGCTTCAATTTTAGGTTACATGTAGAAATTCCCAAGTAGATTTTAAATCGTTATACGTCTGTAAGTGTAACTGAGCGGTATCCCAGAACTGCCTAGTTCTAATTTTTTGGTCATGCCACTTTATTCCAGTCTCCCTTACCAGAGGAAGCGGTTTCTCTCTAATTTTTTTTGTTTCTATTCCAATTCAATCAAATCAAGTCCAATTCAGAGTCTTAACAAGTTGAGACATTCCCAATCCAAGCTGACAAGACAGGGCTCTCACCTCCTGTCTTGGGCTTGATCTACATGATCCAAGCTGATTGGAGTAGGCATAGCTCCTCCTCCAAGACTTGATCTCATTTCCATCTTAGCCAAAAGGCCAAGATGCCGCATTTAAAACTTGCTTCAAATGAAGCTGAAATGTAACCTAATGACTTCAACCAAGCACAGCATGTCGATACTACACTTGATCTCAGCCAAAAGGCCGAGAAGCAATATTGCAGAATCATAGAATGGCACAACAAACAGGAGTCAATTCTGTCCATAGTGGCTTTTCTACTATTGATCTCTTCTTCCAAATCTACCTCATTAAATCCTATCTACCCCATCAACTCCTTTAATTATCTTCAGCATCTATTTATTTATGGTTCTCACAAGTCTCCTCTGAAATCTTTATTTTATTCCATCAACATATCTTTCTATTTTGTTACCCTTACGTCTAGCTTTCCCTTAAATGCATCTATACCTCAACCATTTCGTTAGCTAGTGAGTTGCACATTCTCACAAATCTCCAGACCCGCAATCATGCGGGTGCCTCTTGACTATCCTCTGAGATTGGAAAACGGCTAATGTGACGCCGTTGTTTAAGAAGGGTGGCAGGCAAAAGGCAGGGAATTATAGGCCGGTTAGTTTAACGTCTGTTGTAGGTAAAATGTTAGAATCCGTCATCAAGGAGGAAATAGCGAGGCATCTTGAGGGGAATTGCTTGATAGAGCAGACGCAGCACGGTTTCGTTAAGGGGAAGTCGTGTCTGACAAATTTATTGGAGTTCTATGAGGATGTGTCTAGGGCGGTGGATAGAGGAGAGCCAGTGGATGTGGTCTTTCTTGATTTTCAGAAGGCGTTTGACAAGGTACCTCACAAGAGGTTATTGCAGAAGGTAAGGGGGCATGGAGTTGGGGGTAGGGTGTTAGCGTGGATAGAGGATTGGTTGTCAAATAGGAGACAGAGAGTGGGGGTCAATGGGTGCTATTCGGATTGGCGGTTGGTGACTAGTGGAGTGCCCCAGGGGTCGGTGCTGGGGCCTCAGCTATTTACCATTTATATAGATGATCTGGAGGAGGGAACCGAGTGTATGATGTCGAAATTTGCTGATGACACCAAGATTGGTGGAACGGCAAATTGCGCGGAGGGTGTGGAGAGTCTGCAGAACGATCTAGATAGGCTGGGCGAATGGGCCAGGAACTGGCAAATGGAATTTAATGTTGGCAAGTGCGAGGTGGTCCACTTTGGTAGGAATAATGGTAGGAAGGACTATTACTTACATGGCAAAAAACTGCAGCAGGCGACGGTGCAGAGGGACCTCGGGGTCCTTGTGCATGAGTCACAAAAACCCAGCTTGCAGGTGCAGCAGGTGGTCAGGAAGGCGAATGGGATGCTGGCCTTCATAGCGAGGGGGATTGAATATAAAAGTAGGGAGGTCTTGCTGCGGCTGTATAGGGCATTGGTGAGGCTGCAGCTGGAGTACTGTGTGCAGTTTTGGTCGCCGCACTTACGCAAGGATATTTTGGCCTTGGAGGGAGTGCAGAGGAGGTTTACTAGGCTGATGCAGGAGTTGAGGGGGTTGGGCAATGAGGAGAGGCTGAATAAACTAGGCTTGTACTCATTAGAGTTTAGAAGAATGAGGGGAGATCTCATTGAGACATATAAGATGATGAATGGGATGGATAGGATAGAGGTGGAGAGACTCTTCCCACTCAGAAAGGACAGTAGGGCTAGGGGGCACACCCTCAAGATAAAGGGGGGACAGTTTAGAACGGAGTTGAGGAGGAACTTCTTCACTCAAAGGGTGGTGAATCTCTGGAATTCTCTGCCCGTTGAAGTGGTGGAGGCTGCCTCGCTAAATATTTTTAAGACGCGGGTTGATGGGTTTTTGATAAGCGAGGGGATTAAGGGTTATGGGGAGAGGGCGGGAGTGTGGAACTGAGCCACGACAGATCAGCCATGATCTTATTGAATGGCGGGGCAGGCTCAAAGGGCTAGATGGTCTACTCCTGCTCCTATTTCTTATGTTCTTATGAGATGGCCTAATCAGCCATTCAATTTAAGGGCAATTAGGGATGGGCAGCAAGTGCCCACCTCACCAATGATGACCGCATCCCGTTTAAGAATAAGAAACATTTGGCATGTCTGCTACGATTCTCACCAACTTTTACAGATGCATCATAGAAAGCATCCCTTCTGTATGTATCACAGCTTGTATGGCTCCTGCTCTGACCAAGACCACAAGAAACTACAAAAGGTTGTAAACAAAGCTCAATCCATTACTCAAACCAGCCTTCCATCTACTGATTCCATCTACACTTCCCACTGCCTCAGAAAAGCAGCCATCATAATCAAGGACCCCATGCACCCCAGACATACTCTGTTCCACATTCTTCCTTTGGGCAAAAGATACAAAAGTCACGTACCAACCGACTCAAGAACAGCTTCTTCCCTGCTGTCGTCAGACTTTTGAATGGACCTACCTCATGCTAAGTTGATCTTTCTCTACACCCTAGTTATGACTGTAACACTCCATTCTGTACCCTCTACTTTCCTTCTCTATGAACTGTATGCTTTGTTGTATAGCATGCAAGAAACTATACTTTTCACTGTATACCAATACATCTGATAATAATGAAACAAATAAAAAAGAACTATTAATCTAAAGTGCCATGGGGTGGTTCAAATCCAACAATGGGAGGTGGTGGAATTGAAATTCAAAAAAAAATCAGGAATATAAAGCTAGTCTCAGTAATGGTGACCATGAAAGCATCACAAATTGTTGTAAAAATCCATCTGGTGCACTAATGTCCTTTAGGGAAGGAAATCTGTCATCCTTACCTGGTCTAGCCTACATTTGACTCCAGACCCACAGCCATGTGGTTGCCTCTTCTCTTGGGTATCCTCTGAGATGGCCTAACCAGTCACGCAATTTAAGGGCAACTAGGGATGGGCAGCAAATGCCCACCTCACCAGTGATGACTGCATTCCATTAAAGAATAAAGAGAAAAGAAATTGTACAAAGAAAGATGGCTGAAGTCATTGAAGGCCAATCACCTCAGCCCCAGGACATCTTTGTTAGTTTAGTTTAGTTTTGTGTATTTATTAGTATCACAAGTAGGCTTACGTTAACGTTGCAATTAAGTTACTGTGAAAATCCCCTGTTTGCCACACTTCAGCATCTGTTCAAGTAAACTTAGGGAGAATTTAGCATGGCCAATGCAATTAGCCAGCACATCCTCAGACTGTGGGAGGAAACCAGGGCATCTGGAGGGAACCCAAGCTGGGAATCGAACCTGGCGCTGTGATGCAGCAGTGCTAACTACTGTGCCACATGCTCTGAGGGAGTTCCTTAAGGCAGTGGCCTAGGTCCAAACAGCATTAGCTGTTTCAATTACCTTCTCTCCATCGTAAGGTCACAAGTGGTGAATTCCACATAATTGCAGTATTCAGTTCTATTTGCAACTCCTGAGATATCAAAGCACTTTTTGCACGAATGCAGCAAGAATGTGGGTTTCCTCCTTTCTTTCCCGCAACCCCAATCCCCACACCACCACCGAAGTGTTTAACCTACCCAACACCCCCAGATTCAAAATCCTTTAATGAATTGATAGATTTGATGGTGAACCACTACAACCCCAAACGGCTGTTATATTGCAGCGTTGCAGGTTTAACATGGCATACAGATTTTCCGGAAAACCAGTTATAGAATTCTTGACGAGACTGAGGAAATTGGGAAACACTGCGTACGGGCCAGTTCTTCAGGAAATGTTAAGGGACTACTTAGTACGTGGGATAAATGATATAGCAGCCTATAGGAAGCCACTGACTGAGCCAAATTGGGATCTTAAGAAAGCTATAGAACTGGCCCCTTTCTCATGAAAACATGGAGAAAGGAGCCCAAGAGCTTTAGGGATCCATTGACAGAACTGTCCTCAACCTTGGACAACTCCCATACCACAGACAATGCTCGCGTTTCCTATTTGCTACCAAGGAAGGGTAATTGAATGAGAAGGCCACGCGATTCTGGGAGGTTTTTCAAATATAGTGATCAGTATGTACATCCATGCTATACTTGCAATCATCAGGTCAGTCCTAGACAAGGATACCAAAACAGAAAATATGTATCGCAATGACCGGATGGCAAAGCAACCTCAAGATAGGGCTTTGCAAATAAATTGGCCCAAGGATGAGGAACTGATGCAACTGAATTGCATCACTGCACCCAAAGTGGCTCCAATCTAGATTCAATTCCATGTAAACTGCTCCCTCCCCCTTAGTGCATGAGTCGCAAAAACCCAGCTTGCAGGTGCAGCAGGTGGTCAGGAAGGCGAATGGGATGCTGGCCTTCATAGCGAGGGGGATTGAATATAAAAGTAGGGAGGTCTTGCTGCGGCTGTATAGGGCATTGGTGAGGCCGCAGCTAGAGTGCTGTGTGCAGTTTTGGGCGCCGTACTTACGCAAGGATATTTTGGCCTTGAAGGGAGTGCAGAGGAGGTTTACTAGGCTGATGCCGGAGTTGAGGGGGTTGAGCAATGAGGAGAGGCTGAATAAACTAGGCTTGTACTCATTAGAGTTTAGAAGAATGAGGGGAGATCTCATTGCGACGTATAAGATGATGAATGGGATGGATAGGATAGAGGTGGAGAGACTCTTCCCGCTCAAAAAAGACAGTAGGACTGGGGGCACAGCCTCAAGATAAAGGGGAGGCGGTTTAGAACGGAGTTGAGGAGGAACTTCTTCACTCAAAGGGTGGTGAATCTCTGGAATTCTCTGCCCGTTGAAGTGGTGGAGGCTGCCTTGCTAAATATTTTTAAGAAGCTGGTTGATGGGTTCTTGATAAGAGAGGGGATTAAGGGTTATGGGGAGAGGGCGGGAATGTGGAACTGAGCCACGACAGATCAGCCATGATCTTATTGAATGGCGGGGCAGGCTCGAAGGGCTAGATGGCCTACTCCTGCTCCTATTTCTTATGTTCTTATATGGAGGTAGACAAAAATTGGTGAGTACACTTTTAGGCAAATCCGATTGAGCATGTTGCTCTTAAGCTGGCAAGGCACCAAAACTCCATTGGCCATGTACACCAGGAGGGTCTTATTCATTATTGGGACCACTGTAACTCCATTTAAACATGGGCAACAGACAGTCCGACTCTCCATAGAGAGTCCATGCAAGGCCCAAGGCCAAGCCTCTTGGAAAGCTATAGAAAATCCACCTGGATTGGCAACAGATCTTTAAAATGAGTACTGGCAACTTATACAAAGTCGTTGGAGATACCCTGAAGTGTTCCAAGAAGGTCTTGGGAAGATTAAAGGTACCAGGCCTGAGATCTACTCAGATCCAGAAGCCCAACCTAAATACTACAAGGCACAACTGGTCCCTTAAGCCCTGCGAGCCAAAGTAGAGGCCGAATTCTAATTTCCAGAGGAACTTGGCATTATACGCTCAGTGCAATTTGCCGAATGGGCCGCGCCAGGAGTCCCAGTTTTAAAACTCGACAACTTGGTCCGTCTCTGTGGAGACTATAAGTTGACAGTCAACAAAGCTTTGCACTTAAACAGATATCCTATGTACGCAAAACTGGCTGGGGAGTCATATATCTTCCAAATTGGATATGAGCCACATCTACCACTAGCTGGAGCTTGAGGTATCATCCAGGAAATAGGTAACTATAAACATTCACAAAGGATCACATGAGTACATTTGCTTGCTTTTTGAGGTGTCTTCAGCTTGTGCCATTTTTGTAGAGGTGCCCAGAATTGCAATCTATCTGGATGATGTTTTAATCTCAGGAGCTACTGTAAAGGAACATTTGGAGGAGTTTGGAGCATTTCTCTGAGGCTGGCGTCAGGCTTAAAAAGATATATGGGGTTTAATGAGATTGAGGGTTATAGATAGGTCTGTAGGTTGGTAGGTGTTGATGTGATCGGCGCAACTCGTGGGCCGAAGGGCCTGTTTGTGCTGTAGTGTTCTATGTTCTATGTTCTATTTAAAAAGTGTGTCCCAGGACTGCACTCTGTTGAGGAGAAGGTGAAAACCATAAAAGAGGCTCCAACCCCAAGTAATCCAATAGAATTGAAGTCTTTCATAAGTCTCATCAACTACTATGAGAAGGTGATGGCCTTGTGTTATTATCACGACACTATCGATCCAGAAACTCAGCTAATGTTCTGGGGACCTGGGTTCAAATCCCACAGATGGTGGATTCCGAATTCAACATTAAAAAAAATTTGGAATTAAGAATCTACCATTCCCAATTGCTGGAAAACCTCATCTGGTTCACTAATGTCCCTGGGAAGGAAATCTGCCTTCCTGGTGACTGGCCTACAGGTGACTCCAAAGCCACAACCATATAGTTGACTCTTAACTGCTCTCTGAAATGGCCTAGCAAGCCACTCAACTCAAGGGCAACTGGGGGTGGGTAATAAATGCTGGTCAGTCAGTGACATCAGTGTCCCACAAATAAAAAGAACTACTCCACAATGATGTGGCAATTACAGAGACATGGTTGGAACAGAGACAGAAATGAATGTTGAAAGTTCCAGGGCATAGACTGGCTGATTGTGGACAAGTCCCCAGGACCGGATGGAATGCATCCGAGGGTTCTGAAAGAAATGGCGGAGGTTATAGTGGATGCCTTGGTGGTTATTTTCCAGACGTCGCTGGATTCCGGGGAAGTGCCGGATGATTGGAAAACGGCTAATGTTACGCCGTTGTTTAAGAAGGGTGCCAGGCAAAAGGCGGGGAATTATAGGCCGGTTAGTTTGACATCTGTGGTAGGTAAAATGTTAGAATCCGTCATTAAGGAGGAAATTGCGAGGCATCTTGAAGGGAATTGCTTGATAGGGCAGACGCAGCACGGTTTCATTAAAGGGAAGTCGTGTCTGACAAATTTACTGGAGTTCTATGAGGATGTGTCTAGGGCAGTGGATAGAGGAGAGCCGGTGGATGTGGTCTTTCTGGATTTTCAGAAGGCGTTTGACAAGGTACCTCACAAGAGGTTATTGCAGAAGGTCAGGGGACATGGAGTTGGGGGTAGGGTGTTAGCGTGGATAGAGGATTGGTTGTCAAATAGGAGGCAGAGAGTGGGGGTCAATGGGTGCTATTCGGATTGGCGATTGGTGACTAGTGGGGTGCCCCAGGGGTCGGTGCTGGGGCCTCAGCTGTTTACCATTTATATAGATGATCTGGAGGAGGGAACCGAGTGCAGGGTGTCGAAATTTGCTGATGACACCAAGATTGGGGGAAAGGCAAATTGTGCGGAGGGTGTGGAGAGTCTGCAGAACGATCTAGATAGGCTGGGTGAATGGGCCAGGAAATGGCAAATGGAATTTAATGTTGGCAAGTGCGAGGTGGTCCACTTTGGAAGGAAGAATGGTAGGAAGGACTATTACTTACGTGGCGAAAAACTGCAGCAGGCAACGGTGCAGAGGGACCTCGGGGTCCTTGTGCATGAGTTGCAAAAACCCAGCTTGCAGGTGCAGCAGGTGGTCAGGAAGGCGAATGGGAATGCTGGCCTTCATAGCGAGGGGGATTGAATATAAAAGTAGGGAGGTCTTGCTGCAGCTGTATAGGGCATTGGTGAGGCCGCAGCTGGAGTACTGTGTGCAGTTTTGGGCGCCGCACCTGCGCAAGGATATTTTGGCCCTGGAGGGAGTGCAGAGGAGGTTTACTAGGCTGATACCAGAGTTGAGGGGATTGAGCTATGAGGAGAGGCTGAATAAACTAGGCTTGTACTCGTTAGAGTTTAGAAGAATGAGGGGAGATCTCATTGAGACGTATAAGATGATGAATGGGATGGATAGGATAGAGGTGGAGAGACTCTTCCCGCTCAAAAAAGACAGTAGGACTAGGGGGCACAGCCTCAAGATAAAGGGGAGGCGGTTTAGAACGGAGTTGAGGAGGAACTTCTTCACTCAAAGGGTGGTGAATCTCTGGAATTCTCTGCCGGTTGAAGTGGTGGAGGCTGCCTCGCTAAATATTTTTAAGAAGCGGGTTGATGGGTTCTTGATAAGAGAGGGGATTAAGGGTTATGGGGAGAGGGCGGGAAAGTGGAACTGAGCCACGACAGATCAGCCATGATCTTATTGAATGGCGGGGCAGGCTCGAAGGGCTAGATGGCCTACTCCTGCTCCTATTTCTTATGTTCTTATGTTTAGATGTGTCAGGAAGAGTAGGGAAGGTGGTAAAAGAGGTGGAGGAATAGCTGAAAGGCAGTTCGAGGGGGATCTGCCTATTGAGGTAATATGGGCTGAAGTTAAAAATAGGAAAGGAGCGGTCATGTTGTTAGGAGTTTTCTATAGGCCCCTAAATAGCTATAGAGATGTGGAGGAAGAAATTGCAGAGCAGATTATGGATAGGTGTGGAGGTCACAAGGTAGTTGTCATGGGTGACTTTAACTTTCCAAATATTGATCAGAACTTTTATAGGTTGAATAGTCTGGATGGGGCACTTTTTGTACAGTGTGTGCAGGAGGGTTTCCTGACACAATATGTGGATAGGCCGACAAGAGGTGGGGCCACATTGGACTTGGTAGTGGGTAATGAACCGGGCCAAGTGTTAGATTTGTTTGTGGGAGAGCACTTTGGAGATAGTGATCATAATTCAGTGTCTTTCATTATTGCAATGGAGAGGGATAGGGCCATATGCCAGGGCAAGATTTATAATTGGGGGAGGGGTAATTATGATGCAATTAGGCAAGAATTAGGGAGCATAAGATGGGAATAGAAACTGTCAGGGAAAGGCACAATTGAAAAGTGGAGTTTGTTCAAGGAACAAATACTGCGTGTCCTTGATAGGTTTGGCCCTGTCAGGCAGGGAGGAAATGGCCGAGTGAGTTCACAAAAGAGGTTGAATGTCTTGTCAAGAGGAAAGAGGAAGCATATGTAAGGATGAGAAAACAAGGTTCAGTTGGGTCGCTTGAGAGTTACAATGTAGCAAGGAATGAGCTAAAAAAAAGCACTTAGGAGAGCTAGGAGGGGGCATGAGAAGTCCTTGGTGGGTTGGATCAAGGAAAACTTTTTATTCTTATATGAGAAATAAAAGAATGACCAGGGTGAGGTTAGGGCCAGTCAAGTATAGTAGTGGAAATTTGTGCATGGAGTCAGAAAAGATAGACGTGGCGATGAATGAATACTTTTCTTCAGCGTTCACCAAGAAGATGTTTTTGAGGATGAGTCTGTGATACAGACTGATAGGCTGGAGGTGGTAGATGTTCTGAGGGAAGATGTATTAGCAATTTTGAAAAACCTGAAGGGCGTTAAGTCCCCTGGGCCAGATGGGATATATCCTAGGATTCTTTGGGAGGCATGGGATGAGATTGCAGAGCCTTTGGCTTTGATCTTTGGGTCCTCACTGTCCATGGGGGTTGTGCCAGAGGACTGGAGAGTGGCGAATGTTGTTCCGCTCTTCAAGAAAGGAAATAAGAATGACCCTGGTAATTATAGGCCAGTTAGTCTTACTTTGATGGTCAGTAAGTTAATGGAAAAGGTCCTGAGGGACCTTCCAAATGATTTATGATCATTTGGAAAGATGCAGCTTAATCCAGGATAGTCAGCATGGATTCATGAAGGGTAAGTCTTCCCTCACAAATTTGACTGAATTCTTTGAGGAGGTTACTGAGTGTGTCGATGAAGGTAGGGCAGTTGATGTCGTATACATGGATTTTAGTAAGGCGTTTGATAAGGTTCCCCATAGTAGGCTCATAAAGAAAGTAAGGAGGTGTGGGATAGAAGGAAATTTGGCCGACTGGCTAAGTAACTGGCTATCTCATAGAAGACACAGGATAGTGGTGGAGGGAAAATTTTCCGTCTGGAGACCAGTTACCAGTGGTGTACCATAGGGATCAGTGTTGGGTCCTCTGCTATTTGTGATTTTTATCAATGACTTGGAGGAGGAGGCTGAAGGGTGGATCAGGAAATTTGCTGATGACACCAAGATTGGTGGAGTAGTGGATGAGGTGGCGTGCTCTTGCAGGCTGCAAAGAGACATTGATAGGATGCACAGCTAGACTGAAAAATGGCAGGTGGACTTTAACCCTGATAAATGTGAGGTGATTCATTTTGGTAGGACAAATTTGAATGCGGATTACAGGGTCAATGGCAGGGTTCTGAGGAGTGTGGAGGAACAGAGAGATCTTGGAGGTCATATCCACAAATCTCTGAAGGTTGCCACTCAAGTGGATAGAGCCATGAAGAAGACTATAGTGTGTTTGCATTTACTAACAGGGGGTTTGAGTTTAAGAGCCGGGGCGCTAAGCTGCAACTGCACAGGACCTTGGTGAGACCACATTTGGAATATTGTGTGCAGTTTTGGTCACCTCACTATAAGAAGAACGTGGAAACATTGGAGGGAGTGCAGACGAGATTTACCAGGATGCTGCCTGGTTTGGAGGGTAGGTCTTATAAGGTTGAGGGAGCTGGGGCTTTTCTCTTTGGAGCAGAGGAGGATGAGAGGTGACTTAATAGAGGTTTATGGGCGGCACGGTAACACAGTGGTTGGCATTGCTGCTTCACAGCTCCAGGGACCTGGGTTCGATTCCCAGCTCGGGTCACTGTCTGTGTGGAGTCTGCACATTCTCCTCATGTCTGCGTGGGTTTCCTCCGGGTGCTCCGGTTTCCTCCCACAGTCCAAAGATGTGCAGGTTAGGTTGACTGGTCATGCTAAAATTGCCCCTTAGTGTACTAAAATGCTTAGGTTAGAGGGATTAGCAGGTAAAATATATAGGGATATGGGGGTAGGGCCTGGGTGGGATTGTGGTTGGTGAAGACTCGATGGGCCGAAGGGCCTCTTTCCGCACTGTACGGTTCTATGACTCTATAAGATGATGAGGGGGATAGATAAAGTGGACATGCAGAGACTATTTCCTCGGGTGGCTGTTGCTGTTACTGGGTGCATAACTATAAGATTCACGGTGGAAGATACAGGAGGGATGTCCGAGATAAATTCTTTACTCAGAGTGTTTGGGGTGTGGAATGCACTGCCTGCTGTGATAGTGACACTTCAGGAACTTTCAAGCGGTTATTGGATCGGCATATGGAGCACACCAGAATGATAGGGAGTGGGATAGCTTGATCCTGGTTTCAGACAAAGCTTGGCACAACATTGTGGGCCAAAGGGCCTCTACTGTGCTGTACTGTTCTGTGTTCTAAACCTGCCAACCCTGCTGGCATCCCTCTATGTCCTTCTAAAAAAAAATCTGAAATGGTTGTGGCAAATTTCACAGGAGAAAGCCTTTACAAATGGCAAACAGCAATTGTGGTCGACAAATATATTGGCCCATTATAATCCACTGAAACTACTCATCAGAACATACGATGCCTCCCCTGTGGGATGATGGGACACAACATCCAATTGCGTTTTCTTCACAAACCCTGGCAGATGCAGAAAGGAAGATTTGACCATGATACTTGCTGTGGCACTTATCATAATGATGGACCACAAAACTCTGTTGGATCTTTTCGTTAAAAGCAAGGTGATTTCTCCCATAGCATCAGCTCGGATCTAATGCTGGGTCCTGCTGTTGGGCACCCTTGAACATCATTCTGGGAGATAGATCACCAACATGGATGCCTTGAGCCAGCTACTACTGCTACCTTCCCTCAAGTCCAAAGATGGGTGAAGTCATCATGACGTTGAACTTCATGGAAACTCTGCCAGTATATGCCAAGCAAATTCAGGCTCAGACCCAAAAGGACGCCATATTGTCAAAGCTATGTCATATCATCCTAAATGGTGGAAATTGAGGATGGTGTCATTTCGTGGGGGACCCAGATGGTTGCCCCGCAGCCAGACCAGCAGCCAATAAGCCATGAATTGCCAAACGATCACCCAGGGATTTCTAAAATGAAAATGCATGCAAGTAACTACATCTGGTGGCCGGGTATAGATAAAGGCATTGAAAATCTGGTCAAGCAGGCAAAACCTGCCAGGAAAACCAGTACGTCCCACACCAGGCTCGTTGCACCCCGAGGAATGGCCAAGGAGGCCTTGGGTGCACCTACACGCAGACTTCACAGAGTCATTTATAGGTTTAATTCTGATTGATGCCCATTCAAAATGGATTAACGTGTACCGAATGGCCTCTACTCCCTCTTAGAACTCCATGAAAAAGTCTCCAGTAATAATTCTACACACATAGTGTACCTGACTTCCTCATAACAGACAATGGGAGCCCATTTATCAGAAGGGAGCTTCAAACCTAAATGAGCTGAAATGAATTGAATCGCACTCACATGACCTATTTTCAAAAGGCCTGGCTGAGCGAGCAATCTGGGTATTCAAACACAATGTTAAAAAACAAATGATAGGCTCTTTGGAAACAAAGTTGGTACACTGCCTTTTCAATTACAGGACAACACTGCACATGACAATGGGAATAGCCCTAGTGAAGCTATTGATGGGCCAATGCCTTCAGACCAGGCTCAACCTCACTTTCCCAAACCTAGGCAGGAAAATCAAAAGAAAATAAGAAAACCAAAAAAAGGACCACAACAGACATAAGCCTGACAGGGCCTTCAAAATGTTGATCGCCTCTGCCGCTGGGAACCCTCCACAGATCAACTGCTATACCAGAAATACCACCATTGGCATCTTATACATCCGTTTGTGGATAGAAAACTCCACCCACAGAAAGTCCAAGAGAATCTATGAGGACCCAGCTTCAGAAATGGAAATAGGGGTGAAGGAGTCGCAGTCAGAGATCACCACTGAGATCCCTGCAGTGGTCTTTCGACGTTCCACAAGGAAGAAACTTCTGTCCACTCGGTAGATGCCCCCCAAGCAGGCCATGCAAACAACAGAAAGTAGTCCATGGGCAAACAGCAGAAATAGCCACTCACCCAGCATTCTAAAATTGCACCAGGCAGAGAGACCTCAGGGCAGGTCCCACTCGCACCCGACCCCAGGGTATTTTGCTCAGGGGGCTGCAGCAGTTGTTTTATCTTCCTAGTTCTCTTCTTTCCTCCTCTCTGGGGTGGGGCCAAGGTCACCACTCCCTCTTTGTGGAGGTTGGGGGCTGGGGGTGGAGATAGAGAGTGGAAACGAGCTTTGGAGTCTCCAGTAAGTGTAGCTTATTTTCTTTAGAGACAATTGGGCAGGGGACACCCGTACTCCCCTGTTCTACCCCTCCGCCCCCACCAACACACTGTCCCCGGGCTTGTTGACCACCCTCTTTAAGAAGCTACTGGTTCGCAATAATCCACATTATCAGAACCATGGACCCACGCAGAGACAATGCTGGGCCCAACACACGGCGCTGAGGCATCAGCAGGTCTGAATGGGATGATAACAATGTTTCCCTGAGCCGGTGGTTGGGATTTGCGGACACTCTCTTCCTCCTTGCCAGCAGCCAAGGTTGTGGCTACCGCTGGAGCAGCCTCCGTTGGCAGGAAGTAGTTGGAGTGAGAGTGGGAGGGAAGTGGTGTGGCAGTTCCAGCTGTGGTTACTGTGGTATTTTTGCCAGCCTTGGAGATTGACAGTTCTTGTAGACATGCCCTAGCCCCTTACAGATCTGGCACCACATGACATCTATGGATCAAAAGAAACAGTAGTTGATCCTCTCCTTGAAGCCTCCTTCCTGCGCTCCTCCTGGACAAGGCACACACAAACCTGGTGCCGGAGGGAGTACATATGCCAGAAGGAGGCTTCCTTTAGACAAAGCAGGACCACTACAACCTTACCTCCCCCAGTTGATGGAGGTGGCGGGGAGGAGCTCCAAGGGGATGAAGGACAAAATCAGCCTCTCGTTGGTGGTCTCCAAAGGGCCCACCGCCAGGAAGGTCCCACCCACTATGAACCCCTTTTCTGGGGCGAGGTGAACTGCCTGCTCGGCCTTTAAAAAGGTGGCTTTGCTGTTGTTTTAGGCTGAACTCCCTTTTTCAGTTATTTGAAAAATCTTTTATTAGCTTCTGTTTGCACTTCAGCCCCACACTCCTGATCTATGGGCACCCAGTGCAAAGGTGGGTGGGATAGCAGGAAGATCTCCTCGTGAACCTGCTTCTCGGCCTGGCCAAACTTGCCATAAACACGTCCAGGAAGTGAGCGATCGAGGGGAGGGCATCTGACCTGGTTGTCTGCCTTCTGCCGCAGCTTTTTCACCACCGGATGTCCCCGGAGAGTGAGCATACAATGTCCATGGGCACCATTGAGGCCTTCCATGCTCGATGGGCACCTCAGCAACTGAGGTGTATTATTGGTCCCTTTCATGATGTTTTGGTTTAATGTTTTAAGTTTCCTTTACGCTTTGTTTCTTTATTTTGGACAGTTCCCCCTCCCCACCTCAAAGGGCTGCCCTCCTTGCTTTATCCCTTAGTTTGTTTAATTTAGTTTAATTGTTTTCACCCAAAAGAATGTTGTTACTTAACTAGTGGCTTTATTTTGTGTTTAACAATAAATACCATTTCTTTCCAGTCGGGCTTCCTGAGTAATTACCAGTACCCTACTTGTTCCGATAACTCAAGCACTTTAGAGTTTTTCCTCGAATGAGAAAGCCCACAAGTTTGTTTTGTGCATCCCCTAACGAAAATTGAATCTAACTCATAGCAGCTGTACTTTAACATCCAGAGCTGCCCAATGAACCATGTGTGTGTAACCTACAACCTGGCCCAGTTCCCTTCTGATGCAAATAGTGGATAGTGGGTTCAGGGGCAAGACTTCCAGAATCAGATCTCCAGTGCTATTTTTCTAAACTGGAGACCTTCCAATCCTTGCAAAAATTCCAGAGTGGTTTGTTGAACCAATGACAGTGACATTGCTTTGACCTAAGCCTGCATATAAATTCCAGATGAAGCGTCAGTAACACCTTGTACAATTTCAAGACTACTTTGGATTAACACATTATATTCATCAATGCAGTCAACATTTTGTTTGTCTCCCTCGCCACCTGAGACCACTTGGATGATGGCATTACAGCACGAGATGTCTGAATGTAGATCATTGATATTTCAAACACATTCTCTTAGATTTCAACACTTGTGCCACTTTCTTGCCAAGAAATGCAAATGCAGTATCTACATGTGTTTCATCTTGTTACCAGTTCTACTTTCCTGTCTGTGCTGATGAGGGAGCACACCATTGCTGTGTTGAGGAAGGATACATTGGAGAGACCTTGTGAGGAATTATGGGTAGAGCTCAGGAATAGGAAGGGTGAAATCACAATGTTGGGAGTGTACTATAAACCTCCGACAGCCAGCAGGAGACAGGAGCTGTTGCATAGTCAGATACTGGAAAAGTTTGAAAAAAACAGAGTAGTTGTGGTGGGTGACTAACTTTGCCCATATTGACTGGGACTCCCTTACAGCCAGGGACTCAGACAGAAAGCGATTTGTTAGATGTATCCAGGAGGATTTTTTGAGACAGTATATTGACAATCCAACCAGGGAGGGGGCCATACTAGACTTGGTTTGGGGAATGAGCCAGCCAGGTGATCGATGTTTCAGTAAGGAAACATTTAGTGCTCAGTGACCATAATTCCATAAGATTTGCTTTGTAACTATTAATCTGCAGGGGGAGATCCAGAGAGCATCCTGGTAAGATAAGTGATATAAAGACCTACCTCGAATATCTGCAGTGTAAGTGAAGGTAAGAGCTTAATAAATTTTCTTAAATAAGTGATAGAAATGTTGGTCAGGTTAAGTGCTGCACTTGTGAGATGCAGGAGATTCAGGATGCTTCTAACAACTTGGACGACTGCACCCACTTGCAACTCCCCAAAATCCATGGATAAGCTGGAGCAGCAGTTGGATGCAATTAGGAGAATGAAGGTGGTGGAAAGCATCTTAGACAGGAGTTTTAGAGATGTGGTGACCGCTGAACGGAGCAGACAGTCAGTGCAGGAATCCCCTGTGGTCGTACCCCTCTCTAACAAGTGTACCATTTTGGATCTGTTGGCAGGGATGGCCTATCAAGGGATAACAGCAACAGCAGCCAGATCAGTGGCATTATGGCTGGGTCTCTTGTTAAGCAGGGAGGGACAAAGGGCACTAGCGCAATAGTTAAGGGAGATTCTACAGCCAGCAGAACAGACTCAAGGATGATCTCTTTACAACAATCTGAGGTCCCTATCTGCTTCAAGAAGATGACCATCATCCCGGTACCTAAGGAAAACCAAGCAGCATGCTTTAACGACTATCAGCTGGTGGTCTGATATCCATCACTATGATTTGCTTCAAAAGGTTAGTAATGCCACAACTCAATTCCAGCCTCCCAGACTACCTGGACTCATAAAAGTTCGCCTACCGTTGCAACAGGTCCACAGCAGACGCCATTTCCCTGGCCCTGCACTCAACCCTGGAACACTTACATTAGAGTCCTATTTAGTGACTACAACTCAGCTTTCAACACTATTACTCACACAAAACTCATCTCCAAACTCCATGGCCTGGGCCTCGGCACCTCCCTCTGTGACTGGATCCTAACTCACAGACCACAATCAGTAAAGATAGGCAACAACACCTCCTCCACAATCATCCTCAATACCGGTGCCCCACAAGGCTGTGTCCTCAGCCCCCTACTGTATTCCTTATACACCTATGACTGTGTGGCCAAATTGCCCTCCAATTCGATTTTCAAGTTTGCTGATGACACCACCATACTGGGTCAGATCTCAAACAATGATGAGACAGGAATGACATAGAGAATTTGGTGAACTGGTGTGGCAACAATAATCTCTCCTCCAATGTCAACAAAATAAAGGAGATTGTCATCGACTTCAGGAAGCATAAAGGAGAACATGCCCTTGTTTATATAAGAACATAAGAAATAGGAGCAGGAGTAGGCCATCTAGCCCTTCGAGCCTGCCCCGCCATTCAATAAGATCATGGCTGATCTGTCGTGGCTCAGTTCCACTTTCCCGCCCTCTCCCCATAACCCTTAATCCCCTCTCTTATCAAGAACCCATCAACCCGCTTCTTAAAAATATTTAGCGAGGCAGCCTCCACCACTTCAACCGGCAGAGAATTCCAGAGATTCACCACCCTTTGAGTGAAGAAGTTCCTCCTCAACTCCGTTCTAAACCGCCTCCCCTTTATCTTGAGGCTGTGCCCCCTAGTCCTACTGTCTTTTTTGAGCGGGAAGAGTCTCTCCACCTCTATCCTATCCATCCCATTCATCATCTTATACGTCTCAATGAGATCTCCCCTCATTCTTCTAAACTCTAACGAGTACAAGCCTAGTTTATTCAGCCTCTCCTCATAGCTCAATCCCCTCAACTCCGGTATCAGCCTAGTAAACCTCCTCTGCACTCCCTCCAGGGCCAAAATATCCTTGCGCAGGTGCTGCGCCCAAAACTGCACACAGTACTCCAGCAAAGTCGATGACAATCTCCTTTATTTTGTTGACATTGGAGGAGAGATTATTGTTGCCACACCAGTTCACCAAATTCTCTATGTCATTCCTGTCTCATCATATAAACAGGGACGAAATAGAAAGGGTCAAGAGCTTCAAGTTTTTAGGTGTCCAGATCACCTAACAACCTGTCCTGGTCCCCCCCATGCTGACACTATAGTTAAGAAAGCCCATCAACGCCTCTACTTTCTCAGAAGACTAAGAAAATTTGGTATGTCGGTTACAACTCTCACCAATTTTTACAGATACACCATTGAAAGCATTCTTTCTGGGTTGTGTCACAGCTTGGTATGGCTCCTGCTCTGCCCAAGACCACAAGGAACTACAAAAGGTCGTGAATATAGCCCAATCCATCACACAAACCAGCCTCCCATCCATTGACTCTGTGTCTGCATTTCCCGCTGCCTCAGCAAAGCAGCCAGCATAATTAAGGACCCCACACATCCCGGCCATTCTCTCTTCCACCATCTTCCATCGGGAAAAAGATACAAAAGTCTGAGGTCACATACCAACTGACTCAAGATAAGCTTCTTCCTTGCTGCTGTCAGATTTTGAATGGACTTACCTTGCATTAAGTTGATCTTTCTCTCCACCCTAGCTATGACTGTTGACATTATATTCTGCACTCTCTCATTTCCTTCTCTATGAATAGTATGTTTTGTCTGCATAGTGTGCAAAGAAACAATATTTTTCAGTGTATGTCAATACATGTGACAATAATAAATCAAATCAAATCAAATTAAATGTTGCTTTCCTAGTCCCAGGGTACAGGATATTTCTGAATGGACAGAAAACATTCTGAAGGGAGAGGGTGAACAGCCAGACGTCGTGATACATACTGGTACTAACAACATAGGTAGGAAGAGTGACAAGGTCCTGCAGCAGCAGTTTAGGGAGTTCGGCAGAAAGTTAAAAAGCAGGACCTCTAGGGTTGTAATCTCAGGCTTACTCCCTGTCCAGCGTGCCAGTGAGCCTAGAAAAAGGAACAGTAAGAAGTCTCACAATACCAGTTTAAAGTCCAACAGGTTTATTTGGAATCACGAGTTTTTGGAGCGCTGCCCCTTTGTCAGATGAATAGAGAGGTAGGTTTCACAAACACGGCACATACAGAGACACAATTTCAAGATAATGAAATACGAGTCTTTTCAGTTGATCAAGTCTTTACAGGTACAGATAATGCAAGTGGAGCGAGGGTTATACTTCCACTGCTACCCTCTGTCTTCTATGACCAAGCCAGTTCTGTATCCACCTTCCCAGCTCACCTCTGATCCCATGCGTCTTCACCTTCTGCACCACTCTGCCATGAGAGACTTTATCAAAGGCCTTACTGAAATCCATATGGACAACATCCACTGCCCTACCCTCATCAACCATCTTCGTCACTTCCTAAAAAAACTTGATCAAGTTAGTGAGACATGACCTCCTCTTCACAAAAGCAAGTTGCCTCTCGCTAATATGTCCACTTATTTCCAAGTGCGAGTAAACCCTGTCTCGAAGAATCCTCTCCAATGATTTCCCTACCACTGATAATAAGGCTCACCGGCCTGTTATTACCTGGATTATTCTTGCTTCCCCTCTTAAACAATGGAACAACATTGGCTATTCTCCAATCCTCTGGGACCTCCCCTGTAAAAAGTCTGACAACACCACCTCCCCCGTAACCAGTGAGAATACAAAGATTTCTCTCAAGGACCCACCAACTTCCTCCCCTGCCTCTCTCAGTATTCTGGGGTATATCCCATCAGGCCCTGGGGACTTGTCTACCTTAATGTTTCTCAAGGCCCCCAATATCTCCTCCTTTTTGATTTCAACATGATCCAAACTATCGACACACCCTTCCCCAGACTCATCATCCACTAAGTCCTTCTCTTTGGTGAATACTGACACAAAGTACTCATTTAATTCATCATCCATTTCCTCTGGCTCCATGCATAAATTCCCTCCACTGTCCTTGAGTGGGGCAACCCTCTCCCTGGCTACCCTCTTGCTCTACACATATGTATAAAAAGCTTTGTGATTTTTCTTAATCCTGCTAACCAATAACTTTTCGTGACTCCTTTTAGTCGTCCTGGCTCTTTGCTTAAGTTTCTTTTTACTTTTCTTATATTCCATACTTGTTTCGTATGTTCCCAGCCTCAAAGCCTTAACAAATGCTTCCTTTTCCTTTCTGACTAGGTTCACAATATCTCTCGTTATCTAAGGTTCTCAAAACTTGCCACACTTATCCTTCATCCTTACAGGAATATGCCAGTCCTGAATTCCAATCAACTTACATTTGAAAGCCTCCCACATGCCAGATGTTGATTTGCCTTCAGTCATCTGCCCCCAATCTACATTCTTCAGCTCCTGCCTAATATTGTTGTGATTAACCTTCCCCCAATTTAGCACCTTCACCTGAGGATTACATTTATCTTTATCCATCAGTATCTTAAAGCTTACTGAATTGTGGTCACTGTTCCCAAACTGCTCCCCTACTGAAACACTGACCACCTGGCTGGGCTCATTCCCCAATACCAGGTCCAATATGGCCCTTTCCCTAGTTGGACTATCTACATACTGTTTCAGGAAGCCCTCCTGGACGCTCCTTACAAACTCTGCCCCATCCGCACCCTAAGCACTAAGTGAGTCCCAGTCAATGTAAGGAAGTTAAAATCACCCACCACAACAACCCTGTTACTTTTACACCTTGCCAAAATCTGCCTATGTATCTGTTTCTCTATCTCCTGCTGGCTGTTGGGAGGCCTAAAGTAAACCCCCAACATTGTGACTATACCCTTCTATTCCTGAGCTCTACCCATATTGCCTTGTTATATGAGCCTCCTCCCGCAGTACAGCTGTGATATTCTCTTTAGCAGCAGTGGAACTCCCCCACCCTTTACATCCCCCTCTATCCCATCTGAAACATCTGAATCTTGGAACATTAAGCTGACAATCCTGTTCTTCCTTTAACCAAGTCTCTATAATGACAACAATATCATAGTTCCAAGTGCTAATCCAAGCTCAAGTTCATCTGTCTTGCCAGTTACACTTCTCGCATTGAAACAAATGCACTTCAGTCCACCAAATCCTCCTTGATTAGCAATCACGCCCTGCCTGCTCTTCCTCTGAGTCTTCCTGGCCCTACTCTCTATTTCCCCTTCAGTTAATTCACCTTTGCTATGGTTCCCACCTCCCTGCCAAATTAGTTTAAAGCCTCCCATGCGACACTAGCAAACCTCCCAGGCGTCGTGGTGGTGGTGGTAGAACATAGAACCTAGAACATAACAACACAGTACAGGCCCTTCGGCCCTCAATGTTGTACCGACCAGTGGAACCAATCTAATGACCCTCTAACCTAAACTATTCCAATGTTATCCATATGCCTATCCACTGACCATTTGAATGCCCTTAAACTGGTGGTGTGTGTGTGCGTGTGTGTGTGTGTGTGTGTTAGTCAGAAGCTCTTTCCCAGGGTGGAGCTGTCAATTACAAGGGGGTGCAGGTTCAAGGTGAGAGGGGGAATGTTTAAGGAAGATCTGCGAGAGAAGTTTTTCACACAGAGAGTGATAGGTGCCCAGAATGCGCTGCCAGAGGAGATGGTGGATGCAGGCACATCCGCAACATTTGAGAAGCACCTGGATGGGTACATGAATAGAGGGGGAATAGAGGGATACGGTCCAAGTAAGGGTAAAAGATTTTATTTAGTTTAGTTAGGGCTTCATGATTGATATGGGCTTTTCTTTGTTCTCTATTTACTCATCAGAAGATTAACTCAACAACCTAAACGCTTTTTCTTTTTCTTCCTGATTTTTTTCAGCTGCACTGCTGGTTTTACATTCACATATCACCCTCTATATAATTCACATATAAACATCTTCCAAGAAAAAATATTTGCTGATGTTTTGTCCATATATCCTTCAGTATTTCTTCCAAATTTATTGCTTTCACATTAGTATCTTTAGTCAGTTTTCCTAAACCAAACATTAAAATAAATTATTTCTCCAACACAATTTTCAATTTAAAAGAAATGATGTTTTTACACCAATTCATTTACTAATTTTTGACTAGTTATATTTTGTTTTACACTATGCCATGCTACCCTGGAAACAAATCCTGCACCAGCTCAAATACTTCGAGCTCACATCAAGGCTTTACACATTATGCATCCCAATTCACATTATTGAAATTAAAATCCTCCATCATTGCTACTGAGTTTTGAGCATATCTGTTTCAATACCTCCCAGGCACTGGAAATAACTTCTCTTAATCAGCAAGCTTACTCCTTGTTAACATTATTTCCAGAGATTCAGTGTGTCGTGAAGGCTGCCTTGGTGAACACTTACCCAAATATCAGAGGCCGAAGTCCTGTGACCGCTGAAGTGTTCCCCAACAGGAAGAGAACACTCACATGTTCTGGAACAGCCACGGGGACTAAATTAGCACCTCAATATGCCAACATCTTCATGCAGAGGTTCGAACAAGATCTCTTCGCTGCACAGGACCTTCAACCGATGCTATACACTAGATACGTCAATTACATTTTCTTCCTTTGGACTCAAGGTGAACAATCACTGAAACAACTATATGATGACATCAACAAGTTCCATCCCACCATCAGACTCACCATGGACTACTCTCCGGAATCAGGTGCATTTTTGGACACATGCATCTCCATTAAGGATGGTCACCTCAGCACTTCACTGTACCGCAAGACCACGGATAATCTCACGATGCTCCACTTCTCCAGCATCCACCCTAAACATGTTAAAGAAGCCATTGCCGACGGACAAGCCCTCTGTACACACAGGATCTGCTCAGATGAAGTGGATCGTAACAGACACCTCCAGATGCTAAAGTTGCCCTCATAAGAACAGGATATGGCCTCAACTCATTGATCGACAGTTCCAATGCACCACAGCGAAAAACCACACCGACCTCCTCAGAAGACAAACATGGGATTCAGCGGACAGAGTACCTTTCATCGTCCAGTACTTTCCCAGAGCGGAGAAGCTACGACATCTTCTCCAGATTTCAACATGTCATTGATGAAAATGAACATCTCACCAAAGCCATCCCCACACCCCCACTTGTTACCTTCAAACAACCGCACAACCTCGAACAGACCATTGTCCACAGTGAACTACCCAGCCTTCAGAAGAAGTGACCACGACACCACACATGGTCATAGTCCACAGCAACCTCTGCCAGACGTGCCGGATCATCAACACGGATGCCATCATCTCACATGAGAACACCATCCACCAGGTACACGGTACGTTACTCTTTCAACTCAGCCAAAGTTGTCTACCTGATACGCTACAGGAAAGGATGTCCTGAGGCATGGTACACTGAGGAGGCCATGCAGACGCTATGACAACGGACGAATGAACAGCGCTCGACAATCACCAGGCAAGAGTGTTCCCTTCCTGTTGGGGAACACTTCAACGGTCACTGATTTTCAGGTAAGCATTCTCCAAGGCAGCCTTCACAATACACGAGAGTGCAGATTTGCTGAGCAGAAATTGATAGCCAAGTTCCGCACACGTGAGGATGGCCTCAACTGGGATCTTGGGTTCATGTCACACTACCTGTAACCCCCATGACTTGCCTGGACTTGCAAAATCTCACTAACTGTCCTGTCTGGAGACAATACACATCTCTTTAACCTGTGCTTACCCCTCTCTCCACTCACGCTGTCTGTACTTTCCAGACTTGATTCCAATCATTATTTTGTAAATTGAGTTTGTGTCTTTATATGCCCTGTTTTGAATAGAACTCCCACTCACCTGACAAATGGGCAGTGCTGCAAAAGCTAGCTTTTGCTACCAAATAAACCTGTTGGACTTTAACCTGGTGTTGTGAGACTTCTTACTATGTTCACTCTCTAGTCAAGCAGACTTGTTTACCTGAACCCCTTATTTGGGGGGAAGGTATGTAACCTACATGCCTCCAACACCTATAGGCATGGCTATTGGGTACACATGATGTAGAGATGCCGGCATTGGACTGGGGTAAACACAGTAAGAAATCTCACAACACCAGGTTAGAGTCCAACCAGTTTTTTTGACAGTAATCTCACAAGCTTTCGGAAAGGTGTTCCTTCGTCAGGTGTGTGGAACCTTCCGTTTCCAAAAGCTTGTGAGGAACACTGTTTCCAAAAGCTTGTGAGATTACTATCAAATAAACTGGTTGGACTCCAACCTGGTGTTGTGAGACTTCTTACTGTATTGGGTACACATCCAGAGGTTGGAGTGGCAGCACCTGAATGGACTCTTATCGATCAGCGTGATCAAGCCCTGATCGATTGATTGACAAGAATCAGGAGACCACCCAAAAAGGACACGAAACCAGGGAGGGATAAAAGCTTCTGCACAACAGAAGCTCACTCTCTCTCTCTCTGACCCCACAGACAAGCTACAACACCAGTGACCACTGCCAGCGACGACCAGCGCGAGGAGAGCCACCACACCTGAGAAGGAAGGAAGACCAGAGCCAGAGTGCCAGACCAGACCAAAGACTACGCAGAGGACAACCAAGACCAGGGCAAGATAAAGACCAATATCGGCTTGGGTACTTGCCAGTCACACAAAGTTAAGTCAAGGTTTTGTATTAGGTTTGAACTCTGTATTTTCTGTAAAGATAACTTATTGTTGGTTGGGTGGGTGATTATTGATTGTGTGTCTTAATTAAATATTGATTGAACTAACCAGACGTCTACTCGCAGTTATTTGTCCACCATATAAGGGTTAAAACAGACTGTGTGGCAGGCACAACACTACTTTCTATAGTAGCAAATTCTACAGGTTTATCACTCTCCGGGTAAAGAAATGTATCCTTATCTCAATCCTAAATAAGAACATAAGAAATAGGAGCAGGAGTAGGCCATCCAGCCCTTCGAGCCTGCCCCGCCATTCAATAAGATCATGGCTGATCTGTCGTGGCTCAGTTCCACATTCCCGCCCTCTCCCCATAACCCTTAATCCCCTCTCTTATCAAAAACCCATCAACCCGCTTCTTAAAAATATTTAGCGAGGTAGCCTCCACCACTTCAATGGGCAGAGAATTCCAGAGATTCACCACCCTTTGAGTGAAGAAGTTCCTCCTCAACTCCATTCTAAACCGTCCCCCCTTTATCTTGAGACTGTGCCCTCTAGTCCTACTATCCTTTCTGAGCGGGAAGAGTCTCTCCACCTCTACCCTATCCATCCCATTCACCATCTTATACGTCTCAATGAGATCTCCCCTCATTCTTCTAAACTCTAACGAGTACAAGCCGAGTTTATTCAGCCTCTCCTCATAGCTCAACCCCCTCAACTCCGGCATCAGCCTAGTAAACCTCCTCTGCACTCCCTCCAAGGCCAAAATATCCTTGCGTAAGTACGGCGCCCAAAACTGCACACAGCACTCTAGCTGCGGCCTCACCAATGCCCTACACAGCCGCAGCAAGACCTCCCTACTTTTATATTCAATCCCCCTCGCTATGAAGGCCAGCATCCCATTCGCCTTCCAGACCACCTGCTGCACCTGCAAGCTGGGTTTTTGCGACTCATGCACAAGGACCCCGAGGTCCCTCTGCACCGTCGCCTGCTGCAGTTTTTCGCCACGTAAGTAATAATCCTTCCTACCATTATTCCTACCAAAGTGGACCACCTCGCACTTGCCAACATTAAATTCCATTTGCCATTTCCTGGCCCATTCGCCCAGCCTATCTAGATCCTTCTGTAGACTCTCCACACCCTCCGCACAATTTGCCTTTCCTCCAATCTTGGTGTCATCAGCAAATTTCAACACCATACACTCGGTTCCCTCCTCCAGGTCATCTATATAAATGGTAAATAGCTGAGGCCCCAGCACCGACCCCTGAGGCACTCCACTAGTCACCATCCGCCAATCTGAATAGCACCCATTGACCCCCACTCTCTGCCTCCTACTTGACAACCAATCCTCTATCCACGCTAACACCCTACCCCCAACTCCATGTCCCCTGACCTTCTGCAATAACCTCCTGTGAGGTACCTTGTCAAACGCCTTCTGAAAATCCAGAAAGACCACATCCACCGGCTCTCCTCTATCCACCACCCTAGACACATCCTCATAGAACTCCAGTAAATTTGTCAGACACGACTTCCCCTTAACTGTTTTATCTTCGGCTGTAACCACTGATTCTGGACTCCCCACCTTTGAAAACACCCTTCCTGCACGTACCTTCTGTATTCCTTTTAGAATTATATGGATTTCTATGAGATCCTCCTCATTCTTCTGAACTCCAGTGAATATAATCCTAACCAACTCAATCTCCCCTCCAGTCAGTCCTGCCATCCCAGGAATCATTCTGGTAAACCTTTACTGCACTCCCTTTATAGCAAGGTATCCTTCCTCAGCTAAGGAGACCGTTGCTGCGCACAATATTCCGGGTGAGGTCTCACCAGGGCCCTGTATAAATTGCAGAAAGACATCCCTGCTCCTGTACTAAAATCCTCGTGCTATGAAGGCCAAAATACTATTTGCCTTCTTTACCATATGCGGCACCTGCATGCTTACTTTCAGCAAAAGACACCCAGGTCTCATTGCACATTCCCCTCTCTCAATCTTTAGCCATTCATATAAACACCATGTATAGAAAAGAGATAAAAGCACTTAGCTGCTTTGAGGTTGCCTGCAGCTGTCGAGCAGAACTAGGATGTTTATAAACATTGTGATTAAGAGCACTGAGGGGTACTTCAGATACATGCAACCATGAAAATCTGAAATAAACAAATTTCAAGCATACGATGCAAAAATCATTAAGCTGTCAAAGGCTATGATGTGGAGATGCTGACATTGGATTAAGGTGGGCACAGTAAGAAGTCTCACAACACCAGGCTTGTTTGGCATCACGAGCTTTCGGAGCGCTGTTCCTTCCTCAGGTGAGTGCACCTGATGAAGGAGCAGTGCTCTGAAAGCTCGTGATACCAAACAAACCTGTTGGACTTTCAGCTTGTGTTGTGAGACTTCTTACTGAATCTGAATCAAAGGCTAATTTAAGATACTGGACAGTTAAATTGAATGAAAACAAAGACTAGCATTGGATTTCAAAGAGTCTCAAAGGCTGGCAATGAATTTTAAAGGACTTCAAAGCTGTCAATGGATTTCAAAGGCTGGCAAAAGTTTGATCTCTCTCAGTAGTTCAGGGACTTGTACAAAATGCAGTGTTACAAGAATGCACTTGCATGAGCAGCTGAGGGGAACGGAATTCCTCCCCTCCGCCCCCGCCTCCTCCCTTCCCGCCTCAGTGAATGTGACTTCTCCTGTGAGTCAGTGGACTTCAAAGGAGTCTTTTGACACCTGCAGCTTCTTAAAGATAGAAAGGGAAATTTCTTCTGCAGGATGGAGTGCTGTTGGGATTTGGAAGACTTCCAGGTGTCCAGAGGAAATGGAGATGAAATTGAGCAGGCCACTTCAAATTTCTCACAGTGCACAGAAGATTGAAGATTTTGATCAGAGAGCTGCTTGAAATCATCATGCCAAGAGTGAGCGAGAAAAAGTACCGAGGTAAACCTTTTGTCTCCCAATCCAAACCCCTTTCCCAATCCTCAAGGAGGATCCCCCAAGGGAATCCTCCTTTTACAGCCTGGCAGCAGTGGAGGGGCCAATGGGCACTGCACTTACCTCCTTCAACCCCACTGGGTCCACTGGGCCAGATCAATAACTATCAGGACCATCAAAACCCACCCGGTGCAGTTCCCACTGGGAGAGGTTGCATTGTGGAGGCTGCTGAATTGGACTTCCAGCTTGCTATTGAAATGCAAATCAGCAAATCTGCATAATTATCAGGCCACCGCCCAGATGATTGGGGCTGGCACAGCAAACCACGTGAAGTGTGACAGGTTGCCCACTGGGAATCCCATTTTATCCCAATACTCAACTCAGCAGGACACCGATGATTCCCACCAGCAGCAAAAGGGACCAGTGAATCTCCCTCCCACTCCTTGAATTTCCTTTACTTGGATCAATTCCACAGAATCCTCATCTTGGTCTGCTTCCAAAATCTTCAGACCCTGATCAAGAAGAAGGAGGCATCTGACATGCATGGGCAGCTGGGATCAAGGAGGAGAATAAGGGGTGCAGGAGTAGAGTTAAGAGAGAAATCAGCAGGGCAAAAAGAGGACATGAAATTGTTTTGGCAGATAAGGCAATGGAGAATCAAAAGAGCTTTTACAAATACATAAAGGCCAAAAGAATAACTAGGGAGAGAGTAGGGCATGTTAAGGATCAACAAGGTCATCTATGTGCGGATCCACAAGAGACGGGTTAGATCCTAAATGAAATATTTCACATCAGTCTTTATTGTTGAGGAAAGCATAGATGTTAGAGTCATAGAGGTTTACAGCATGGAAACAGGCCCTTTGGCCCAACTTGTCAATGCCGCCCTTTTTTTAAAAACCCCTAAGTTAATCCCAATTGCCCGCATTTGGCCCATATCCCTCTATATCCATCAAACCCATGTAACTATCTAAACGCTATTTAAAAGAAAGAATTGTATCTGCCTCTACTACTATCTCTGCTAGCTTGTTCCAGACACTCACCACCCTCTGTGCGAAAACATTGCCCCTCTGGACACTTTTGTATCTCTCCCCTCTCACCTTAAACCTATGCCTCTAGTTTTAGACTCCCCTACCTTTGGGAAACGATATGACTATCTACTTTGTCTATGATCCTCATTATTTTATAGACCTCTATAAGGTCACGCCTCAGCCTCCTACGCTCCAGAGAAAAAAGTCCCAGTCAATGTTCTGACCAATGAAACCAAGCATGCTGAATGCCTTCTTCACCACTCTGTCCACCTGTGACTCCACTTTCAAGGAACTATGAACATGTACCCCTAGATCTCTTCGTTCTGTAATTCTCCCCAGTGCCCTACCATTAACCGAGTAAGTCCTGCCCTGGTTCAATCTACCAAAATGCATCACTTCACATTTATCTAAATTAAACTCCATCGGCCATTCGTCAGCCCACTGGCCCAATTGATCAAGATTCCACTGCAGTTGGAGATAACTTTCTTCACTGTCCACTATGCCACCAATCTTGGTGTCATCTGCAAACTTACTAACCATGCCCCCTATATTCTTATCCAAATCATTAATATAAATGACAAATAATAATGGGCCCAGGACGGATCCCTGAGGCACACCGCTGGTCACAGCCTCCAGTTTGAAAAGCAACTCTCTATAACCACATTGTAGCTTCCATCAAGAAGCTAATTTTGTATCCATTCAGACACCTTACCCTGGATCCCTTGAGATTTAACTTTAAGTAAGGTCTTTGACAAGGTACCGCTTGGTAGATTGTAGACAACATCAACTGCACTGCCCTCATCTACCTTCTAGGTTACCCCTTCAAAAAACTAAATCTAATTTGTGAGACCTGATTTTCCACTCACGAAGCCATGCTGACTGTCCCTAATCAGTACTTGCATCTCTAAATGCCTGTAGATCCTCTCTCTCAAAATACTTCTAACAATTTACTCACCACAGATGTGAGGCTCACTGACCTGTAGTTCCCAGGCTTTTCCCTGCAGTCCTTTTTAAACAAAGGCACAACATTTGCCACTCTCCAATCTTCAGGCACTTCACCCGTGACTAAGGAGAATCCTAAGGCGTTCTATAGGTATGTCAAGAACAGAAGGTTGGTTAGGGCAAGATTAGGGCCAGTTATAGACAGCAGAGGGAAGTTATGTGTGGAACCGGAGGAGATTGGAGAGGCATTGAACCAATATTTCTCTTCGGTGTTCACGCAGGGGGACATGGATATAGCTGAGGAGGACACTGGGTTGCAGGGGAGTAGAATTGACAGTGTTACAGTTGATAAGGAGGATGTGCTGGATATTCTGGAGGGTCTGAAAATAGATAAGTCCCCTAATCCGGATGGGATTTACCCCAGGATTCTCTGGGAGGCAAGAGAAGTGATTGCAGAGCCTCTGGCTCTGATCTTCAGATCGTCGTTGGCCTCTGGTATAGTACCGGAAGATTGGAGGTTAGCGAATGTTGTCCCATTGTTTAAGAAGGGGAACAGAGACTTCCTCGGGAATTATAGACCGGTGAGTCTCACTTCTGTTGTGGGCAAGGTTTTAGAAAAAATTATTAGGGATAGGATTTATAGTTATTTGGAGAGTAATGAATTGATTGGAGATAGTCAGCATGGTTTTGTGGCGGGTAGGTCGTGCCTTACTAACCTTATTAAGTTTTTTGAGAAAGTGACCAAAGAGGTGGATGGGGGTAAGGCAGTGGACGTGGTGTATATGGATTTTAGTAAGGCGTTTGATAAGGTTCACCATGGTAGGCTTCTGCAGAAAATGCAGATGTATGGGATTGGGGGAGATCTAGGGAATTGGATCAGGAATTGGCTAGCGGATAGGAGACAGAGGGTGGTGGTTGATGGTAAATATTCATCATGGAGTTCGGTTACGAGTGGTGTGCCTCAGGGATCTGTTTTGGGGCCACTGCTGTTTGTAATTTTTATTAATGATCTGGATGAGGGTATAGTTGGGTGGATTAGTAAATTTGCTGATGACACCAAAGTCGGAGGTGTGGTAGATAGTGAGGAAGGGTGTCATAGTTTGCAGGAAGACTTAGACAGGTTGCAGAGCTGGGCCGAGAGGTGGCGGATGGAGTTTAATACGGAGAAGTGTGAGGTAATTCACTTTGGTAGGAATAACAGATGTGTCGAGTATAGGGCTAACGGTAGGACTCTGAATAGTGTGGATGAGCAGAGGGATCTAGGTGTATGTGTACATAGATCCCTGAAAGTTGGGAATCAAGTAGATAAGGTTGTTATGAAGGCATACGGTGTCTTGGCGTTTATTGGTAGGGGGATTGAATTTAGGAGTCGCAGCGTCATGTTGCAACTGTACACAACTCTGGTGCGGCCGCACTTGGAGTACTGTGTGCAGTTCTGGTCCCCACATTGCAGGAAGGATGTGGAGGCTTTGGAGAGGGTGCAGAGGAGGTTTACCAGGATGTTGCCTGGTATGGAGGGGAGGTCCAATGAGGAGAGGCTGAGGGATTTGGGGTTGTTTTCGCTGGAAAGAAGGCGGCTAAGAGGGGATCTTATTGAAACATATAAGATGATTAGAGGTTTAGATAGGGTGGATAGTGATAGCCTTTTTCCTCTGATGGAGAAATCTAGCACGAGGGGGCATGGCTTTAAATTAAGGGGGGTAGTTATAGGACGGATGTCAGGGGTAGGTTCTTTACCCAGAGGGTGGTGAGGGATTGGAATGCCCTGCCTGCTGCAGTTGTAAATGCACCTAGTTTGGGGGCGTTTAAGAGATCCGTGGATAGGTTTATGGACAAAAAGGGATTGGTTTAGGTTAGTGGGTCATTGTTTTGTAACTGGTTGGCGCAACATCGTGGGCCAAAGGGCCTGTTCTGCGCTGTAATGTTCTATGTTCTATGACTACCGATGATTCAAATATCTCGGCTTGGGGACCCACAATTTCCTCCCTAGTTTCTCACAATGTCCTGGGATATACCTCATCAGGTCCCACAAATTTATCTATCTTGAAGCGCTTTAAGACTTCCAGCACCTCCTTCTCTGTAATATGTACACTCCTCGAGACATCAATATTTATTTCCCCAAGTTCCCTAACATCCACGCTTTCCTCAACTGTAAATACTGATGACAAATATTCATTTAGGATCTCTCCCATCTCTTGTGGATCCACAAATGGACGACCTTGTTGATCCGTAAGAGGCCCTACTCTCTCCCTTGTTACTCTTTTGCCCTTTATGTATTTACAGAAGATCTTTGGATTCTCCTTTGCCTTATCTGCCAATACAATTTTGTGTCTCCTTTTTGCCCTCCTGATTTCTCTCTTAACTCTAGAGCATAGAACATAACAGCACAGTACAGGCCCTTCGACCCTCAATGTTGTGCCGAGCTATGTCCAATCCCAAGATCAAGCTATCCCACTCCCTATCATTCTGGTGTGCTCCATGTGCCTATCCAATAATCACTTGAAAGTTCCTAAAGTGTCCGACTCCACTATCACAGCAGGCAGTCTATTCCACACCCCAACCACTCTCTGAGTAAAGAATCTACCTTGGACATCCCTCCTACATGTCCCACCATGAACCTTATAGTTATGCCCCCTTGTAACAGCTACATCCACCCGAAGAAATAGTCTCTGCACGTTCACTCTGTCAATCCCTTTCATCATCTTATAAACCTCTATCAAGTCGCCCCTCGTCCTCCTCCGCTCTAAAGAGAAAAGCCCCAGCTCCTTCAACCTTTCCTCATAAGACCTACCCTCCAAACCAGGCAGCATCCTGGTAAATCTCCTCTGCACTCTCTCCAATGCTTCCACATCCTTCATATAGTGAGGTGACCAGAACTGAACACAATATTCCAAATGTGGTCTCAGCAACATCCGGTATATTTGCAGCATAACCCCACAGCTCTTAAACTCAAACCCCCGTTAATAAACGTGAACACACTATAAGCCTTTTTCACGGCTCTATCCACTTGACTGGCAACCTTCAGAGATCTGTGAATACGAACCCCAAGATCTCTCTGTTCCTCCACATTCCTTAAACCCTGCCGTTGACCCTGTAATCCGCAACCAAGTTTGTCCTACCAAAATGAATCACCTCACATTTATCAGGGTCAAACTCCATCTGCCACTTATCAGCCCAGCTCTGCATCCTATCAATGTCTCTTTGCAGCCTGCAAGAGCCCTCCATCTCATCCACTACTCCACCAATCTTGGTGTCATCTGCAAATTTACTAACCTACCCTTCAGCCCCCTCTTCCAAGTCATTCACAAAAAGCAGAGGACCCGGCACTGACCCCTGTGGTACAACGCTAGTAACTGGCCTTCAGTCTGAAAACTTTCCTTCCACCACCACCCTCTATCTTCTATGACACAGCCAATTACTTATTCAATCAGCCAAATTTCCTTCTATCCCACACACCCTTATCTTCTTCATGAGCCTACCATGGGGAACCTTATCAAACACCTTACTAAAATCCATGTATGTAACATCGACTGCTCGACCTTCATCCACACACTTAGTTACCTCCTCAAAGAATTCAGTCAAATTTGTGAGGCAGGACTTACCCCTCACAAAACCGTGCTGACTATCCCGGATTAAACTACATCTTTCCAAATGGTCATAAAAAACCTGCGTGCATACTTTCAGCGACTCACACACAGACATTAAGGTGTCGCTGAGCATCCACCTCTCTCTCAATTTACACCCAGTCAAATAATAATCTGCCTTTCTATTATTGCCACTGAAGTGGATAACCTCATATTTATCCACATTATACTGCATATAGGAATGAGCAATAAATGCTGGCCAGCCAGCGATGCCCATGTCCCACAAATGAATAAAAAAAATGCCATGAATACACCCACTCACACGCAGAAGCATCTCTGTATCCTCCTCACAGCTCACCTGCCCACACAACTTTGTATCATCTGTAAACATGGAGATAATACCTTCCAAATCATTAATATACGTGAACAGCTAAGGTCCTAGCACAATCATTGTGGTATCCCATTAGTCACTAGCCTGCCAATCAGAAAAATACTAATTTTGCCAACTCTTTGCTTCCTACTGCTAACCAGCTTTCTCAGTAACTTCAATGCAGTGTTAATGTTAGCCTACTTATAACAATAATAAACTTTTTAAGACACTACCTACAATCCCATGCATTTTAAACTTTACCTAGTAGTCTGCTATGTGATCCCTTGTCAAAAGCCTTCTGAAAGTCTAAATAAACCACATCCACCAATTCTCCTTGGTCAACTCTTACCAGTCACACCCTCATAGAATTCCAATAAATTCATCAAGCATGATTTCCCCTTTGTAAATACATGTTGACTTTGTCTCATTATACCACCACTTTCCAAATGTTAAGCTATGAAAACCTTGAAAACAAACTCTGGTAACTTACCCAGTATTGATGTTAAGCTAACTGTCTATAGCTCCCTGTTTTCTCTCTACCTCCCTTTTTGAATAGCAGGCTTACGTTAGCTACCTTCCAATCTGTAGGAACCAGTCCAGCGTATAATGTATTTTGAAAAATGACCACCAATGAATCTACTATTTCCAGGGCCACTTTCTTAAGTAAACTGAGCTGTCAGGCCCTGGTGATTTCAATCCCATCAATTTCCCCAAAATCATTTCTCTACTAATACTGATTTCCTTCAGCTCCTCACTAAAACATATTTCTCTCAGAACTTACGGTGCATTATTCATGTCTTCCTTCGTGAAGACAGAAGCAAAGTTGAAACGTTAATTCTGTTTTCTCTCACCACAAATGCAAAACCTGAGTTTTTCCAGCATTTTTTGTTTTTGTTTGAAATAAAAGGGATGATCAGTTAACTCTCAGCTACACGGGCTGCATCTGCAGAGAGAAGGAGTTAACATTCCAGATTTGGTCCAGATTTTGATGAAAGGTTGAAGTCATCTGCAGAGTGCTTCCTTTTTTTTAAACTTACTGATAACCAGTTAACCCGTTATTGATGTTCATTCAGTGAAGAAATGTTGGTCTTAAGAAGCCGCTGCTTCTTTTCAAATAGCACAATAGGACCTTTCACATGCAATTAAATAGAAAGTACATCAGACAATACCACACACCTTTATTACTGCCAGTGTCAGCCTAGATATATACTGAGTCTGAAATGGAGCTCATTGGATAATTTTACAAATTAGCAAAACTGATGGGCATCTGTAGCAAATAAATTTAAGAACACAAATGCAAGAAACCAGATCCTGAAATCCAAAACAAAATTTTAATTTGACCCAATATATTTACAATGATGACAAAACCAACTAGGTCTCAACCAACTGTAAATCTAAAAGATTAGAATGTAAATTGAGAGAGAGAGAAACCGGTCAAGTTTTCAAAGAAGACAAAAGCCATTGAAAGACTTTAAAAAATAGCAGTGTGCCTTACAGTTCTCAAGCTACTTTCACACTTTGGTAAGAACATGGCTGAATTTCTACATCAATACTCCTAAAACCCCTTACACTCTTCAAGGGATTCACTTGATCCCAGCTGCCTGTGCATGTCATGTGCCTCTTTCTTCTCCTTGATCAGGACCTCAATATCCCGAGTCATCCAGGGTTCTCGATTTCTGCCAGCCTTGCCTTTCATTCTAAGAGGAATGTGTTTATCTTGAACGCTGGTTAACCCACTTTTGAAAGCATGCCACTTACCAGACATCCCTTTTCCTTCCCACAGACTCCCCCAATTAACTTTTGAAAGTTCCTGCCTGATACCATCAAAATTGGCCTTGTCCCAATTTAGAATTTTAACTTTTGGGACAGACCTATCGTTCTCCATAACTATCTTAAAACTAATAGAATTATGGTCACTGGTCCCAAAGTGATCCCTCACTAACACTTCTGTCACCTGCCCTTCCTCATTTCTCAAGAGGAGGTCAAGTTTTGCCTCCTCTCTAGTCGGGTCATCCACTTCCCGCATGAGAAATTCCTCATCAAATAGATGAGGGCAGTGCGGTTTATGTTGTCTACATGGACTTTAGCAAGGACTTTGACAAGGTACCACATGGTAGGTTGTTGCATACAGTTAAATCCAGAATGAGGTAGCTAAATGGACACAAAATTGGCTTGATGACAGAATGTGGAGATGCCATGCGTTGGACTGGGGTAAACACAGTAAGAAATCTCACAAAACTAGGTTAAAGTCCAACAGGTTAATTTGGTAGCAAACACCTGGTGGGAACTCCCCGCTCACCTGACGAAGGAGCAGCGCTTCGAAAGCTAGTGGCATTGATGACAGAAGCCAGAGGGTGGTTGTAGTGGGTTGTTTTTCAAACTGGAAGCCTGTGCCTCAGAGATCAGTGCTGGATCCACAGTTATTTGTCATTTATTTCAGTGGTTTGGATGAGAATATAGGAGGCATGGTTAGTAAGTTTGCAGATGACACCAAGATTGGTGGCATAGTGGACAGTGAAGAAAGTTATCTCGGATTACAACAAGATCTTGATCAACTGGGCCAGTGGGCTAACGAATGGCAGATGGAGTTTAATTTAAATAAATGCAAGGTGATGCATTTGATAGATTAAACCAGGGCAGAATTTACTCAGTTAATGTTCGGCGTTGGAGAGAGTCACAGAACAAAGAGATCTAGGGGTACAGGTGGACAGAGTGGTGAAGAAGGCATTCAGCATGCTTGGTTTCATTGGTCAGAATACTGAATACAGGAGTTGGGACGTCTTGTTGACGCTGTGCAAGATAATGGTATGGCCACACATGGAATACTGTGTACAGTTCTGGTCACCTTATTATAAAAAGGATGTTATTAAGAATGCAGTTATTAAGAGTGTAGAAAAGATTTACTGGGATGTTACTGGGGCTTGATAGTTTGAGTTATAAGGAGGGGCTGGATAGACTGGGCCTTTTTTCCTCTGGAGTGTAGGAAGCTGAGGGGTGCTCTTACAGAGGTCTATAAAATAATGAGGGGCATAGATCAGCTAGATAGTCAATATATTTTCCCAAAGGGAGGGAAGTCTAAAGCCAGAGGGCATAGGTTTAAGGTGAGAGGAGAGAGATACAAAAGTGTCTGGAGGGGCAACTGTTTCACAGAGGGTGGTGAGTGTCTGGGACAAGCTGCCAAAGGTAGTAGGTAATTTTGTCTTTCAAAAAGCATTTAGACAGTTATATGGGTAAGTTGGATATAGAGGGATATGGGCCAAATGCAGGCAATTGGAGTTCTTAAAAAAGCTTAGGAGTTCTGAAAAAAAGGGCGGCATGGACAAGTCGGGCTGAAGAGACTGTTTCTATGCTGAAAACCTCTATGACTATGATTCCCCATATTATAATTATTTGTCAGCTTCACTAGTTTGCATTTACTCTGACTCTGAGATACTTAATATCCTTAATCTCATCATAGAATCCCTACAGTACAGAAGAAGGCCATTCAGCCCATCATGCCTGCACCGGCAACAGTCCCACGCCATCTCTGTAATCCCAAGTATTCACCCTGCTAATCTCCCTGAAATTAGTGTCAATTTAGCATGGCCTATCAACCTAACCCCCACATCTTTGGACTATGGGAGCAAATTTGAGAACCCAGAGGAAACCCATACAGGCAAGGGCAGAATGTGCAAACTCCACACAGACAGTGACCCAATTCAGGAACAGAACTTGGGTTTCTGGCGTTGTGAGGCAGCAGTGCTAAATACTGTGCCACCATGCCACCCCAATCTATGAGCTGCTCTTTGCATCATTTCAAGTATGTCTGTCTGGTGGGTAATCACCTCACCTTTAGCTTACCAATTACTGATATCCTAGGTAACCAGCTCCTGCTCAATCCTTGTTCTTCATGCCAGACAGTCTCAGCAATAGCATTATTGCTTCTGAGTCATAAAGTCATAGATTAGAACTGTGTTCCAACACTAGCTCAATCTTAACTTGAACTTCAGTGCAATTCTTAGGCATATGCTCCGAATGGCCTACTCCTGCTTCTAGTTTTTATGTTTCCATTAATAGTGCAGCCATCTTATGGTTCAATCATTAAAACATAGGCCCACTTGCTGTGACAGTGGAAGTAAAACAGATCAATCGCCTCAATAATATTTGGGAGATGATTACAGCAATATGACCACAATAGTGATCATATTTCAGAAGTAATTCGTTTTTAGTAACGCACTTTGGATAATCTGAGGATAAGAAAGCATTACATAAACACAAACTGTTTCTTTTCAGCACAATCCATCACAATTTTACACAAGAAATAGGATTAGGGTTAGGGTCTTTCAAGCCTGCCTGCTATTCAATGAGATAGATCATGGCCGATAATCTAATTCAAAGCCATCTTTCTGTACTATCCCTGTGCCCCTTGATGTTTTCAGTTTGTTGACATCTATCAATCTTAGTCTTGAACCTACTCAGTGACTAAGCCTCCACAGCCCTGAGGTAGAGAAGTCCAAAGACTCACCACCCTCTGAACGAAGAAATTCTTCCTCAGCTCAGTCCTTATTGGCCTGCCCCTTATTTTGAGACTGTGTCCCCTGATCCTAGAGCCCACAGCCAGTGGAGACATCCTTCGTGTATCTACCCAGCTGTGCTCTCTAAAAATTTCAAATGTTTAAATGAGATTGCCTCTCATTCTTCTAAACTCCAGAGAATAAAGGCCCAGTCTATTTAACTTTTCCTCATAAGACAATCTCACCATAACAGGAATTAATTTAGTGAATCTTCACTGCACTCCCTCTATGGAAAGAAAATCTTTCCTTACATAAGGAGACCAAAACTATACACACGTGTTTCTCACGTGTTGGTGCAAACTTGTTGGGCTGAAGGACCTATTCGGCACTGAGTGATTGTGTGGCAATACTCCAGGTGTGGTCATACCAAGACTCTATATAATTGCAGTAAGACATCTTTACTCATACATTCAAATCCTCTTGCAATAAAGACCATAGACTCATAGAATCATAGAATCCTACAGTGCAGAAGGAGGCTATTCAGCCCATTGAGGCTGTACCAACAACAATCCCACCCAGGCCCTATCCCCATAACCCCATACATTTACCCTAGCTAGCCCCTCTGACATTAAGGGGCTATTTAGCACAGCCAATGCACCTAACCCACACATCTTTGGGCTGTGGGAGGAAACCGGAGAACCCAGAGGAAACCCACACAGACATGGGAAGAATGTGCAACCTCCACACAGACAGTGACCCAAGCCGGGAATCGAACCCAGGTCCTGGCGCTTAAGGCAGCAGTGCTGACCACTGTGCCACGGTGCCACCCATATCACTTGCCTTCTTAAATGCTTAATTATCTATGTGTCTTCTCTTACTTTTGATGACAGCAAGAAAAGTTTGGTTTACCAGGTTCTCTTATCAATGTCAGAACTGAATCACCAGCTCATTTAACATCTTCAATTTCTCAATGGACCTCAAGATCAAAGTTGATGCAATCTTTAATTCCTTCCGTTTCAAATTCTGTTTACTTTTCACCTTTTGCTTATGTTATTAACACCGATGGGCTTTCCAAAAACTCCCCTAAATTCTGTTGCTATTCAAATATTTCAGTCTAGCCCAAATATTTTACACTCTAAAACAACATCTGTCTTTCAATCTCTTCCATCAGGTTTTCAGCTATGCCAGAGTATTAAAATACATGAAAAACACAATGTCTTATGTGACAGTGACTATGGTGTGAAACCAGGTCAACTTCTCTGCAGCCTTTAACACCATCGTCCTTCAGTTCCTGAGTTGAACAAGACAGTTTGCAACTTCTGCACCCTACTCAAGGCGGAGGCATTGTGCAAATGTCATTGAGCCAGTAATCCAAAGGCCCAGGCTAATGCTTTGCCTACACTGATTCAAATCCCACCAGACAGCTTGTGGAATTAAACTCAAAACATAAAAGCTAGTCTCAGTAACGGTGACCATGAAATCATCCCCAGCTGTTGTAAAAATCCATCTGGTTCACTAATGCTTCTTACCTTGGATGGCTTACATGTGATCCCAGATGCACAGCAATCCCATTGACTCTTAAATGCCTACTGAAATTGACTACCCAGCTACGCAGCTATAAGAACTGTTACAAAGTCAAAAAGGAATGAAGAAACACTTAATAGTAGCAAGGACACAGAATGTATCCTGGATGGGGGACTTCAATGTCTATCACCAAGGGTGGCTCAGTAGCACCACTACTGGCCGAGCTCTAAAGGACATAGCTTCTCGAATGAGTCTGCGGCAGATGGAAGAAACCAGGGAAAGGGAAAAACCTACTTGATCTCAAGCAGGCTGGTGGTGGACAATTAAACAAGTAATTGGGCTTCCCCACCTGCAAAATGGTGGGAAGGCCCAGCAAATCAGAGGGTTGGGGCATACTGTTGGGCTACACCAATAGGTACATGCTGCAGTGTAGGAAAACAATATATTTCCAAGTCTGAATGGTGAGTGATTTAAGGGGAATCTCCAGGTGGAGCATTCCCAGGTATCTGCTGCCCTTGCCCTTCTAGATGGTAACTCTGACATCTTGCCTGTCTTTTCTCCTGACAATGACGTAGTCAATAAGATGCCAATGCTTAGAGCGGGGGTGCATCCAGGAGGTCTTGTTACGGATAGGCAGACGGAAGGTTGTGTTGGTGAGGAGGTCGTGTGCTGCACAGGTCTTCAGTAAGAGTAGGCCATTACTGTTACATTTGCCCACTCCATGCTTCCCAATGACAGATTGCAGAGTCATACCCTACTTTTGCACTGAAATCGCCAAGCAAGATCAGCAAGATCAGGACACTGTTCTAAGAGATTTCCTCTTTGCCGATGACTGCGCCCTGTATGCTGGCTCAGAGCCAGAGATGCAAGTCGATATGGACAAATTTTCCATGGCTTGTGACAACTTTGGACTCACCATCAACATCCAAAAGACCGAAGTCATGCACCAGCCTGCTCCTCATGCACCGTACACAGAACTTATAATCACAATCAAAGGGCAGAAACTACAGGCAGTGGACCAGTTCATTTATTTTGGCAGCACCCTCTCCCAAGCAGTGACTATTGATGCAGAAGTTAACTGCAGAACAGCAAAGGCAAGTTCTGCTTTCGGTAGACTGCGCTCCACTGAAGGGGAACATCGAGGAATCAGCCCAGCAACAAAACTGAAGGTCTACAGCACCGTGGTACTCACTACCCTCCTGTATGCCTGTGAAACGTGGACTGTGTATCAAAGGCATGCAAGACAGCTCAATCATTTCCACATGACTTGTCTTCGCAGAATATTATGCATTCGATGGCAAGACAAAGTACCAGACACTGAAGTTCTCTCTAGAGCAAGTCTACCATCAGCCCACACACTGCTGATGAGAGCGCAGACCCGGTGGGAAGATCATGTCATCCGTACGTCAGACAAGCGCATATCCAAGCAGTTCCTTTTTGGGGAACTCTCTGCTGGAAAACGCTCACATGGAGGGCAGAAGAAATGTTTCAAATACACACTCAAAGGCTCCCTGAAGTCGCCTGACATTGACACAACCACCTGGGAAATGCTGGCACAAAACCGCCCTACCTGACGCTGCCTCATCCACAAAGGCTGTCAAGCTCACGAAGCAAGATGTATTGCTGAAGCACAAGTTAAGCGCGAGCTGCGCAAGTCCAGAGCCACCAGCACAACAACTACAGTGTCTACACAAGTCCGTCCAATATCTGTCAGGACATTCCGTGCCCGAATTGGCCTGATCAGTCATCTTCGGACACACCGCAACCAGCCTCAAAATGACTAACGGCGTCGAGGTCCTCATCGATGACGATGGACGAACAAGAACATAAGAACTAGGAGCAGGAGTAGGCCATCTAGCCCCTTGAGCCTGCCCCACCATTCAATAAGATCATGGCGGATCTGTCGTGTCTCAGTTCCACATTCCCGCCCTCTCCCCATTACCCTTAATCCCCTTGCCTACCAAAAACCTATCAACCCGCGTATTAAAAATATTTAGCGAGGCAGCCTCCACCACTTCAACCGGCAGAGAATTCCAGAGATTCACCACCCTTTGAGTGAAGAAGTTCCTCCTCAACTCCGTTCTAAACCGCCCCCCCACCTTTATCTTGAGACTGTGCCCTCTAGTCCTACTGTCCTTTCTGAGCGGGAAGAGCCTCGCCACCTCTATCCTATCCATCCCATTCATCATCTTATACGTCTCAATGAGATCTCCCCTCATTCTTCTAAACTCTAACGAGTACAAGCCGAGTTTATTCAGCCTCTCCTCATAGCTCAACCCCCTCAACTCCGGCATCAGCCTAGTAAACCTCCTCTGCACTCCCTCCAAGGCCAAAATATCCTTGCGTAAGTACGGCGCCCAAAACTGCACACAGCACTCTAGCTGCGGCCTCACCAATGCCCTATACAGCTGCAGCAAGACCTCCCTACTTTTATATTCAATCCCCCTCGCTATGAAGGCCAGCATCCCATTCGCCTTCCTGACCACCTGCTGCACCTGCAAGCTGGGTTTTTGCGACTCATGCACAAGGACCCCGAGGTCCCTCTGCACCGTCGCCTGCTGCAGTTTTTCGCCACGCAAGTAATAATCCTTCCTACCATTATTCCTACCAAAGTGGACCACCTCGCACTTGCCAACATTAAATTCCATTTGCCAGTTCCTAGCCCATTCGCCCAGCCTATCTAGATCCTTCTGCAGACTCTCCACACCCTCCGCACAATTTGCCGTTCCACCAATCTTGGTGTCATCAGCAAATTTCGACACCATACACTCGGTTCCCTCCTCCAGATCATCTATATAAATGGTAAATACCTGAGGCCCCAGCACCGACCCCTGGGGCACTCCACTAGTCACCAACCGCCAATCCGAATAGCACCCATTGACCCCCACTCTCTGCCTCCTATTTGACAACCAATCCTCTATCCACGCTAACACCCTACCCCCAACTCCATGCCCCCTTACCTTCTGCAATAACCTCTTGTGAGGTACCTTGTCAAACGCCTTCTGAAAATCAAGAAAGACCACATCCACCGGCTCTCCTCTATCCACCGCCCTAGACACATCCTCATAGAACTCCAGTAAATTTGTCAGACACGACTTCCCCTTAACGAAACCGTGCTGCTAAATACCCTGAATTCGGCCAGTGGACTGGAACAGGAGTGTGTGGCTGCAAGTGAGGTAGGTAGAGGGATCCAGGAGATATGGTTGCAGGAGCCTCAGTCCCTGAACTTGTCCAACAGGTTTGAGATTCTTGCTCCTTATGTGGATGGGAACAGGTACTGCAGGGAGAATGGGGATGGTGACCACAGCACCATGGCACAGGGAGCCGTTCCATGGGGGGAGAAAAAAAGAAATGTCGTAATTGGGGATAATAGAGTTAGGGGTATTGATGCTGTTCTCTGTGACCAGGATCAAGAATCCCAAAGGTCGTGTTGCCTATCTGTTGCTCGGGTTTGGGATATCTCATCTGGGTTGCACAGGAACTTGGAGTGGAAGGGAACAGTTGTCATGGTCCACATAGGTATCAATGACATAGATAAAACAGGGACAAAGGTTCTGCTAAAGAAGTATGACCACCTCGGAGCTAAATTAAAAAGCAGAACCAAAAAGGTAACAATCTCTGGATTACTACCTGAGCCACGAGCTAATTGGCACAGGGTCAAAAAGATTAAGGAGGTAAATGCGTGGCTCAAATACTGGTGTGGGAGGTATGGGTTTGAATTCATGGAACGTTGGCATCAGTATCGGGGAAGAGGGGGCCTGTTCCAATGGGACGGTCTTCATCTGAATTCTGTTGGGACCAGAGTCCTGGCGAATTGTATAACTAGGGCTGTACAGAGGGCTTTAAACTAAATAGTGGGGGGAGGGTTCAGTTGTATGGGAAATTAGAAAATCAAAGTTAAAGGAGAGGGTAGAAGCGCAGGTTAATGGAGCTAAGGACTCAGGGGAGGTTAATGAAGTTTCCAGACCACATAATAAAACAGAAGAGTATAGAAGGTGGCAGGAATCCAACCTCAGGCAGAGCAAAAAAGGTGACAAGTATGAGAAGGGAGGTAGTCAATGCAGGACTGAGGGTGTTGTACCTAAACGTGCGCAGTATGTAGAACAAGGTAAATGAGCTTGTTGCGCACATTGAAATTGGCCAGTACGACGTTGTGGGCATCAGAGACATGGCTGCAAGGGGATCACGGCTGGGATCTAAATATCCAAGGATATGTGTCCTATCGGAAGGACAGGCAGATGGGCAAAGGGGGCAGGGTTGCATTGTTACTAAGAAATGAATTTAAATCGATAGCAAGAAGTGATGTAGGATCAAAGGGCATAGAATCTCTGAGTACAGTTGAGAAATCACAAAGGTAAAAAGACCCTGATGGGAGTTATGTACAGGCCCCCCAGCAGGAAGAATATAAGAACAACATGAACTAGGAGCAGGAGTAGGCCATCTGGCCCCTCCAGCCTGCTCCGCCATTCAATAAGATCATAGCTGATCTTTTCGTGGGCTCAGCTCCACTTACCCGCCCACTCACCATAACCATTAATTCCTTCACTGTTCAAAAATTTATCTATTCTTGCCTTAAAGACACTCAATGAGGTAGCCTCAACTGCTTCATTGGGCAGGGAATTCCACAGATTCACAACCCCTTGTATGAAAAAGTTCTTCCATAACTCAGTCCTAAATCTGCTTCCCCTTATTTTGAGGCTATGCCCCCTAGTTCTAGTTTCACCCACCAGGGGAAACAACTACCCTGCGTCTATCTTATCTATTCTCTTTATAATCTTATACGTTTCTATAAGGTCTCCCCTCATTCTTATGAATTCCAATGAGCCCCAGTCTACTCCGTCTCTCCTCATAAGCCAACCCTCTAACTCCAGAATCAACCTAGTGAATCACTTCTGCACCCCCTCCAGTGTCAGTATGTTCTTTCTCAAGTAACGAGACCAAAACTGTACACAGTACTCCAGGTGTGGCCTCACCAGCATCTTATACAGCTGCAACATGACTTTGCTCTTTTTAAACTCCATCCCTCCAGCAATGAAGGACAAAATTCCATTTACCTTCTTAATTACCTGCTGCACCTGCAAACCAACTCCTTGAGATTCCTGCACAAGGATACCTAAGTCCCTCTGCACAGCAGAATGTTGCAACTTTTATCATTTAAATAATAGTCCATTTTGCTGTTATTCCTACCAAAATGGATGACCTCACACTTACCAACATTGTACTCCATCTGCCAGACCCTCGCCCACTCACTTAGACTATCTATAGCCCTTTGCAGACTTTCAGCATCCTCTGCGCACTTTGCCCTCCACCCATCTTTGAATCTGTGAATTTTGACACACTATACTTGGTCCCCAACTCCAAATCATCGATATAAATCATAAACAATTGTGGTTCCAACACTGATCCCTGAGGCACACCACTAGTCACTGATCACCAACCAGAAAAACACCCATTTACCCCCACTCTTTGCTTTGTGCCAGTTAACCAATCCACTATCCATGCTAATACATTACCCGTAACACCGTGCACCTTTATCTTATGCAGCAGCCTTTGATGCAGCACCTTGTCAAATGCCTTCTGGAAATCCAGATACGCCACATCCACAGGTTCCCCACTGTCCACTGCACATGTAAGGTTCTCAAACTATTCCACCAAATTAGTCAAACATGACCTTCCCTTCATGAACCCAAGCTGCGTCTTACCAATGGGATAATTTATATCCAGATGTCTCGCTATTTCTTCCTTGATGATAGATTCAAGCATATTCCCTACCACAGAAGTTAAGCTAACCAGCCTATAGTTATCTGCCTTTTGTCTATTTCCTTTTTTAAACAGTGGCATCACATATAATGTTTTCCCATCTGTGAGAGCCACCCCAGAGTCCAGCGAATTTTGCTAAGTTATCACCAGTACATTTGCTATTTCTCCCGCCATCTCCTTCAGTACCCTGGGATGCATTCCATCAGGACCAGGAGATTTGTCTACCTTTAGCCCCCATTAACTTGCCCAACACTACCTCTTTCATGAAAATGATAGTTTCTAGGTCCTCATCTGTCATAGCCTTCCTGCCATCAATTTTTGGCATGTTATTTGTATTTTCCACTGTGAAGACCAACACAAAATACCTGTTCAATGCCTCAGCCACTTTCTTATTTCCAGTTGTTACATCCCCCTTCTCATCCTCTAAAAGACCAATGTTTACTTTAACCACTCCTTTTAGTTTATATATTTGTAGAAATTAGTCAGGATGTAGGGCAGAAAATAAATCAGGAGATAGAAAAGGCATATAAAAAAGGCAGCATTACAATAATCATGAGGGACTTCAATATGCAGGGAGACTGGGAAAATCAGATAGGTAGTGGATCCCAAGAAAAGGAATTTGTGGAATGTCCTAAGAGATGGTTTTTTTGGAGCAGCTTGTTACAGAGCCCACTAGGGAACAAGCAATTCTGAATTTGGTGATGTGTAATGAGGCAGACTTGATCAGGGAACTTAAGGTAAAGGAACCCTCAGGGAGCAATGACCACAATATGATGGAATTTACCCCTACAGTTTGAGAGGGAGAAGCTGGAATCAGATGTAACAGTATTATAATTAAAGCTAACTACAAAGACATGAGGGAGGAGCAGGCCAGAGTTGACCGGAAAGGGAGCCTAATTGGGAAGACAGTGGAACAGCAATGGCAGGAGTTTTTGAGGGTTATTCGGGATGCACAACAGAAATTCATCCCAAGGATGAGAAAACATGCTAATGGGAGGACGAGGCATCCATGGCTGACGAGGGAAGTCAAGGACAGCATAAAACCAAACGAAAAATCATACAAAGTGGCAAGGATTAGTGGGAAGTCAGAGGATTGGGAAGCCTTCAAAAGTGAGCAGAGGACACCTAAAAAAGCAAAAAAGGGAAGCAGATGAAATATGAGTGCAAGCTAGCTAATAATGTAAAAGAAGGGTTTTCTTTCAATATATAAAAGATAAAACAGAGACAAAAATAGCCACTGGAGCACTGGAAAATGAGGCTGGAGAAGTAGTAATAGTAGGAATAGGTATGAGTATGATCGGCGCAACTTGTGGGCCGAAGGGCCTGTTTGTGCTGTAGTGTTCTATGAAACAAAGCAATTGCAGAGGAACTGATTAGTTACTTTGCATCAGTCTTCATGGTGGAAGACACCTGTGGGACGCCAGAGCTCCAAGAGAGTCAGGAGGCACAGGTGAGTGTGGTGGCCATCACTAAGGAGAAGGTTCTGGGGAAACTGAAAGTCTGAAGGTGGATAAATCACCTGGACCGAATGGACTACACCCCAGGATTCTAAAAGAGATAGCTGAGGAAATTATGGAGGCATTGGTGGTGATCTTTCAAGAGTCACTGGAGGCAGGAGGATACCAGAGGACTGGAAAGTAGCTAATATAACACCACTGTTTAAGAAGGGAGGAGCACAGTAAGAAATCTCACAACACCAGGTTAAAGTCCAACAGGTTTATTTGGCAGCGCTAGCTTTCAGAGTCTCAGGCTCCTTCATCCCAACAGGTTTATGTGGCAGCACTAGCTTTTGGAATCTCAGGCTCCAAACCTGTTGGATTTTAACCTGGTGTTAGGAAGTTAGGAAGGCAAATGCTATGTTAGCATTCATGTTGTGAGGGCGAGAATACAACAGCAGGGATATATTTCTGAAGCTGTACAAGACTCTGGTCAGATCCCATCTGGAGTATTGTGAGAAGTTTTGGGCCCCATACCTGAGGAATGATGTGCTGGCCTTGGAAAGATCCAGAGGAGGTTCATTAGAATGATCCCTGGAATGAACAGCTTGTTGTATGAGCAGCGGTTGAGGACTCTGCATCATTGGAGTTTAGAAGGATGAGGCGGGGACTTATTGAAACTTACAGGATACTGCAAGGCCTCGACAGACTGAACGTGGAGAAGATATTTCCACTAGTAGGAAAAACTAGAACCAGGGGACACAACCTCAAGCTTATGGGGCAATTCCTCAGAACAGAGATGAAACGGAATTTCTTCAGCCAGGGAGTGGTGAATCTATGCAACTCTTTGCCGCAGAAGGCTGTGGAGGCTAGGTCACTGAGTGCCTTTAAGATGGAGATGGAAAGGTTCTTGATTAATAAGGGGATCAGGGATGAGAAAAATATCAGACATAATTGAATGGCAGATGCGATGGGCCAAGTGGCCTAATTCTGCTCCGATGTCTTATGGTCTAATCAAGGGGGCTTTGTTTTTTTTAAGAGTTGGTGCCAAGCTTCTTTTGTGTTGTTGGGACTGCATTCATTCAAGCAAGTAGTGTATATTCCATTACACTGCTGACTTGTGGCTTCTAGACAGTGGACAGATTTTGGGACTCAGGAAATGGGTTACTCGCTTCAGGACTCCTAGCCTTTGACCTGCTCTTGTAGCCACGATATTCACATGCCTCGTACAGTTCAAATGCTAACCTCCAGGATGTTGATATGGGGGATTTAGTGATGGTAATGCCATTGAATGTCACGGGGCAATGTTAGATTCTCTCTAGTTGGAGATGGTCATTGCCTGGCACTTGTGTGGCACAATTGTTAATTGCCACTTGTTAGCTCAAGCCTGGGCATTGTTCAGATCTTGTTGCATTTGAACATGGACTGCTTCAGTGTCTGAGGAGTCGCAAACGATGCTGAACATTGTGCCGTTATCAGCGAATACCCCAACTTCTGACCTTATGATGGAAGAAAGATCATTGATGAAACAGCTGAAGAAGGTTGGCTGAGAACCCTGCCCTGCAGAACTCCAGCAGTGATGTCCTGCAGCTAAGATGATTGACTTCCAAACATCACAACCATCTTTCCCATTAGCTCCAGTTTTGCTAGGGATCCTTGATGTCACACTAGGTCAAATGCTGCATTAAAGTTAAGGGCTGTAGTTCACACCTCATTCAGCCTCTTTCATCCATGTTTGAATCAAGGCTGTAATGATGTCAGGAGTGACTGGCTGAACCCAACCTGAGTATTTGTGAGCAGGTATTTTTTGAGTAAGTGCTGCTTCATATCATCGTTGAAAATTCCTTCTATCACTTTGTTGATGATCGAGAGTAAACTGATGGGTGATAATTAACTGGGTTGGAATAGTCCTTTTTTGTGGTCGGGGCATAATTGGACAGTTGGATTGTCGGTTGGATACCAATATTATAGCTATACTGGAGCAGCTTAGCTAGTTCTGGAACGCAATTCGTTAGTATTAGCATTGGAAATTTGGAGTACACAGTGTTTTCGGCTGTTTCTTGAAATCACACGAAGTGAATCAAATTGGCTGATATTTGAATTTTTGAACCAAATTGACTGACATCTGTGATGCTTGGAGCCTCCAGAGGAGGCCGACATGGATCATGCACGTGGCAATTCTGACTAAACATTATTGCAAATGTTTTACACCAAGGTGCTGGGATCTCCTTGGGGATATTTGTAGAGCCTTCTACTCTGTTAGTTATTTAATTGTCCACCACCATTTATGACTAGACATAGCAGGACTGCAGAGCTTAGATCTGATCAGGTATTTGTGGGATAGCTTACCTGTCTATCATATGCTGCTTTTGTTGTTTGAGTCATTGAATCATTGAGGTTTACAGCATGGAAACAGGCCCTTTGGCCCAACTTGTCCATGCCACCTTTTTTTTAAACCCCTAAACTAATCCCAATTGCCCACATTTGGCCCATATCCTTCCATACCCATCTTATCCATGTAACTGTCTAAATGTTTTTTAAAAGACAAAATTGTACCCGCTTCTACTACTACCTCTGGCAGTTGTTCCAGACACTCACAGCCCTCTGTATGAAAAGATTGCCACTCTGGATACTTTTGTATCTCTCTCCTCTCACCTTAAACCTATGCCCTCTAGTTTTAGACTCTCCTGCTTTTGGGAAAATATATTAACTATCTCGCTGATCTGTGCCCCTCATTATTTTATAGACCTCTATAAGTTCACCCCTCAGCCTCCTACGCTCCAGAGAAAAAAGTCCCAATCTATTCATCCTCTCCTTATAACTCAAACCATCAAGTCCCAGTAGCATCCTAGTAAATATTTTCTGCACTCTCTAGTTTAACAGTATCCTTTCTATAATAGGGTGTCCAGAATTGTACACAGTATTCCAAATGTGGCCTTACCAATGTCTTGTACAACTTCAACAAAACGTCCCAACTCCTGAATTCAATGTTCTGACCAATGAAACCAAACATGCCGAATGCCTTCTTCACTATTCTGTTCACCTGTAACTCCACTTTCAAGGAGCTACGAATATATACCCCTAGGTCACTTTGTTCTGTAACTCTCCCCGTAGTACGCAAATAATCCTGTGCTGTAACTTCACCAGGCTGACACCTCATTTTTTGGTACCTCTGATGCTGCTCCTGGCTCCAAAGTTGAAAACTATCGGTTTTAGCCTCAGAAAATTGCCAGTGAGAAGGTTGGCATCACTGGCAAGGGAAGGAGTTTGTGCAGGGACCTAAGACAATGTCTCTGGCCATTCCAATATTTGTTTGGAAGCAATTTCTGCTCATCCAATCCTGATTGTTGGACAAGTAGTCCGACGATTTAGATGCAGTGGAGGGGTGAAGAGAAGAAATAATGAAGCAGAGCTGAATGTCATCAGTGTACAATTGAAAAATGAAGCTGCTTGGGGAGACTGATTTCTCTTGACATCAAGGCTGAACTTGACCAATCATGGCAGCAAGGAATTCCAGCAAAATTTTAGTCATTGAAAAAAAGGAGAAACCACTCCATTGGTTGAAGTATATCTGGCACATTAGAAGATGATTGTGGTAGTTGTGGGTCAATAATTTCAGTGCCAGAAAATTGCTGCAGGGGTTCCTCAGGATAGTATGCAAGGCCCAACCATCTTCTGCTTCATTCATCCTCCCTTCCATCATAAAGCCAGAAGTATGAATGTTTGCAGCAGATGTTGCAACTCGTCAGATGCTGTTTCCTTTTGCAGCAAGACCTGGATAATATTCAGGCTTGGGATTATTGGACTCAAAGGCAATGAGAGATGAGTATTTGTGTTCTCTTTTCAGGTACTGCACTTGGTTAGTTTATATAGGGAGTGCTTTGTGGGATAATAGCTCTTTCAGTGGTTAAGATTCCTGGGTGTGGAAGAAGTCAGGATAGTTTACAAAAGGTAATTAAAGCAAAGCTTTTGGAATTGGGAAACAAACTGCTGTCATCATTACTTGAAGGGGTGAGGAAGGCAGAGATAGTTGCAATGATAGCTCAGCATCTAAAATTGCCAAAAACATAGTTGGAATTATCGGAAATAGCTAGAATTCAACAGAAACGGAGATGAATTAGAGACAATGGCAAGGGAAAATACAGAGGGGTACCTGCATCAAGAAAAGAGAGCGAATAGCCCTGGCAGAACAAAAAGCAAGACAGGGAAGGGGAAGGGAAAAATAAAAAGAATTTAAACATTGGAAACTAACTGAAAAGTGAATGTCTACATAACATAGTGAGGTAAAAGTGAAGGTTGGGAGTAGGGATGAGGACAGTGGGGAATAGCTAACCCCTTATTGTCAAAGGCCTGGAGGCAATCTGTTTAAATATGTTCAAGCATTGCCAAAGTAGCTAAACAAATAAAATGAACAGATCACATGAGTATTGTTGACTCAAATAAAGTTGGTAGAGATACTGAGGTTTCTATGGATTATGATGAGATGAGAAAAGCCACTTTAAGTGCATGTGAACTAGTACCAGAAGTCGACAGACAATGGTTTAGAAATCTAAGGAAGCAACCTGGTCAAACATGCATAGAATATGAAATTATCAAACAAGTAATTTTGACAGGTGTATAAAGACATGGAAAATAGACCAGACATATGATGCTCTGAGGGAAATGGAATTTTTAAATTCCTCCAAAATAATAACTTCACAAAGCAGTGAGAAATCACATAGTAGAGCAAGGGTTAAACAAGGCTAACAGCAGAAATGGCAGACGATTGTGTGTTAGCCTATGAATCAAACTTTTGTTTCCAACATCAAATTCAACCTGTGAGAGATAGAAACTGAGGTGAGAGATAGAAACTGAGATGAGAGAAATTCTCAAATCAGTAGGACAAAGAAGATAGTAAAGATAGTTTATCACAAGTTAAATAGAAAACCTATGGGGGTGGAAGAGGTAGGGAAGCACGTCAATCTTTGATGGTGAGAAATGAGCAGAAATGGCCTTCAGAGGGAGTATTGCCAGAAAAGGTGGGAATATGTGGTGAACTATTAATGGTGAAAAGAGTAGAGTAAGGTGAGGTGGGGGAGTCCAGGGAAAAGTGGTGAAGTGGTGGTAGGAGTAATTGAGAAATTATCTTTTCCGGGAATGCAATTTATCCTTCATAACGACATAGCTGGATCACAGATTGGAGTGCGGTGTACTATGACAGAAAAACCTGTGGAAAAACCAACAACTGAGGTGTTACAGGAAGCGTATTCTGGGATGTTTTCTTGATTGTGCGGTAACAAGGTCAAAGTCACAGGTTAAGACAGAAAGAGAAATCAAACAGTAAAGATAAAGTTGTTGAAGTTCAATTATCAGAAAACACTTTTGATCAGGTGGTTCAGAAAGAACAATTGAAGGTGGAGGACGAAGTGGATATTTTTAGTCAGGGAAGTTGGCAGAATTACAACAGAAAGGTGCACAGATAAAGCAGTTGTATCAGGAAGCATACATTGAAGAAGAATCTGAATGCATACCGGAACGTTATTACCTTAAAAATTATGTATTAATGAGGAAGTGGAGTTCTTTACATATTCAGGTGAATAAAAAATGGAAAGTTCATTAAGTTGTATTACTGATGGGTTACAGAAAGGAGGTGCTGCAGGCTTGATTTGATTTGATTTATTATTGTCACATGTATTAGCATAGTGAAAAGTATTGATTCTTACGCGCTTGACAAACAAAGCATAGAGAAGGAAATCAGAGAGTGCAGAATGTAGTGTAATGAGAGCATTGTTAGAGAATTTAAAAGTGTTAGAATGAAGTTTTAAAAGCACAGAATGAGAATAAAAGATAGAATTAGAAGGTACGCTAAGCACAGCTTAGAAGAAGTCGCCTTGCTCCAGTACCATCTTGACCTACATAGTTAGCAAGACATAACAGTAAACAGGTCATTTGACAGCAAGGAAAACTCAAACAAAAGATCTCTCTGCTCAACCACACTACCAAGTAATTTACCATTAGCCCAGTTCTCTGTATTCCTGTTATTCCTTCCAAAGTGAATCACTTCACAGTTTTCCACATTAAACTCCATTTGCCACCTCTCAGCCCAGCTCTGCAGCTTATCTATGTCCCTCTGTAACCTGCAACATCCTTCCACACTGTCCACAACTCCACCGACCTTAGTGTCATCCGCAAATTTACTAACCCATCCTTCTACGTCCTCATCCAGATCATTTATAAAAATGATAAACAGCAGTGGTCCCAAAACAAATCCTTGCAGACAACACTAGTAACTGAACTCCAGAATGAACACTTCCCATTAACCACCACCGTCTATCTTCTTGCAACTAGCCAATTTCTGATCCAAACCGCTAAATCACCCTCAATCCCATGCCTCTGTATCTTCTACAACAGCTTACCGTGGGGAACCTTATCAAACGCTTTACTGAAATCTATGTACACCAATCAAATGCTTTCCCCTCATCCACCTCTTTGGTCATCTTCTCAAAGAACTCAATAAGATTTGTGAGGCATGACCTACCCTTCAGAAAACCGTTCTGACTATCCCTAATCAAACTATTCCTTTCTAGATGATTATAAATCCTATCTCTTATAATCCTTTCCAAAACTTTGCCCAAACAGAAATAAGGCTTACTGGTCTATAATTACCAGGGTTGTCTCTACTCCCCTTCTTGAACAAGGGGACAACATTTGCTATCCTCCAGTCTTCTGGCACTATTCCTGTAGACAATGACGACCTAAAGATCAAAGCCAAAGGCTCTGCGATCTCCTCCCTAGCCTCCCAGAGAACCCTAGGATAAATCGCATCCAGCCCAGGGGACTTATCTATTTTCATACTTTCCAGAGTTGCTAACACCTCCACCGTATGAACCTCAATCCCGTCCAGTCTAACAGCCTGTATCTCAGTATTTTCCTCAACAACACTGTCTTTTTCCTGTGTGAATACAGGTTCAAAGACGTCCTCTCCTTGATCTCCTGCACAAGGTCAGGGTCATCCAAATTTAACGCTTCAGAACTTAGAGCAAGCAATGTCTCATCAGCCACCTCAGTCCCAATGTGCAACAAGTTGATTGATTTAGCTACAAGTTGTAGCATCAAAAGTTAGCTTCTTTTAAAGAAAATTTTATGTTTTATGCTACAGTTACATTAAAGGTTTTAGATAAATTAACGTCGTACTTTGCATTTATATAGTACTTTTAAATTACCTCAGGTCATACAAAGCTCTTTGCAGCCAATTAAGTAAGTTTGTAGCATAGTTACTGTGGTAAAAAAACATGGCAGCCAATTTTCGAACAGCAAGCTCCCACAAAATAAGAGGTAGGGTGGTTTACCTGAATATATCATTTGAATTTGAGGAAAAATAATGCAAGTTCAGAGAGATGAATTAGGAGCAGCTGAACAAAATTTAACCAGAGGTGGACTCCATTTCAGACTGGGTGGAAAACTAGTGATGTACTCAGAGGTGTGCCATAGCATTTTTAAATATAAATGGAGCATCATTTTAAAAATTGAAGATGATTCTAAACTCTTGACAAGTAGTTACCAATGGCATTGAGGAGGATAGACAGACAAATAACTGGGCAGATGAAATTTGTTGTTGAGAAAGGTGAATGATGCTTTGTTAAGAACAATGAGACACGATAACTAGTTAATAAATATTATGGTTTAATTTAAACACCCCAACTTCTTGTCTCTCAAACTCATCCATAAACAGAAACACATGTGATTTTGATTTCCCTCTTTTCAGAAAGGTATATTTCCCAACCCCTCAGTTTTGATATGATCCAATTTTGATTAATAATCCCACAACAAACTCAAGGGAATGTAAACGCATTACCTACACACATTCAAACTCAAGAGGAGGGTCACAATGTAGACTCCCTTTCATGTATACAACTTTTCACATGCGTTGAGAATCAAAAATCCAATGATGTGTTCCTTCATAGACCGGCAGGTTATAAAGTGATGCTGGACAATCCACTTTTTGAGGAGAGATGACTTACACAATGAGAAAGGAATGCAGATATTAAGTAGTCTCGTGGATGATGGTATAGAAGTTCAGTAGTTCCAGTAGAAACAGTGTATGTATTTTATATTCATTCATGGGACGTAGGCATTGTTGGCTGGTCAGTATTTATTGCCCATCTCTAGCTACCTATGGGCAGTTGGGCCAACCACATTGCTGTGGCTCTGGAATCACATATAGTCCAGACCAGGTAAAGACAGCCGATTTCCTTTCCTAAAGGACATTAGTGAACCAGATGGGTTTTTCTGACAATCAGCAATGGTTTCATAGTCATCATTAGATTCTTAATTCTAGATTTTTTTTATTTAATTCAAATTCCACCTTCTGCCTTGAATGTGTGTATGCATGTGGGGGGGATAACGAAGGAGGTGAAGGAAAGTGTTAAATTAAAAGCAGAGGCGTTTAGAGTAGCTAAGAGTAGTGGGCGAGAAGAGGATTGGGAGAGGTTTAAATGTCAACAAAGACTGACAAAGAAGTTGATAAAGAAGGGTAGGAGAAACTATGAAGCTGGGCTAGCGCTTAATATAAAAAAGGATAGCAACAGTTTTTATAAATATATAAAAAGGAAGAGGCTGGCTAGGGTGAACGTTGGACCCTTAGAGGATGAGAGGGGGGACTTAGTGGTAGGGGATGGGGATATGGCTGAGGTCTTGAATAACTTTTTTGTTTCGGTCTTCACGGAGGAGGACGTGAATAATTTGCTGAGTGTTAGAGATGGAAAGGTGGTAGGACTGGAGGGTCTCAATGACATTACTGTTACTAGAGAGGCGGTGCTCGACAGACTGGAGGGGCTGATTGTGGACAAGTCCCCAGGACCGGATGGAATGCATCCGAGGGTTCTGAAAGAAATGGCAGAGGTGATAGTGGATGCCTTGGTGGTTATTTTCCAAACGTCGCTGGATTCCGGGGAAGTGCCGGAATATTGGAAAGCGGCTAATGTTACACCGTTGTTTAAGAAGGGTGCCAGGCAAAAGGCAGGGAATTATAGGCCGGTTAGTTTAACGACCGTTGTAGGTAAAATGTTAGAATCCGTCATCAAGGAGGAAATAACGAGGCATCTTGAGGGGAATTGCTTGATAGAGCAGACGCAGCACGGTTTCGTTAAAGGGAAGTCGTGTCTGACAAATTTACTGGAGTTCTATGAGGATGTGTCTCGGGCGGTGGATAGAGGAGAGCCGGTGGATGTGGTCTTTCTAGATTTTCAGAAGGCGTTTGACAAGGTACCTCACAAGAGGTTATTGCAGAAGGTCAGGGGGCATGGAGTTGGGGGTAGGGTGTTAGTGTGGATAGAGGATTGGTTGTCAAATAGGAGGCAGAGAGTGGGGGTCAATGGGTGCTATTCGGATTGGCGGTTGGTGACTAGTGGAGTGCCCCAGGGGTCGGTGCTGCAGCCTCAGCTATTTACCATTTATATAGATGATCTGGAGGAGGGAACCGAATGTATGGTGTCGAAATTTGCTGATGACACCAAGATTGGTGGAACGGCAAATTGTGCGGAGGGTGTGGAGAGTCTACAGAAGGATCTAGATAGGCTGGGCGAATGGGCCAGGAAATGGCAAATGGAATTTAATGCTGGCAAGCAGGAGGTGGTCCACTTTGGTAGGAATAATGGTAGGAAGGATTATTACTTACGTGGCGAAAAACTGCAGCAGGCGACGGTGCAGAGGGACCTCGGGGTCCTTGTGCATGAGTCGCAAAAACCCAGCTTGCAGGTGCAGCAGGTGGTCAGGAAGGCGAATGGGATGCTGGCCTTCATAGCGAGGGGGATTGAATATAAAAGTAGGGAGGTCTTGCTGCGGCTGTATAGGGCATTGGTGAGGCCGCAGCTGGAGTACTGTGTGCAGTTTTGGGCGCCATACTTATGCAAGGATATTTTGGCCTTGGAGGGAGTGCAGAGGAGGTTTACTAGGCTGATGCCGGAGTTGAGGGGGTTGAGCTATGAGGAGAGGCTGAATAAACTAGGCTTGTACTCGTTAGAGTTTAGAAGAATGAGGGGAGATCTCATTGAGACATATAAGATGATGAATGGGATGGATAGGATAGAGGTGGAGAGACTCTTCCCGCTCAGAAAGGACAGTAGGACTAGAGGGCACAGCCTCAAGATAAAGGGGGAGCGGTTTAGAACAGAGTTGAGGAAGAATTTCTTCACTCAAAGGGTAGTGAATCTCTGGAATTCTCTGCCCGTTGAAGTGGTGGATGCTACCTCGCTAAATATTTTTAAGAAGCAGGTTGATGGGTTTTTGATAAGAGAGGGGATTAAGGGTTATGGGGAGAGGGCGGGAATGTGGAACTGAGCCACGACAGATCAGCCATGATCTTATTGAATGGCGGGGCAGGCTCGAAGGGCTAGATGGCCTACTCCTTATTTATGTTCTTATGTTTGGCGGGGGTATCATTCAAACCAGCACAGAGTCCTTTTTCTGTGATGCTGCTTGATAAGTGGAAAGATGGCAGCCCAGCAAAACAGTATAACTGGTTCTCCCAATTAGGGAGTCATGTCACCTGACTCCCACCACTTAACTCTAGCTTTGATAATGGACGTGTATTCCTTTGTCTGGGTTTCTGAGATTGTGAAAGTTCCAACCATTAAGAATTTGAAAGGAAGATCCAGCAACCTTTGTCCTAGCAGCCTAAGAGACTCCGGTGAACAGATCTGGCTTATGAAATGCAGATGGTCTTTGTACCATTCCCTTTGAATTTGGCCTCCGTGACCTAAACATAAGCATAAGAAATAGGAGCAGGAGTAGGCCATCTAGCCCTTCGAGCCTGCCCCGCCATTCAATAAGATCATGGCTGATCTGTCGTGGCTCAGTTCCACATTCCCGCCCTCTCTCCATAACCCTTAATCCCCTCTCTTATCAAAAACCCATCAACCCGCTTCTTAAAAATATTTAGCGAGGTAGCCTCCACCACTTCAGCGGGCAGAGAATTCCAGAGATTCACCACCCTTTGAGTGAAGAAATTCTTCCTCAACTCCGTTCTAAACCGCCCCCCCCTTTATCTTGAGGCTATGCCCCCTAGTCCTACTGTCCTTTCTGAGCGGGAAGAGTCTCTCCACCTCTATCCTATCCATCCCATTCATCATCTTATACGTCTCAATGAGATCTCCCCTCATTCTTCTAAACTCTAACGAGTACAAGCCTAGTTTATTCAGCCTCTCCTCATAGCTCAACCCCCTCAACTCCGGTATCAGCCTAGTAAACCTCCTCTGCACTCCCTCCAAGGCCAAAATATCCTTGCATAAGTACGGCGCCCAAAACTGCACACACTATTCCAGCTGCAGCCTCACCAATGCCCTATACAGCTGCAGCAAGACCTCCCTACTTTTATATGTTGAAGGAGTTGAAGAGTGAGTTGAGAAGGGCTAAAAGAGGACATGAGAAGACTTTGGCTGATAGGATTAAGGAGAATCCTAAGGCGTTCTATAGGTATGTCAAGAACAGAAGGTTGGTCAGGGCAAGATTAGGGCCAGTTACAGACAGCAGGGGGAAGTTGTGTGTGGAACTGGAGGAGATTGGAGAAGTATTGAACCAATATTTCTCTTCGGTGTTCACGCAGGGGGACATGAATATAGCTGAGGAGGACATTGGGTTGCAGGGGTGTAAAATAGACAGTATTACGGTTGATAAAGGGGATGTGCTGGAAATTCTTGAGGGGCTGAAAATAGATAAGTCCCCTGGTCCGGATGGGATCTACCCTAGGATTCTCTGGGAGGCTAGAGAGGTGATTGCAGAGCCTCTGGCTCAGATCTTCAGGTCGTCATTGGTCTCTGGTGTAGTCCCGGAGGATTGGAGGATAGCGAATGTTGTCCCATTGTTTAAGAAGGGGAACAGAGACTTTGCCGGGAATTATAGACCGGTGAGTCTTACTTCTGTTGTGGGCAAGGTTTTAGAAAAAATTATTAGGGATAGGATTTATAATTATTTGGAGTGTAATGAATTGATTAGAAATAGTCAGCATGGTTTTGTAGCGGGTAGGTCGTGCCTTACTAACCTTATTGAGTTTTTTGAGAAGGTGACCAAGGAGGTGGATGGGGGCAAGGCAGTTGACGTGGTATACATGGATTTTAGTAAGGCGTTCGATAAGGTTCACCATGGTAGGCTTCTGCAGAAAATGCAGATGTATGGGATTGTGGGTAATCTAGGAAGTTGGATCAGGAATTGGCTATCAGATAGGAGACAGAGGGTGGTGGTGGATGGTAAATATTCATCATGGAGTACAGTTACGAGTGGTGTGCCTCAGGGATCTGTTTTGGGGCCACTGTTGTTTGTAATTTTTATTAATGATCTGGATGAGGGTATAGTTGGGTGGATTAGTAAATTTGCTGATGACACCAAAATTGGAGGTGTGGTAGATTGTGAGGAAGGGTGTCATAGTCTGCAGGGAGACTTAGATAGGTTGCAGAGCTGGGCCGAGAGGTGGCGGATGGAATTTAATGCGGAGAAGTGTGAGGTAATTCACTTTGGTAGGAGCAACAGATGTGTCGAGTATAGGGCTAACGGGAGGACTTTGAATAGTGTGGATGAACAGAGGGATCTAGGTGTGTGTGTACATAGATCCCTGAAAGTTGGGAATCAAGTAGATAAGGTTGTTAAGAAGGCGTACGGTGTCTTGGCGTTTATTGGTAGGGGGATTGAATTTAGGAGTCGCAGTGTAATGTTGCAACTGTACACTACTCTAGTGCGGCCGCACTAGGAGTACTGTGTGCAGTTCTGGTCCCCGCATTACAAGAAGGATGTGGAGGCGTTGGAGAGGGTGCAGAGGAGGTTTACTAGGATGTTGCCTGGTATGGTGGGGAGGTCCTATGAGGAGAGACTGAGGGATTTAGGGTTGTTTTCGTTGGAAAGAAGGCGGCTAAGAGGGGATCTTATTGAAACATATAAGATGATTAGAGGTTTAGATAGGGTGGATAGTGATAGCCTTTTTCCTCGGATGGAGAAAGCTAGCACGAGGGGGCATGGCTTTAAATTAAGGGGGGGTAGCTACAGGACGGATGTCAGGGGTAGGTTCTTTACCCAGCGGGTGGTGAGGGATTGGAATGCCCTGCCTGCTGCGGTTGTAAATGCGTCTAGTTTGGGGGCGTTTAAGAGATCTCTGGATAGGTTTATGGACGAAAAGGGATTGGTATAGGCTAGTGGGTCATTGTTTTTGTAACTGGTCGGCGCAACATCGTGGGCCGAAGGGCCTGTTCTGCGCTGTAATGTTCTATGTTCTATGTTCTATGTTCTATATTCAATCCCCCTCGCTATGAAGGCCAGCATCCCATTCGCCTTCCTGACCACCTGCTGCACCTGCAAGCTGGGTTTTTGCGACTCATGCACAAGGACCCCGAGGTCCCTCTGCACCGTCGCCTGCTGCAGTTTTTCGCCACGTAAGTAATAATCCTTCCTACCATTATGAGTTGAGTGGATTGAGCTATGAGGAGAGGCTGAATAAACTAGGCTTGTACTCGTTAGAGTTTAGAAGAATGAGGGGAGATCTCATTGAGACGTATAAGATGATGAATGGGATGGATAGGATAGAGGTGGAGAGACTCTTCCCGCTCAAAAAAGACAGTAGGACTAGGGGGCACAGCCTCAAGATAAAGGGGAGGCTGTTTAGAACGGAGTTGAGGAGGAACTTCTTCACTCAAAGGGTGGTGAATCTCTGGAATTCTCTGCCCGTTGAAGTGGTGGAGGCTGCCTCGCTAAATATTTTTAAGAAGCGGGTTGATGGGTTCTTGATAAGAGAGGGGATTAAGGGTTATGGGGAGAGGGCGGGAAAGTGGAACTGAGCCACGACAGATCAGCCATGATCTTATTGAATGGCGGGGCAGGCTCGAAGGGCTAGATGGCCTACTCCTGCTCCTATTTCTTATGTTCTTATGTTCTTATTCCTACCAAAGTGGACCACCTCGCACTTGCCAACATTAAATTCCATTTGCCATTTCCTGGCCCATTCGCCCAGCCTATCTAGATCCTTCTGTAGACTCTCCACACCCTCCGCACAATTTGCCGTTCCACCAATCTTGGTGTCATCAGCAAATTTCGACACCTGTGAGGTCATTAACCAGTCTTCAGGGATAATGCAGCGTCAGCTTCTCTGAAACTGTCAGAAAGTTCACTTTGTTCAGATCACAGACAGACACAACTTTAGCCCTTTTTAAAGTCTTTGTCCATTTTTTAATACTTTAGAAATTAGTTAGGAGGATACCAATGTATTTTTATTTATAAAAAAGTAGCGTGTGGTCTTAGCTCCATTACAGTAAAATTGTAGGATAAGAGTGCTGGCATATTTAGACACAAATATCTGAGCAGCAGAACAAGTTGAGCAGGCCGTTACAAAAGCATTTAGTTTCATTGCCTCTATGAGTAGAAGAATAGGGTAGAGGGCAAGCAAACTACACTAAACCTTTATAAAACAAACAGTGGTTAGACATCAGCTGGAGTTCTAAGTTCAATTCTGGACACTACTATGTTTCTTAATCCTTTCTTTGGCCCTCCTTTGCAAAATTCTAATCTGCTCGAATCCTTAGGTTTACCATTTTTTGGGCAACTTTAGGTTTTGTGAAGGGGAGGTCGTATCTCACTAACCTGATCAAGTTTTGCGAGGAAGTGACAAAGGTGATTGATGAGGGTACGGCAATGGATGTTATCTACATGAACTTCAGTAAGGCCTTTGACGAGGTCCCTTATGGCAGACTGATGCAGAAGGTAAAGTGGAATGGGATCAGAGGCGAGCTGGCAAGGTGGATACAGAACTGGCTCAGTCAAAGAAGTCAGAGGGTAGGGTGGAAAGGTGCGTTTCTGAACGGAGGGCTGTGACAAGTGGTGTTCCTCAGGGATCAGTGCTGGGACCTTTGCTGTTTGTTTATATATGTTTGTCATACGTATAAGTGATTTGGAGGAAAATGTAACTGGATTGATTAGTAAGTTTGCAAAGGTTCACCACCTTGCAAAGGTTGATGGATTTGGGGATAGCGATGAGGACCATCAGAGGATACAGCAGGATATAGATCAGTTGGAGACTCGGACTGAGAGATGCCAGATGGTGATTAATCCGGACAAATGTGAGGAGATTTAATACCGATAGGAAATATACAGTAAATGGCAGGACTCTTAAGAGTATTGATAAGCAAAGGGATCTGGGTGTACAGGTACACAGGTCACTGAAAGTGGTAATGCAGGTGGAGAAGGTAGTCAAGAAGGCATACGGCACGCTTGCTTTCACTGGCCAGGGTACTGAGTTTAAAAATTGGCAAGTCATGTTGCAGCTTTATAGAACCTTCGTTAGGCCGCATTTGGAATATAGTGTTCAGTTCTGGTCGACACACTACTTTGGAGAGGGTACAGGAAAGGTTTACCAGGATGTTGCCTGGTATGGATGGTATTAGCTATGAGGCAAGGTTGGAGAAACTTGGTTTGTTCTTACTGGAGCAACGGAGGTTGAGGGGAGACCTGATAGAAGTCTACAAGATTATGAGAGGCATGGACAGAGTGGATAGTCAGTAGCTTTTTCCCAGGGTGGAAGAGTCAATTACTAGGGGGCACAGGTTTAAGGTGCAAAGAGCAAGGTTTAAAGGAGATGTACAAGGCAGTTTTTTTACACAGAGGGTAGTGGATGCCTGGAACTCATTGCCAGGAGAGATAGTGGAAGCGGATATGGTAGTGACTTTTAAGGGGCACCATGACAAGTACTTGAATAGGATCGGAATAGAGGGATATGGTCCCCAGAAGGGTAGGGGGTTTTAGTTAAGTCGGACAGCAAGGACAGTGCAAGCTTGGAGGGCCGAAGGGCCTGTACCTGCACTGTAATTTTTTTTGCTCTTTGTTCTTTATTCGCCTCATTGTTAGCCACAGTAGGAACATTTTCTTTGCTGGGTTTTTGTGCATTAAAGGGATGCATTTTCGCTCTAAACAGTGTATTTGTTATTTAAATGTTAACCATGATCTTTAAAATAGCTTTCAAGCCCACCATAATTTGCCTCTAATACTTTCATAGTTTTATAAGAACATAAAAAAGAGGCAGTAGTAGGTCATGCAGTCCTTTGAGCCTGCTCCACCATTCAATGAGATCCTAACCAACCTACTTCAGCACCATTTTAATTTGCTTAGATTAAAGACCCAAGTTTCTCATTTTTTTGTATTCATTCAAGGATCGTGGACTTCACTGGCTATGCCAGAATTTATTGCCCATCCCTAATAGCCCTTAGAAGGTGGTGACAGAAGCTGCCTTCTTGAACACTGCAATCCATATGGTATAGATACACTCACTGCGCTGTTAGAGAGTGAATTCCAGGAATTTGACGTGGCGACAGTAAAGTAACAGCAATGTATTCTAGGTCAGAATGATGAGTAACTTGGAGAGGAACTGCATCACTTTCAAACTTCATGATCATGGTGTCCTAAAGACTCCTTTACAAAAAGATTATTAGCCCTGTTTCATGCACAATACTACATTTAAAATAGCCCTATTCCTCATCGGTTCTTCAAAGTGCTTGAGAAAACTTTCTCACATACATTCCAAGAATTTGCCTTCTGCAACATTAGCACCAGTTAGATTTATCCAGTCCCTATGTATATTGAAATCCCCCTTGATTACTGTATTACCTTTGTTACATGTTCCTTTAATTTCCTGGTTCATACTGTGATTTATATTACCACTCCTGCTTGGTGGCCTATAAACAACTCCCAATGTTTTCTGCTCCTTGCTGTTTATAGTTCCAGTCAGACTGATGCAATGTCTAAAATAAAGTCAAACGGTTCTGTCTGACCTGTCTCTGTCCTCTGTCCTCACCCTCTCATCTCCCTCCCCTCTGGTTCTCACTTTCAACCCCACAGACTCCATATTCAAAGGATCACCCTCCACCATTTCTGTCAACTCCAGGATGATGCCACCATGAAACACGATGTGGGTATGCCGGCGTTGGACTGGCGTAAACACAGTAAAAAGTCTGACAACACCAGGTTTTAGTCCAACCTATTTATTTGATAATATACTCGCAAGCTTTCGGGTTAGCCCCTTCAGCAGACGAAGGGGCTAACCCGAAAGCTTGCAAGTATATTATCAAATAAATAGGTTGGACTAAAACCTGGTGTTGTCAGACTTTTGACCATGAAACACACCAGTGGATACTGACATTTTGAATATATCTGCCAGGGCCCTTGCTATTTCAACACTAGTCTCCTTCAACGTCCGAGGGAATACCCTGTCCAATCCTGGGGATTTATCTACTCTGATTTGCCTCAAGACAGCTAGCACCTCCTCCCCTTTAATCTGTATAGGTTCCATGACCTCCCTACTTGTTTGCCTTATTTCCGTAGACTCCATCGTAGAATTTAGGTTGAATGTGAGAAACTGGAGTCAGAAACAACTGTGCTACACTGTGCAACAGTATTTGGGGAGGACTAAAACAAAGGAGCAGGGGAATGGGAACCTAGCAAGGGCTCAGAGGATTTGATTTGATTATTATTGTCACAATTGTTAGTATACAGTGAAAAGTAGATATGGAGAAAGTTCAACTTAACATAACGTAGGTTAAGAGACTGAAACTTAGCATTGATAGAGACTTTAAAAGAGTCAGAGTAGACTTTTAAAAGCATAGAATGAGAGTAAAAAACAGAATTAGAGGAGTATGCTGGGCATAGGGCACAAGGAGGCACCACACTCTGGCACCATCTTGACTATCCTGAGGGGAAAAAAGGATAAAAACCAAAGACGCTATTCAAAAAGGGACGTAGAGAGAAAACAGGGAACCAAAGACCATTGAGCCTAACATTGGTACTGGGGAAGTTGCTGGAGTCTATTATCAAGGATTTCATAACTCGGCAGCGGAATAATCATACAAAGTCAGCATGGATTTACAAAAGGGAAATCATGCTTGATGAATCTACTGGAAATTTTTGAGGATGTAACTAGTAGAGTTGAACAAGGAGAACCAGTGGATGTGGTTTATTTAGACTTTCAGAGGCTTTCAACAAAGTCTCACAAAACAGACTACTATGTAAAGTTAAGGCACATGAGATTGCAGATAATGCCTTGAGGTGGACAGAAAGCTGGTTAGCAGATAGGAAACAAGAGTTGGCATAAATGGGTCTTTTTCTGATTGGCAGACAGTGACTAGTGAGCTACCGCACAGATCTATGCTAGGACCGCATCTGTTCACATTATGTATTACTGATTTGGAAGAGAGAACTGAACGTATTATCTCCAAATTTGCAGATGATACAAAGTTGGGTGGAGGGTGGACTGTGAAAAGGATGCAGAGATACTTCAGCATCTTCAGGCTGAGTGTCTGGGCATCTGCTTGACAGATGCAGTATAATGTGGACGAATGTGAGGTTGTCCGCTCTGGTAGCAATATTAGGATGACAGATTATTACTTGAATGGGTGTAAATTGAAAGAGGTAAATACTCAAAGAGACCTTGGGGTCTTCGTGCATCAGTCACTGAAAGTATGCACGTAGGTACGGCAGGCAGTAGAGAAGGCAAATGGGATGTTGGCCCTCATAGCGAGAGGATTTGAGTATACGGATAGGGATGTTTTGCTGCAATTGTACGGAGCGTTGGTGAGGCCATACCTGGAGTTTTATGTACAGTTTTGGTATGCTTATACAGGATAGTTTCAAAAAGAATGTTCGCAATGGTGAGGGAGTCCAGAACTAGGGGTCATAGTTTAAGGATAAGTGGTAAACCTTTTAGAACTGAGGTGAGGAGGAATTTCTTCACCCAGGAGGTTAATGAATGTGTGGAATTCACTACCACAGAATGTAAGTGAGGCCAAAACATTACCTGATTTCAATAGAATTTAGGTATAGTTCTAAAAGCTTAAAGGGATCAAGGGATATGGGGATGAAGAGGGAGCTCAAGATATTGAATTTGATGATCAGCCATGATCATAATGAGTGGCAGAGCAGACTCAAAGGGCCGATTGGCCTACTCCTGCTTCTAGTTTCTATATTTCTCCAACCTGGAGGAACTGTTCCAGAGTCTATAGAATCTTGGATGCTAACTGACTGCTAATACTAACGGGCAGCTGGCACGAGAGCACAGTGATTAGCATTGCTGCCACACAGCACCGGAGATTTGGGTTCAATTCCAGCCTTCAGTGACTGTCTGTGTGGAGTTTGCACATTCTCTGGGGATAGGGCCTGAGTGGGATTGATGATGGTGCAGACCCGATGGGCTGAATGGCCTTCTCCTACACTGCAGGGATTCTGCAATTCCTATGATTCTAGACAAGAAGGATGGTGAGGGTGTCCAGAACCAGAGACCACAGTGTAAGGATAACAGGTAAAACTTTTAGGACTGAGATGGAGGAATTTCTTCAACTAGCAAGTGGTAAGCCTGTGGAATTCACTGCCACAGAGAGCAGTTGAAGCCAAAACATTGCATGTTTTCATGAGGTTAGATATAGCTCTTGGGATAAAAAGAATCAAAGGATATAGGGCAAAAGTGAAATCAGGCTATTGAGTTGGGTCAGCCATGATTATAATGAATAGCGGAGCAGGCTCAAAGGGCCAAATGGCCTCCTTGTGCTCCTTGTTTCTATGCATATTGTTCAGGATTCTTGCTTGCCTTCAAAATTAAGAAGGTGTCCATTCAACTTGCCTCAAATGAATGGTTATACATACCAATTCAAGGATTTATTAGCAAGTCTTTAAATTCTTCATAAAATTCACATTCAAAACCATCAGGCCCCAGAGCCTTGCCAGATTAAAGCTCCCTCAGTGCAACATCCACTATCCCCTTAGAATCAGGAGCTTTCAGGGTCGACCTTAGATCATTAGAAATGATTGGTAGTTTGAGGCAAGAGAAGTATCCCAAACTGGTCCATTTTGTAAAGATTGGTATAAAAGTCTTTAAATGTCTTATTAATAGCCTCTGTCTTAATCATCCTATTACTCTTTCAGTCTAGCACAGAGAATCGCCCTAGAGTCTGCTTTCTTCCTAATAAAGAAAACCAGGTATCTACTTGGTTTGTTTCCAAATTCATACAGTTTTTGTTTGGCAAACGTTAAATCCTCTCAGCACGCTGAGTTAACAAAGAGTCCAGTGCCGTATGGATTGCATTAATTTCTTTCAGCATCAAGTGATTAGGATTCTTGCCATACTCCCTCTCTGATTCAGCCAATTTGACTTCCAGCTGGCGCTGTTATTCCAGCAATTCATGCTTCTTATTGGACCATATGAGATGACCAGGCCCTCAGCGAAAACCTTACAGGTTTCCCACAGGAATGATGGACTTAGACCTCAGAGAATTGACTTAGCAGAAAGGATCTAATTCAGCCTTAAAATATAAGATAATGTTATGATCCCTGAGCAGAGATGCAACAAATCTCCAGGAGCTAAAAAGGTAGGGGCCCTTAAATAAAAGCTCCAAAAAGACAGGAGAGTGATCAGAGGTCAGAATACTACCTACAAAGCAGGAAGCTACTGAATATAGGGTTGTCTTTGGAATGCACAATCCAAAATGCTTATGTTAGAAGAAAGTACCATAAAAATGTTATGGAAGGCACACTGACACCAGCCAAGGTTTTGAAATCCTCCAGCATAGAAAAGAAAAACAATACAAAGTTAAAATTTTAATAAAAGATTGACTTGGTTATAGTCTATTAAAAAGTGAATTACAATTCTGTCCATGCAATAAAGAACTGAATTCTCATTTGCATACAATTATTTTCAGATAAACTAAAAATTGGGAAACCAGAAGCTCAATCATGCTTTTTTTTTATTCTGAGATTATTCAGATTTTACCATTATGTCCATAAAATAAAAATCACCTTTGTGAAGAAAACCAAAATGAATAATTAAATTTCATACATCATGGCTGCAAAACTCCATAACTGTTAGAACTGTGTAAGATTTAAAATGATCTATGATCAGCATTCTATTAATTATTTTGCTTTGATGCATTAAGATTATAAGTTGCATACTCAGAAACACAGAACTCCCTACTCCCCTCACACCCCTAACTCCATGCAGGTGAGTGCCCAGCAGAGACGAAGTCATCTTGTTTTTTTTTGGTGCAATTAACCACCAGCAGCTCTGAATGATACAAGCTTCTGACACAGAGAAAGCATCTTCCACATTTTTACTCCCTCAGGAGGAAGCATTTTACCTTAACACCTTCACTTCGATCAACAACGCATCAGTTTGGGAATCACAGACATAAATTAACACCTTCCCCTATCACACATTCATTGCAAGTCACAGGACCATCCTAAATGGAATTCCCTAAATTGACAAAACATGCAGATCTCAAAATGTATCAATATCATTTATACATCAATGCCAAGAATCAATCAACTGCAATTTTACTAACAGCACTCCCCACAGCTCTGCTTCTGCAGCAAATGCATGGCATCCTTCCTGTTTACACGTCCACTTGTTCAAGCAGTAGAATGAGTTTGATGCATTATGTACATCTGCACATCTTCATGCTACAGATGCTAAAATTCTGTTGGTGCAAATGAATCTGACATGCCAGTACAGATATACAAAAGATAATGGCCACTTTGTAACACATTAGACTGCAGCAGATTAAATTTATTATTTGCACTGATGAAATTGGGAGCATTGTGAGGACTGCAGTAGCAATTCATATTCTATGAAAGATGAGAATTTCCAATTCTCGCTGAAGCAAGCTAAAAATAGACACTGCATCAAAACACAACATTTGCTCTCACAGGATCTCAAATTTCTACAAACATTTTAGCAAAATGTAGACAGTTTCAGTTACCATATCAACAAAAGGTTTAAGACTCACAGCAACTGAATTCTCCACATGGTCCAGCTCCAAAACATGGCTCCCGAAAGGTTATCTTTATGAGCAAAATACTTCCAGTAAAAATTAACTTGGAATACTGTTTCATTGTATTGTATAATATTAAATTGTTAATAAAAGAAAAATTCCATAAGAAATTTATTCAGAAAATTGTTAATCCCTCCATTGTTGGATACGCAGACAGTCGACTAACGTCTCAGCACCAGCCTCTTCCATTCTAAAGGAAAAATACAACAATGTTGCTGTGTAAACATCACCAAGACCTCCCCAACAGCAGTACGTAAACCAAGAGGTAAAATATAGTGAGAGCAGCAGGCAGGAAAGCAAGGAGGAAGCACTAGCGGAGGGAGGCGAAAGAGTTGGGGGAGGGGGGAGGAGACTGATAGAGGGGGGATTGAGAGAAGAGGAGGATTGACAGAAAGGAGGAGGATTGAGAGAGGAGGATTGAGAGAGAGAAAGAGAGGAGGATTGAGAGAGAAGAGGATTGAGAAAACAAGGAGGATTGAGAAAAAGAATGGAATTGAGAAAAGGGGATTGAGAAAGAGAAGGGGATTTGAAAGAGAGAGACAGGGATCTAGAGAGACAAAGGGATCAAGAGATAGAAAGGGATCGACATAGACAGATCAAGAGAGAGAGAGAGAGAGAAGGGGATTGACAGAGAGATATTAAAGGGGAACGAAGGTAAGAGAAAAAAGTGAGGGCAACAGAGGAGTGAGGGAATTGAGAGAGAAGGGGAGCGAAGGCAAGAGAGAGCAAAGGGGAGCAAGGGCAAAAAAGAGAGAAAAGGGGAGTGAGGGCAGAGAGAGAAAGAGAGAGAAGGGCAGCAAGGACAAGAGAGAGAAAAGGGGAGCAAGAACAAGTGAGAGAGAGAAAGAGAAAAGGGGAGTGAAGGCAGAGAGAGAAAGAGAGAGAAGGGGAGCAAGGGCAAGAGAGAAAAGGGGAGCGAGAACAAGTGAGAGAGAGAGAAAAGGGGAGCAAGAACAAGTGAGAGAGGAGTGAAGGGTAGAGAGAGAAGGGGAGTGTAGGCAAGAGAGAGAAAAAAAGAGAAGCAAGGACAAGAGGGAGAGAAGGGGAGCAAGAGAGAGAGAAAGAGAAGGGAGTGATAGAAAGAGAAAGAAGGGGAGCGAGGGAGAGAGCAGGGATGTGAGGGCAAGAGATAGAGAGAAAGACAGCAAGGGCAAGAGAGAGAGAAGGGAAGTGAGGGCAAGAAAGAGAAAAGGGGGTGAGGGCAAGAAAGAGAAAAGGGGGTGAGGGCAAGAAAGAGAAAAGGGGGTGAGGGCAAGAAAAGAGAAAAAGGGAGTGAGGGTGAGAGAGGAGAGGAGGGGAGCAAGGGGTAGAGAAGGGGAGTGAGTGGTATAGAGAGAAACAGAAGGGGAGCGAGGGGTATATAGAGAGAGAGAGAAGAGGACCAGCGGTATATAGAGAGAGAGAGAAAACTGGCACAAAGGCGAGAGAGAGAAAAGGAGAGTGAGGGCAACAGAGAGAGAGGAGTGAGGGCAAAAGAGAAAGGGAGAAAAGGAGCTTGAGGGCAAAAGAGAGAGAGGAGTGAGGGCCAGAAAGTGTGAGAGAGAGAGAGAGAGAGTGAGGGCGAGAGAGAGGTGAGTGAGAGCAAGAGAGAGAGAAGGGGAGCGAAGAGAGAGAGAAAGGAGCAAGAGCAAGGCAGAGAGAAAGGGAGCGAGGGTAGAGAGAGAGAGAAGGGGAGCGAGGGGTAGAGACAGAGAAGAGGAGTGAGGGTCAGAGAAACAGAGAAAGCAAGGAGAAAGGGCGAGACAGAGAGAAGGGAGGCAAAGGATGGAGATAAACAGCATGATAGAGAGAAGGGGGATGAGAGAGGATGAAGGAAGAGCAAAGCAGGCAGAGCGAGAGAGGGCAAAGAAAGAACGAGAGAAGGCAAAGGCAGACTGAGAGGAGGCAAAAGAGAAGCAAGAGGGCAAAGGGGGAATGAGAGAGGGCAAAGGGGAAACAAAAGCAGCAAAGGGAGAGCGAGAGAGAGCAAAGAGGGAGTGAGAGAGGGCAAAGGGGGGAGCGAGAAAGGGCGAAGGGGGGAGCGAGAAAGGGCAAAGGGGGAGCGAGAAAGGGCAAAGGGGGAGCGAGAAAGGGCAAAGGGGGAGCGAGAAAGGGCAAAGGGGGAGCGAGAAAGGGCAAAGGGGGAGCGAGAAAGGGCAAAGGGGGAGCGAGAAAGGGCAAAGGGGGAGCGAGAAAGGGCAAAGGGGGAGCGAGAAAGGGCAAAGGGGGAGCGAGAAAGGGCAAAGGGGGAGCGAGAAAGGGCAAAGGGGGAGCGAGAAAGGGCAAAGGGGGAGCGAGAAAGGGCAAAGGGGGAGCGAGAGAGAGGGCAAAGGGGGAGCGAGAGAGAGGGCAAAGGGGGAGCGAGAGAGAGGGCAAAGGGAGAGCGAGAGAGAGGGCAAAGGGAGAGCGAGAGAGAGGGCAAAGGGGGAGGGAGAAAGGACAAAGAGGGACGGAGGGCAAAGGGGGCGGGAGAGAGCAAGAGAGAGGGCGAGAGGGCAAAGGAGGAGGGAGAGAGGGGGCAAAGGGGGAGAGAGGGCAAAGGGGGGGAGAGAGAGACGACAAAGGGGAAGGGAGAGAGGGCAAAAAGGGAGGGAGCATGGGCAAAGGGGCAGGGAGAGAGGACAAAGGGGGAGGGAGAGAGGACAAAGGGGGAGGGAGAGAGGACAAAGGGGGAGGGAGAGAGGACAAAGGGGGAGGGAGAGAGGACAAAGGGGGAGGGAGAGGGGGATAAGAGGTAGGACGACAAAGGGGGAGGGACAGGGGTCATAGGAGGAGGGAGAGGGGTCAAAGGGGGAGGGGAGAAGTCAAAGGGGGATGGAGAGGGGTCAAAGGGGAGGGAAAGGGAGTGAGAGATGGGGCAAAGGGGGAAAGAGGGGGCAATGGGAGAGGGAGAGGTGGCAAAGGGGGAGGAGTAGGGGCAAAGTGGGAGGGAGCCGGGGCAAAGTTGGAAGGAGTGGGGGCAGGGGAGAGGAGCAAAGAGGTAGGAATAAAGGGCAAAGGGGGACAGAGCAGATGGAGAGGGGGACAGAGCGGGGGCAAAGGTGGAGGTAGTGGGGGCAAAGGGAAGGACGCTGAGGTGAAGAGGAAGGGAACAGGTCAAAGGGGAGGAACCAGGGCAAAGAGCGAAGGAGCGGGGGCAAAGGGGTAGCAGGCAGGGCAAAGGGGGGAGCGGGAGAAAGGGGGGAGCGGGAGAAAGGGGGGAGCGGGAGAAAGGGGGGAGCGGGAGAAAGGGGGGAGCGGGAGAAAGGGGGGAGCGGGAGAAAGGGGGGAGCGGGAGAAAGGGGGGAGCGGGAGAAAGGGGGGAGCGGGAGAAAGGGGGGAGCGGGAGAAAGGGGGGAGCGGGAGAAAGGGGGGAGCGGGAGAAAGGGGGGAGCGACAGAAAGGGGGGAGCGACAGAAAGGGGGGAGCGACAGAAAGGGGGGAGCGACAGAAAGGGGGGAGCGACAGAAAGGGGGGAGCGACAGAAAGGGGGGAGCGACAGAAAGGGGGTTAGCGACAGAAAGGGGGTTAGCGACAGAAAGGGGGTTAGCGACAGAAAGGGGGTTAGCGACAGAAAGGGGGGAGCGACAGAAAGGGGGTTAGCGACAGAAAGGGGGTTAGCGACAGAAAGGGGGTTAGCGACAGAAAGGGGGGAGCGACAGAAAGGGGGGAGCGACAGAAAGGGGGGAGCGACAGAAAGGGGGGAGCGACAGAAAGGGGGGAGCGACAGAAAGGGGGGAGCGACAGAAAGGGGGGAGCGACAGAAAGGGGGGAGCGACAGAAAGGGGGGAGCGACAGAAAGGGGGGAGCGACAGAAAGGGGGGAGCGACAGAAAGGGGGGAGCGACAGAAAGGGGGGAGCGACAGAAAGGGGGGAGCGACAGAAAGGGGGGAGCGACAGAAAGGGGGGAGCGACAGAAAGGGGGGAGCGACAGAAAGGGGGGAGCGACAGAAAGGGGGGAGCGACAGAAAGGGGGGAGCGACAGAAAGGGGGGAGCGACAGAAAGGGGGAAGTGAGAAAAGGCGAGGAACGAGAGAAAGGGGAGGAGCGAGAGCAAAGGGGGAACAAAAGCAAGGAGGAACAAAAGCATGGGGGGAATGGGAGAAAGGGGGAAACAAGAGAGAAAGGGGGAAACAAGAGAGAAAGGGGGAAACAAGAGAGAAAGGGGGAAACAAGAGAGAAAGGGGGAATGAGAAAGGAAGGTGGAGCAAGAGGGAAAGGGGTAGAAGAGAGAAAGGGGAGGGAGAGAGAAAGAGGGAGGAAGAGAGAAAGAGGGGAGGGAGAGAGAAAGAGGGACAAGAAAGAAAGGGCGAGGAGAGACAAAGGAGGAAGTGAGACAGACAGAGGGAGCAAAAGAAAGGGGTAGCAAGAGAAAAAGGAGGTAGGGTAGCAAGAGAAAAAGGGGGTAGCAAGAGAAAAAGGGGGTAGCAAGAGATAAGGGGGTAGCAAGAGATAAGGGGGTAGCAAGAGATAAGGGGGTAGCAAGAGATAAGGGGGTAGCAAGAGATAAGGGGGTAGCAAGAGATAAGGGGGTAGCAAGAGATAAGGGGGTAGCAAGAGAAAAAGAGAGCATCAGAGAGAAAGGGTGGAATGAGAGAAAAGGAGGGAGCGAGAAAGGGGAGCGAGGAAGATGGGGGATTAAGAGACAGAGAAGAAAGAGAGAAAGGAGGAGCCAAAGAGAGGGTGGCTGCAAGAGAGAAAGGGGGGAGCGAGAGAGCAAGGAGGAACAAGTGAGAAAAGGGGGGAGCAGGCGAGAAAAGGGGGAGCAGGCAAGAAATGGGAGAGCAAGCAAAAATTGGGAGCAAAAAAGGGGAAACAAGACAGAAAGGGGGAGCGAGAGAGAAAGGGGGAACAGAGAAAAAGGGGAGTGCGAGAGAGTGAAGGGAAGCAAGAGAGAGAGGGGGAGTGAGCGAGAAAGGGGGAGTGAGCGAGAAAGGGGGAGTGAGCGAGAAAGGGGGAGTGAGCGAGAAAGGGGGCGAAGGCAAGAAAAGGGGAAGTGAGCAAGAAAGGGCAAGAGAAAAGGGGGGAGAGCGAGAAAGGAGGGAGTGAGAGAGGGGGAAGCAAGTGAGAAAGGAGGGAAGCGAGAAAAGGGGGAGCAAGTGAGAAAATGGGAGCAAAAAAGGGGAGCAAGAGAGAAAGGGGGACTGAAAAGGGGGGAACAAGAGAGAAAGGGCGAAGCAACAGAGAAAGGGGGAATGTGAAAGGGGGAGCGACAGAGGAAAGGGGAGCAAGGAAAAGGAGGAGCGAGAGAAAGGGGAGCAAAAGAAAGGTGGAGCGAGAAAGAGTCAGTGAGAGAAAAGGGGGGCAAGGGAGAAAGGGGGGACAAGAGAGAAGGGGAAGTGTGAGAGAAAGGGGGAGCAAAGGAGAAGGGGGAGCGAGAGAGAAAGGGGGGGAGCGAGAGAGAAAGGGGGAGGGGCGGAGAAACAGAGAAAGGGGGAGTGAGTGAAGGGGGTGAGAGAGAAAGGAGGAGCGAGAGAGAAAGAGAAGTGAGAGGAAAAAGGAGAGAGAGAGAAACGGGGAGCAGTAAAGAGAGAGGGAGCAAAAGAAAAGTGGGGAGTGAGAGAGAAGGGGAAGCAAGCGAGAAAGGGTGGAGCAAGCGAGAAAGGGTGGAGTGAGTGAGAAAGGGTGGAGCAAGAGAGAAAGGGTGGAGTGAGTGAGAAAGGGTGGAGCAAGCGAGAAAGGGTGGAGCAAGAGAGAAAGGGTGGAGCAAGAGAGAAACGGGGAGCAAGAGAGAAAGGGCGGAGTGAGTGAGAAAGGGTGGAGCAAGCGAGAAAGGGGGAGGAACGAGAAAATGGGGAGCGAGAGAAAAGGGGGAGTGAAAAGGGGGGAAGCGAGAGAGGGCAAAGAAGGATCAAGTGAGGGCAAAGGGGGAGCGCGAGAGGGCAAAGGGGGAGCGCGAGAGGGCAAAGGGGGAGCGCGAGAGGGCAAAGGGGGAGCGCGAGAGGGCAAAGGGGGAGCGCGAGAGGGCAAAGGGGGAGCGCGAGAGGGCAAAGGGGGAGCGCGAGAGGGCAAAGGGGGAGCGCGAGAGGGCAAAGGGGGAGCGCGAGAGGGCAAAGGGGGAGCGCGAGAGGGCAAAGGGGGAGCGCGAGAGGGCAAAGGGGGAGGGAAAGTGGGCAAAGGGGGAGGGAGAGTGGGCAAAGGGGGAGGGAGCCGGGGCAAAGGGGGAGGGAGCCGGGGCAAAGGGGGAGGGAGCCGGGGCAAAGGGGGAGGGAGCCGGGGCAAAGGGGGAGGGAGCCGGGGCAAAGGGGGAGGGAGCCGGGGCAAAGGGGGAGGGAACGGAGGCAAAGGGGGAGGGAACGGAGGCAAAGGGGGAGGGAACGGAGGCAAAGGGGGAGGGAACGGAGGCAAAGGGGGAGGGAACGGAGGCAAAGGGAAAGGGAATGGGACAAAGGGGGAGGGAGCGAATCAAAGGCAGAGGGAGCGGGGGCAAAGGGGAAGGGAGCGCGGGAAAGGGGAAGGACACTGGGGCAAAGGGAACAGGGAAAAGATGGAGGGAGCGGGGGCAAAGGGGGAGCAAGCGGGGGCAAAGGGAAAGCGGGCGGGAGAAAATGGGGGGGTGAGGGAAAGAGGGTACACGAGAGAAAGGGGGAGCGAGAGAAAGGGGGAGCGAGAGAAAGGGGGAGCAAGAGAAAGGGGGAGCAAGAGAAAGGGGGAGCAAGAGAAAGGGGGAGCAAGAGAAAGGGGGAGCGAGAGAAAGAAGGGAAATGAGAGAAAGGGGGAGCGAAAGGGGGGAATGAGAGAAAGGGAGAGTGGGAGAAAAAGGAGAGTGAGAAAAAGAGGTGAGCGAGACAAAGAGGGCAGCGAGAGAAAGAGGGGAGCGAGAGAAAGGAGGGGGCAAGAAAAAGAGAAGAGTGAGAAAAAGGGGATGAGCGAGAGAAAACGGCATATGAAAGAAAGGGGGAATGAATGCAAGGAGGAACGAAAGCAATGGGGGAACAGGAGAAAGTGGGGAACAAGTGAGAAAGGGGGAGGGAGAGAGAAAGGGGGAGCAAGAGAAAAAAGGGGACCAAGAGAAAGGAGGAGTGAGAAAGGGGGGACCGAGAGAGAAAGGGGGGACCGAGAGAGAAAGGGGGGAACGAGCGAGAAAGGGGGGAACGAGCGAGAAAGGGGGGAACGAGCGAGAAAGGGGGGACCGAGCGAGAAAGGGGGGAGCGAGAAAGGGGGGACCGAGCGAGAAAGGGGGGACCGAGCGAGAAAGGGGGGACCGAGCGAGAAAGGGGGGACCGAGCGAGAAAGGGGGGACCGAGCGAGAAAGGGGGGACCGAGAGAGAAAGGGGGGAAACGAGAGAGAAAGGGGGGAACGAGAGAGAAAGGGGGGAACGAGAGAGAAAGGGGGGAACGAGAGAGAAAGGGGGGAACGAGATTTCTGATGCAGATGGAGGACGAGAAAGTGGGTTCGCGGACCTGTGTCCTTTGTTTGAACGAGGGGGAGTACGATAGGATGAGAGAGGAATTGGCGAATGTTGATTGGGGGAGCACATTGGAAGGTAGGTCTGCTGAGGAACAGTGGAGGATCTTTAAGGACATCTTTCTTGGTGCTCAGCAGAAATTTATTCCGATGGTTAAAAAGGATCGTAGGAGGAGAGATAATCAGCCGTGGATAACGAAGGAGGTAAAGGAGAGTAATAAATTAAAAGCTGATGCGTTTAGAGTGGCTAAGAGTAGTGGGCGAGAAGAGGATTGGGAGAGGTTTAAATGTCAACAAAGAATGACGATGAAGTTGATAAAGAAAGGAAGGATAAACTATGAAACTGGGCTAGCGCTAAGTGTAAAAAAAGATAGTAAGAGTTTTTATAAATATATAAAAAGGAAGAGGCTGGCTAGGCTGAACGTTGGACCCTTAGAGGATGAGAGGGGGGACTTAGTGGTGGGGGATGAGGAAGTGGCTGAGGCCTTGAATAACTTTTTTGCTTCGGTCTTCACGGAGGACGCGAATAGTTTGCCGGGTGTTAACGATGGAAAGATGGTAGGAGTGGAGGGCCTGAATGACATTGTTGTTACTAGAGAGGCAGTGCTAGACAGACCAGAGGGACTGACTGTGGACAAGTCCCCAGGACCAGATGGAATGCATCCAAGGGTTCTGAAAGAAATGGCGGAAGTGATAGTGGATGCCTTGATGATTATTTTCCAAACGTCGCTGGATTCCGGGGAAGTGCCGGAAGATTGGAAAACGGCTAATGTTACGCCGTTGTTTAAAAAGGGTAGCAGGCAAAAGGCAGGGAATTATAGGCTGGTTAGTTTAACATCTGTTGTAGGAAAAATGCTTGAATCCGTAATCAAAGAGAAAATAGAGAGGCATCTTGAGGAGAATTGTTTGATAGAGCAGACGCAGCACGGTTTCGTTAAGGGGAAGTCGTGTCTGACGAATTTATTGGAATTCTATGAGGATGTGTCTAGTGCGGTGGATAGAGGAGAACCGGTGGATGTGGTGTTTCTTGATTTTCAGAAGGCGTTTGATAAGGTGCCGCACAAGAGGTTCTTACAGAAGGTTAGGGAGCATAGAGTTGGGGATAGGGTGTGAGCGTGGATAGGGGATTGGCTGTCAAATAGGAGGCAGAGAGTGGGGGTCAGTGGGTGCTATTCGGATTGGCGGTTGGTGACTAGTGGAGTGCCCCAGGGATCGGTGCTGGGGCCTCAGCTATTTACCATTTATATAGATGATCTGGTGGAGGGAACCAAGTGTAAGGTGTTGAAATTTGCTGATGACACCAAGATTGGTGGAACGACAAATTGTGCGGAGGGTGTGGAAAGTCTGCAGAGGGATCTAGATAGGCTGGGCGAATGGACGAGGAACCGGCAAATGGAATTTAATGTTGGCAAGTGTGAGGTTGTCCACTTTGGTAGGAATAATGGTAGGAAGGACTACTACTTACATGGCGAAAAGCTGCAGCAGGCGACGGTGCAGAGGGACCTCAGGGTCCTTGTGCATGAGTCGCAAAAACCCAGCCTGCAGGTGCAGCAGGTGGTCAGGAAGGCAAATGGGGTGCTGGCCTTCATAGCGAGGGGGATTAAATATAAAAGTAGGGAGGTCTTGCTGCAACTGTACAGGGCACTGGTGAGGCCGCAGCTGGAGTACTGTGTGCAGTTTTGGTCGCCGCACTTACGCAAGGATGTTTTGGCCTTGGAGGGAGTATAGAGGAGGTTCACTAGGCTGATACCGGAGTTGAGGGGGTTGAGCTATGAGGAGAGGCTGAATAAACTAGGCTTGTACTCGTTAGAGTTTAGAAGAATGAGGGGAGATCTCATTGAGACATATAAGATGGTGAATGGGGTGGTTAGGATAGAGGTGGAGAGGCTCTTCCCGCTCAGAAAGGACAGTAGGACTAGAGGGCACAGCCTCAAGATAAAGGGGGGGCGGTTTAGAACGGAGATGAGGAGGAACTTCTTCACTCAAAGGGTGGTGAATCTCTGGAATTCTCTGCCCGTTGAAGTGGTGGAGGCTGCCTCGCTAAATATTTTTAGGACGTGGGTTGATGGGTTTTTGATAAGAGAGGGGATTAAGGGTTATGGGGAGAGGGCGGGAAAGTGGAACTGAGCAGCGACAGATCAGCCATGATCTTACTGAATGGCGGGGCAGGCTCGAAGGGCTAGATGGCCTACTCCTGCTCCTATTTCTTATGTTCTTATGTTCTGGGGAGAAGGCGGGAAAGTGGAACTGAGCCACTTCAGATCAGCCATGATCTTATTGAATGGCGGGGCAGGCTCGAAGGGCTAGATGGCCTACGCCTGCTCCTATTTCTTATGTTCTTAAGAGAGAAAGGGGGGCGCGGGAGGGAAAGGGGGCGCAGGAGGGAAAGGGGGCGCAGGAGGGAAAGGGGGAGGGAGAGAAGGGGGGGAACAAGAGAAAGGGAGGAGAACAAAAGAAAGAAGGAGCTGGAGAGAGAGAGAGGTGTGCAAGAGAGAAAGGAGAAGCGAGCGAGAAAAGAGGGAGGGAGCAAGCGAAAAGGGCAGTAAAAAAGGGGGAAGCGAGAGACAAAGGGGGAAGCGAGAGACAAAGGGGGAAGCGAGAGACAAAGGGGGAAGCGAGAGACAAAGGGGGAAGCGAGAGACAAAGGGGGAAGCGAGAGACAAAGGGGGAAGCGAGAGACAAAGGGGGAAGCGAGAGACAAAGGGGGAAGCGAGAGACAAAGGGGGAAGCGAGAGACAAAGGGGGAAGCGAGAGACAAAGGGGGAAGCGAGAGACAAAGGGGGAAGCGAGAGACAAAGGGGGAATCGAGAGACAAAGGGCGAGCGAGAGGTTATTGCAGAAGGTCGAGGGACATGGAGTTGGGGGTAGGGTGTTAGCGTGGATAGAGGATTGGTTGTCAAATAGGAGGCAGAGAGTGGGGGTCAACGGGTGCTATTCGGATTGGCGGATGGTGACTAGTGGAGTGCCCCAGGGGTCGGTGCTGGGGCCTCAGCTTTTTACCATTTATATAGATGATCTGGAGGAGGGAACCGAGTGTAGGGTGTTGAAATTTGCTGATGACACCAAGATTGGGGGAACGGCAAATTGCGCGGAGGGTGTGGAGAGTCTGCAGAAGGATCTACATAGGTTGGGTGAATGGGCCAGGAAATGGCAAACGGAATTTAATGTTGGCAAGTGTGAGGTGGTCCACTTTGGTAGGAATAAAGGTAGGAAGGACTATTACTTACGGGATGAAAAACTGCAGCAGGTGACGGTGCAGAGGGACCTCGGGGTCCTTGTGCATGAGTCGCAAAAACCCAGCTTGCAGGTGCAGCAGGTGGTCAGGAAGGCGAATGGGATGCTGGCCTTCATAGCGAGGGGGATTGAATATAAAAGTAGGGAGGTCTTGCTGCAGCTGTATAGGGCATTGGTGAGGCCGCAGCTGGAGTACTGTGTGCAGTTTTGGGCGCCGCACCTGCGCAAAGATATTTTGGCCTTGGAGGGAGTGCAGAGGAGGTTTACTAGGCTGATACTGGAGTTGAGGGGGTTGAGCTATGAGGAGAGGCTGAATAAACTAGGCTTGTACTCGTTAGAGTTTAGAAGAATGAGGGGAGATCTCATTGAGACGTATAAGATGATGAATGGGATGGATAGGATAGAGGTGGAGAGACTCTTCCCGCTCAAAAAAGACAGTAGGACTAGGGGGCACAGCCTCAAGATAAAGGGGGGGCGGTTTAGAACGGAGTTGAGGAGGAACTTCTTCACTCAAAGGGTGGTGAATCTCTGGAATTCTCTGCCCGTTGAAGTGGTGGAGGCTGCCTCGCTAAATATTTTTAAGACGCGGGTTGATGGGTTTTTGATGAGAGAGGGGATTAAGGGTTATGGGGAGAGGGCGGGAATGTGGAACTGAGCCGCGACAGATCAGCCATGATCTTATTGAATGGCGGGGCAGTCTCGAAGGGCTAGATGGCCTACTCGTGCTCCTACTTCTTATGTTCTTATGTTCTTATGAGAGAGCGAGAGAGAAAGGGGGAGAGTGAGAGAGAAAGGGGGAGAGCGAGAGAGAAAGGGGGAGAGCGAGAGAGAAAGGGGGAGAGCGAGAGAGAAAGGGGGAGAGCGAGAGAGAAAGGGGGAGAGCGAGAGAGAAAGGGGGGTGTGAGAGAGAAAGGGGGAGAGCGAGAGAGAAAGGGGGGTGTGAGAGAGAGAAAGGCAGAGTGAATGAGAAAGGGGGAGCAAGCGCAAAAAAGGGGAGGGAGCGTGAAAGGGCAAAAGATGGGAGAGTGAGAAAGGAGGGAGTGAGAGAGAAAGGGGAAGCAAGCGGGAACGGGTGTAGCGAGTGAGAATGGGGAGGCGAGCAAGAAAAGGGGGAGCAAACAAAAAGGGGAGCAAAAAAAGGGGGAGCAAGAGAGAAAGGGGGAGTGAGTGAGAAGGGGGGAGTGGGCAAGGGGAGCAAGAAAGAAAGGGAGAGCAAAGGGAGCAAGAAAGGGGGAACAAGAGAGAAAGGGGGAGCGAGAGAGTGAGAGGGGAATGAGAAAGGGGGAGCAAGTGAGAAAGGGGGAGCAAGTGAGAAAGGGGGAGCAAGTGAGAAAAGGAACAAGTGAGAAACAGCAAGAGTAAAGGATGAGCGAGAGGGAAACGGGGGAGCGAGAGGGAAACGGGGGAGCGAGAGGGAAACGGGGGAGCGAGAGGGAAACGGGGGAGCGAGAGGGAAACGGGGGAGCGAGAGGGAAACGGGGGAGCGAGAGGGAAACGGGGAAGCGAGAGGGAAACGGGGGAGCGAGAGGGAAACGGGGGAGCGAGAGGGAAACGGGGGAGCGAGAGGGAAACGGGGGAGCGAGAGGGAAACGGGGGAGCGAGAGGCAAGGATGGGCTGAGAGACAAGGGGGAGGAAGCCAGAGACAAGGGGGAGGAAGCCAGAGACAAGGGGGAGGAAGCCAGAGACAAGGGGGGAGCGAGAGACAAGGGGGAGGAAGCCAGAGACAAGGGGGAGGAAGCCAGAGACAAGGGGGAGGAAGCCAGAGACAAGGGGGAGGAAGCCAGAGACAAGGGGGAGGAAGCCAGAGACAAGGGGGAGGAAGCCAGAGACAAGGATGGGCTGAGAGACAAGGGGGAGGAAGCCAGAGACAAGGGGGAGGAAGCCAGAGACAAGGGGGAGGAAGCCAGAGACAAGGGGGAGGAAGCCAGAGACAAGGGGGAGGAAGCCAGAGACAAGGGGGAGGAAGCCAGAGACAAGGGGGAGGAAGCCAGAGACAAGGGGGAGGAAGCCAGAGACAAGGGGGCAGCGAGAGACAAGGGGGGAGTGAGAGACAAGGGGGGAGCGAGAGACAAGGGGGGAGCGAGAGACAAGGGGGGAGCGAGAGACAAGGGGGCAAGAGAGACCTGGGGGTGAGAAAACATGGGGTGAGAAAGGGAGGGATAAGAGAGAAAGTGGGCGAGAGAGATTGCCCATGGGACAGAGAGAAGGGGAGTGATGGTGGGAGAGAGAGAGAGAAGGGGGTACAGTAGTGAAAGGCGAGAGCAAAAAGTAAACCCAGATAGTATGTCTTAATGATTAGTGCTTGGTGGCTCTGACATCCAACATTATGAAGTGTTTTGAAAAGTTAGTCATGGCACAAATCAATTCCGGCCTCCAAGACTGCCTGGATCCAATACAGTTCATCTATCGCCACAACAGATGCCATCGCCCTGACCCTACTCAACACTGGAACACCTGGATAACAAAAACATCCTACATCAGATTCCCATTTAGTGACTACAGATCAGTCTGACAAAACTCATTGCCAAACCCCATGGCCAGGGGCTCGGTTCCTCCCTCTGCAAGTGGATCCTAGACTTCCTAACCCACAGACTCCAGCAGTAAAAATAGACAACACCTCCTCCACGATCATCCTCAACACCAGTGCCCCACAAGGCTGTACCCTCAGCCCCTCCTTATACAACCATGATTGTGTGACTAAATTCCCCTCCAATTCAGTTTTCAAGTTTGCTAATGACACTACCATAATGGGTCAGATCTCAAACGGCGAGACGGCGTACAGGAAAGAGCTAGAGAATCTGATAAACTAGTACGATGACAATAATCTCTCCCTCAATGTCAGCAAAATGAAGGAGATAGTCATCAACTTCAGGAAGTTATGGAAGACATGCCCCTGTCTACATCAACAAGGATGAAGCAGAAATGGTCAAGAGCTTCAAGTTTCTGGGCATCCAGATCACCAACAACCTGTCGTGGTCCCTCCATGCAGATGCTATAGTTAAGAAAGCCTCTATTTCCTCAGGAGGCTAAGAAGACAGGATATATTAAAGTTTATTGACACAAAAGTACAGGTAAAACAAAACGATGAAAGATTTTTATATTTGGAGAATTTCAGAACAAAGAGATGTTTAAGTCATAGAGTCATAGAGGTTTACAGCATGGAAACAAGCCCTTCGGCCCAACTTGTCCATACCACCCTTTCCTTTTATGCCGTTAAGCTAGTCCCAATTGCCCGTATTGGCCCATATCCCTCACTATCCATCTTATCCATTTAACTGTTTAAATGCTTTTTAAAAGACAAAATTGTATCCGCCTCTACTACTACCTCTAGCAGTTTGTTCCAGACACATACCATCCTCTGTATGGAAAAGAATACTTTTGTATCTTTCCCCTCTCACCTTAAATCTATGTCTTCTAGTTTAAGACTCCCCTACCTTTGGGAAAAGATATCGACTATCTAGCTGATCTGCACCTCATTATTTTATAGAACTCTATAAGATCATCCTTATAGAGTCTTAGTAGTGTTGAAGAGCAGAAGGATCTTGGGGTCCGGGTCCACAGGACTCTTAAATCGGCCTCACAGGTGGAAGAGGTGGTCAAGAAGGCGTATGGTGTACTGGCCTTCATTAATCGAGGGATTGAGTTTAGGAGTCGGGAGGTAATGCTGCAACTTTATAAGACCCTTGTCAGGCCTCATTTGGAGTACTGTGCGCAGTTCTGGTCGCCTCACTATAGGAAAGACGTAGAAGCTATTGAGAGGGTACAGAGGAGATTTACAAGGATGTTGCCTGGACTGGGAGGCATGCCTTATGAAGTTAGGTTGAGGGAGCTGGGTCTCTTTTCCCTGGAGAGACGAAGGTTGAGAGGCGACCTGATAGAGGTTTATAAAACGTTGAGAGGAATGGATAGGGTGGATTCTCAGAGGCTATTTCCCCGGGTTGAAATGGTCGCTACGAGAGGACACAGATTTAAGGTGCGGGGAGGAAAGTACAGAAGTGATGTTAGGGGTAAGTTTTTCACTCAGAGGGTGGTGAGTGAGTGGAATCGGCTGCCGTCGGTGGTGGTGGAGGCGAACTTGCTGGGGTCTTTTAAAAGACTTCTGGATGAGTATATGGGGTTTTATGGGATTGGGGGTTATAGATAGGTGTTGATGTGATCGGCGCAACTCGTGGGCCGAAGGGCCTGTTTGTGCTGTAGTGTTCTATGTTCTATCCCTTGGTCTTCTACACTCTAGAGAAAAAAGTTCCAGTCTATCCAGCCTCTCGTTTTAACTCAAATCATCAAGCCCCGGTAGCATACTAGCAAATCTTTTCTGCACAGTTTCTACTTTTATAATATCCTTTCTAGAATAGGGTGACCGTAACTGTTCGCAGTATTCCAAGTGTGGCCTTACCAATGTCTTGTACAACTTCAACAAGACATCCCAACTCCTGTACTCAATGTTCTGACCAATGAAACCAAGCATGCTGAATGCCTTCTTCACCACTTTGTCCGCCTGTGACTCCACTTTCAAGGAGCTATGAACCTGTACCCCTAGATCTCTTCGTTCTGTAACTCTCTCCAACGCCCTACCATTAACTGAGTAAATCCTGCCCTGGTTCAATCTACCAAAATGCATCACCTCGCATTTATCTAAATTAAACTCCATCTGCCATTTGTCAGCCCACTGGCCCAATCGATCAAGATCCTGTTGCAATCCGAGATGACCTTCTTCACTGTCAACTATGCCACCAATGTTGGTGACATCTGCAAACTTACTAGCCATGTCTCCTATATTCTCATCCAAACCATTAACATAAATGACAAATAACAATAGACCCAGCATTGATCCCTGAGGCACATGTAATGAGGGGGGTAGAATTAGGGACCTTGTGGTGAAGGATCCTCTTGGGAAGAGTGATCATTGTATGGTGGAGTTTCTGATGCAGATGGAGGAGGAGAAAGTGGGTTCCTGGACATGTGTCCTTTGTTTGAACAGAGGGGAGTACGGTAGGATGCGAGAGGAATTGGCGAACGTTGATTGGGGAAGCGCGTTTGAAGGTAGGTCTGCTGAGGAACAGTGGAGGATCTTTAAGGACATCTTTCTTGGTGCTCAGCAGAAATTTATTCCGATGGTTAAAAAGGATCGTAGGAGGAGAGATAGTTAGCCGTGGATAACGAAGGAGGTAAAGTGTTAAATTAAAAGTGGATGCGTTTAGAGTAGCTAAGAGTAGTGGGCGAGAAGAGGATTGGAAGAGGTTTAAATGTCAACAAAGAATGACAAAGAAGTTGATAAAGAAGGGTAGGATAAGCTATGAAGCTGGGCTAGCGCTTCATATAAAAAAGGATAGTAAGAGTTTTTATAAATATATAAAAAGGAAGAGGCTGGCTAGGGTGAATGTTGGACCCTTAGAGGATGAGAGGGGGGACTTAGTGGTAGGGGATGGGGAAATGGCTGAGGCCTTAAATAACTTTTTTGTTTCGGTCTTCACGGAAGAGGACGTGAATAATTTGCCAGGTGTTAGCGATGGAAAGATGGTAGGAGTGGAGGGCCTGAATGACATTGTTGTTACTAGAAAGGCGGTGCTCGACAGACTGGAGGGACTGATTGTGGACAAGTCCCCAGGACCGGATGGAATGCGTCCAAGGGTTCTGAAAGAAATGGCGGAGGTGATAGTGGATGCCTTGGTGATTATTTTCCAAATGTCGCTGGATTCCGGGGAAGTGCCGGAAGATTGGAAAACGGCTAATGTTACACCGTTGTTTAAGAAGGGTGGCAGGCAAAAGGCAGGGAATTATACGCCTGTTAGTTTAACGTCTGTTGTAGGTAAAATGTTAGAATCCGTGATCAAGGAGAAAATAGCGAGGCATCTTGAGGAGAATTGTTTGATAGAGCAGACACAGCACGGTTTCGTTAAGGGGAAGTCGTGTCTGACAAATTTATTGGAGTTCTATGAGGATGTGTCTAGGGCGGTGGATAGAGGAGAGCCGGTGGATGTGGTCTTTCTTGATTTTCAGAAGGCATTTGATAAGGTGCCGCACAAGAGGTTATTACAGAAGGTCAGGGGGCATGGAGTTCGGGGTAGGGTGTTAGCGTGGATAGAGGATTGGTTGTCAAGTAGGAGGCAGAGAGTGGGGGTCAATGGGTGCTATTCGGATTGGCGGCTGGTGACTAGTGGAGTGCCCCAGGGGTCGGTGCTGGGGCCTCAGCTTTTTACCATTTATATAGATGATCTGGAGGAGGGAACCGAATGTATGGTGTCGAAATTTGCTGATGACACCAGGATTGGTGGAACGGCAAATTGTGCGGAGGGTGTGGAGAGTCTGCAGAAGGATCTAGATAGGCTGGGCGAATGGGCCAGGAACTGGCAAATGGAATTTAATGTTGGTAAGTTTGAAGTTGACCACTTTGGTTCGAATAATGGTAGGAAGGACTATTACTTACATGGCGAAAAACTGCAGCATGCAACGGTGCAGAGGGACCTCGGGGTCCTTGTACATGAGTCGCAAAAACCCAGCCTGCAGGTGCAGCAGGTGGTCAGGAAGGCGAATGGGATGCTGGCCTTCATAGCGAGGGGGATTGAATATAAAAGTAGGGAGGACTTGCTGCAGCTGTATAGGGCACTGGTGGCCGCAACTGGAGTAGTGTGTGCAGTTTTGGTTGCCGCACTTACGCAAGGATATTTTGGCCTTGGAGGGAGTGCAGAGGAGGTTTACTAGGCTGATACTGGAGTTGAGGGGGCTGAATAAAGTAGGTTTGTACTCGTTAGAGTTTAGAAGAATGAGGGGAGATCTCATTGAAACATATAAGATGATGAATGGGATGGATAAGATAGAGGTGGAGAGATTCTTCCCGCTCAGAAAGGACAGTAGGACTAGAGGGCACAGCCTCAAGATAAAGGGGGGCCGGTCAAGAACGGAGTTGAGGAGGAACTTCTTCACTCAAAGGGTGGTGAATCTCTGGAATTCTCTGCCCGTTGAAGTGGGAAATATATTTAAGACGCGGGTTGATAGGTTTTTGATAAGAGAGGGGATTAAGGGTTATGGGGAGAGGGCGGGAATGTGGAACTGAGACACGACAGATCAGCCATGATCTTATTGAATGGCGGGGCAGGCTCGAAGGGCTAGATGGCCTACTCCTGCTCCTATTTCTTATGTTCACATTGCTGGCCTTGCTAGAGTCCACGTAGACAACATCAACTGCACTGCCTCATCTACCTTCTTGGTTACCCCTTCAAAAATCTCAATCAAATTTGTGAGAATGATTTTCCACTCACGAAGCCATGTTGACTGCCCCTAATCAGTCCTTACATCTTTAAATGCCTGTAGATCCTGTCTCTCGAAATACGTTCCAACAATTTACCCACCACAGATGTGAGGCTCACTGGCCTGCAGTTCCCAGGCTTTTCCCTGCAGCCCTTTTAAACAAAGGCACAACATTTGCCATCCTCCAATCTTCAGGCACCTCACTTGTGACTATCAATGATTTAAATATCTCTTCCTGGGGACGCACAATTTCCTCCCTAGCTTCCCACAATGTGCTGGGATACACTTCATCAGGTCCGAGTAATTTATCTACCTTGATGCGCTTTAAGACTTCCAGCACCTCCTTCTCTGTAATATGTACACTCCTCAAGACATCACTATTTATTTCCCCAAGTTCCCTAACATCCATGCTTTTCTCAACAGTGAATACTGATGAGAAGTATTCATTTAGGATCTCACCCATCTCTTGTGGATCCGCACATAGATGACCTTGTTGAACCTTAAGGGGCCATTCTCTCTCGTTACTCTTTTGTCCTTTATGTATTTGTAGAAGCTCTTTGGATTCTCCTTTGCCTTATCTGCCAAAATAATTTCAAGTCCCCTTTTTGCCCTCCTGATTTCTTTCTTAACTCTTTTACATCCCCTATACTCTTCAAGGAATTCCCTTTATCCCAGCTGCCTATATATGTCATGTGACTCCTTCATCTTCTTGACCCAGACCTCAATATCCTGAGTAATCCAGGATTCCCTACTTCTGCCAACCTCATCCTTCACTCTAAGACGAATGTCCTTACCCTCTTAACACAATTTTGAAAACCTCCCACTTACCAGACGTCCCTTTGACTTCCCACAGACTCCCCTAATTAACATTTGAAAGTTCCTGACTGATACCAAAAAGTACCTGAATGTGTACACGGCATGCCATAACATTCAATTTCCCACTGACTATCTGGGGGCCAAATTAGTGCAACCCTATCAAAGTGATTTCCCCTTTCTTATTTCTCAGTTCTACCCGTATGGACTCAGTGGCCGAACCCTCAGGTATATCCCCTCTCAGTACTGCTGTGGTGTTTTCCCTAATCAAAAGTGCAACTCCCCCTCCTCTCTTACCTCCTGTTCTATCTTTCCTATCGCATCTGTATCCTGGAACACTGAGCAGCCAGTCCTGTCCCTCCCTTAGCCATGTTTCAGTAATTGCTATTATATTCCAGTCCCATGTACCCATCCATGCCCTGACTTCATCTGATTTGGCCGTCAGGCTTCATGCATTGAAATAAATGCAGTTTAATCTAGACTTCCCTTGTTCTCTGTCTTACTTTTGCCTGAACTGTCTGGTACTAGGATAATGGAACCCAAAATCAAAGGGGGAAAATATTTTATGGGAAGGGATATTTAACCAAGTGTTTCTGCTGTGGGGCAAAGCCCCAGAGAACAGTTCCTTCATGTGGCATTCTGAAAAGCTATTAAAGTTTTAAACTGGAGGCAGCCAGGATATTCTTTGTTTCTGAACATTCTTTTGGAATTCCACTTTTTAAAAAATTCTTTCATGGGATGTGGGTATGGCTGGCCGGGCCAGCATTTATTGCTCATTTCTGGAACCTGGATGTTGACTTGGTGTCAACTACATTGCTGTGGTTCTGGAGTCACGTGTAGGCCAGACACATAGGTAAGGGCGACAGATTTTCTTGCCTAAAGGACATTAGTAAACCAGCTGGGTTTTTATGACAATGATTTCATGGACATCATTAGGGAGTAGGATCAGTAAATTTGCCGATGACACAAAGATTGGCCGAGTGGTTAACAGTGAGGTTACAGGAGGATATGGACAGGACAATCAAATGGGAGGATAAGTGGCAGATGAAATTTAACCCTGAAAAGTATGAGGTGACGCACTCTAGAAGGAGTAATTTAGGATGACTAAAAGATTAACAAGGAGAGAAAAATAGTATGAGAGAAAAGTATCCTGAAATATAAAAAGATAGTAAGAGATTTTACATAAAAATTTTAAAAGAATTAACAAAGTGAGTGTGAGTCCTAAATGAGTCTGACAGAAGTAACACTGCAGAAACAGCTATATGTTAGGAAACGGAAAGCATGGGAACGCCAGAAAATTGCTATTACCAGAAAAGTTGTACTAAGTAAGTTGTTGCAGTGGTTGGCTGACAAGTGCTGGTGGACTTTATCCTGGGGTCTTGAGGGAATGGCAAATCAGATAGTTAATGCACTGGTTTTAATTTTCCAAAAGATTCAGTGAAGGTGCTATTATATTGGAAGATGGCAAATGTAACTCCATTAGTCAAAAAGGAAGGCAAAAAGAAAGTGTGAAACTAAAGCTAATTAGCTTAACATCTGCAACAAAGAAAATGTTAGAAGTTTTATTAAAGAAGTTTTGCACAGCACAAGTTCAAGGTTGCCTCCTTTTTTGACTAATGGTTTTTGTGAAAAGGAAGTCATATTTAACCAACTTGTTGGAGTTCTTTGAGGAAGTAGCATGTGCAGTGAATAAATGGGTGGATGCACTGATGGCATTTGGTAATTTGTCACATCAAAGGTTTTTGCAGACAATAAAAAATCATGGTATAGGGAGTAATATATTGGCATCAAGTGTGGCAAGGTGGCACAGTGATTAGCACTGCTGCCTCACAATGCCAGGAACCCGATTTCGATTCCCAGCTTGGATTACTGTCTGTGCAGAGTCCGCACATTCTCTCCACGTCTGCATGGATGTCCTCCAGGAGCTCCAGTTTTCTCCCACAATCCGAAAGACCTGGCTACGTGCATTGGTCATGCTAAATTCTCCCTCGGTGTACCCAAGACGTCACCGAGTGTGGTGACTAGGTGATTTTCACCAGTAACTTCATTGCAGTGTTAATGTAAGCCTACTTGTCACACTAATAAACAAACTTTAAAAATCTTTTTAAAAAACTTTAAACTTTTCAGTAGAAGATTAAAAATTCAGCATTATGCTACAGGCAGTTGGTGTCCAGTAAACATTTAGCTCAGATACTGGAAGTGCAGGATAATTACTTTTAGTCATGAAGTGTTTACTTACAAAGGAGCTAATGGATTTTTGTTTATAGATGAAGATTTCTCCTGGGATTTTTGCTCAGACTAATTGACAGTCATGTGATTATGTGGTTAATGGGAGGAGCTAGGTCTGTAAGAGGAAACCAACTTCTCAGATCTGGCTGGGACCTTGAGTTCTACAAGCTGCTCTGAAACTCATTTTCTCTCTGTAAGCTTCAAGACTGCACTCATTATGGCAAGTATATTTATGGTTGCTAACTGTATTTAATGTAGCATTGACATCTACAAGATGATAGTGATAAGTTAAGCATCTTTATTTGTTAGAATTATATTAAAACTGTGTTATTAAATAATGTTTGTTTTACTGTAAAAGATCCCTAACTGGGGCAAAGCACCCTATCCTCACATTAATACCAAAATAGAAAAATTGTTGGCTGGGATCTAGTCTGGCTTCCTAATGTAATTGGGGTTCTGGTCCAGGATCCTAACAATGTAAGTGCACAGGAAGCAATTCAGAGAGGGCTACCAGACTAATACCTGGGTTGTCTGATGAAAGGCAGCTGTAAAAAGTCTCACAACACCAGGTTAAAGTCCAATAAGTTTATTTGATAGTAAATCCACTAGCTTTCGGGGTTTGCCCCTTCGTCAGGTGAGTGGAATGTTCTGGTCACAAACAGAGCATTTACAGAGCTTAACCCCGAAAGCTAGTGGGTTTACTAACAAATAAACTTGTTGGACTTTAACCTAGTGTTGTGAGACGTCTTACTGTGTTTACCCTAGTCCAATGCCAGCATCTCCACATGAAGAGCAGCTGGACAGGCTAGGCTTACATTCACTGCAGTTTAGAAGTATAAGAGGCAACATGAATGAAACGTATATGTAGAGGGGTCAAGGCAGGATAGAGAGGGTGTTTCTTCTTATGAGAAAATCTAAAAACTAGGGGCTTATTGTTTAAAATAAGGGGTCGTCTGTTTAAGATGGAAATCAGGATAAATTCATTCCTGAGGGTTGCGAGTCTTTGGAATGCTTTAACATAAGAACATAAGAAATAGGAGCAGGAGTAGGCCATCTAGCCCTTCGAGCCTGCCCCGCCATTCAATAAGATCATGGCTGATCTGAAGTGGCTCAGTTCCACTTTCCCGCTTTCTCCCCATAACCCTTAATCCCCTTGCCTACCAAAAACCTATCTACCCGCGTCTTAAATATATTTAGCGAGGTAGCCTCCACCACTTCAACAGGCAGAGAATTCCAGAGATTCACCACCCTTTGAAGAAGTTCCTCCTCAACTCTGTTCCAAACTGCCCCCCCCCCGTTATCTTGATGCTGTGCCCTCTAGTCCTGCTGTCCTTTCTGAGCGGGAAGAACCTCTCCACCTCTACCCTATCCATCCCTTTCATCATCTTATACGTCTCAATAAGATCCCCCCTCATCCTTCTAAACTCTAACGAGTACAAGCCCAGTCTATTCAGCCTCTCCTCATAACTCAACCCCCTCAACTCCGGTGTCAGCCTAGTGAACCTCCTCTGCACTCCCTCCAAGGCCAAAATATCCTTGCGCAAGTGCGGCGACCAAAACTGCACACAGTACTCCAGCTGCGGCATCACCAGTGCCCTGCACAGTTGCAGCAAGACCTCCCTCCTTTATATTCAATCCCCCTCGCTATGAAGGCCAGCATCCCATTTGCCTTCCTGACCACCTGCTGCAGCTGTCAACTGGGTTTTTGCAACTCATGCACAAGGACCCCCAGGTCCCTCTGCACCGTAGCATGCTGCAGCTTTTCGCCCTGTAAGTAGTAGTCCTTCCTACTATTATTCCTACCAAAGTGGATAACTTCACACTTGCCAACATTGTATTCCATCTGCCAGGTCATCACCCACTTGCTCAGCCTATCTAGATCCCTCTGCAGACTTTCCACACCCTCCGCACAATTTGCTGTACCACTTATCTTTGTGTCATCAGCAAATTTCGACACCTTACACTCGGCTCCCTCCTCCAGATCATCTATATAAATGGTAAATAGCTGAGCCGATCCCTGGGGCACTCCACTAGTCACAAAGTTGACACCACTAGTTACTGAATTAGCCTGTTCTTTTAGTATGAATTTTATCCAACTTGGGTATGCTTCTGTGGGTTTCTGCTTTAAAATCTTTGTAGTCAGAACCATCTTGCAGAAAATGAAGCCAGTTGTGTTATTGCAGGCGTTGAGTTTAAAATAGATTCACAACTTAAACAATGTGTGAAAAGAATTGATATGAACTGATCAATGAGAATGGTTTGCAGCATCCAACATGGAAGTTAGAAACAGAAAGCATGGCCTCAGCCTGTGGCCCAAGCAATGTTGATTGGTCTGCCTAACTGATATAAGCCATATTTAGCCCATGGTGGGCTAAAACCAAAAATGGCAATTGTGAAAGAGCATCTAAAATTGAGCAATTAGATTTTGACAACATTAAGAACATAAGAACATAAGAAATAGGAGCAGGAGTAGGCCATCTGGCCCTTCGAGCCTGCCCCGCCATTCAATAAGATCATGGCTGATCTGTCGTGGCTCAGTTCCACTTTCCCGCCCTCTCCCCATAACCCTTAATCCCCTCTCTTATCAAAAACCCATCAACCCGCTTCTTAAAAATATTTAGCGAGGCAGCCTCCACCACTTCAACGGGCAGAGAATTCCAGATATTCACCACCCTTTGAGTGAAGAAGTTCCTCCTCAACTCCGTTCTAAACCGCCCCCCCTTTATCTTGAGGCTGTGCCCCCTAGTCCTACTGTCTTTTTTGAGCGGGAAGAGTCTCTCCACCTCTATCCTATCCATCCCATTCATCATCTTATACGTCTCAATGAGATCTCCCCTCATTCTTCTAAACTCTAACGAGTACAAGCCTAGTTTATTCAGCCTCTCCTCATAGCTCAACCCCCTCAACTCCGGTATCAGCCTAGTAAACCTCCTCTGCACTCCCTCCAAGGCCAAAATATCCTTGCGCAGGTGCGGCGCCCAAAACTGCACACAGTACTCCAGCTGCGGCCTCACCAATGCCCTATACAGCTGCAGCAAGACCTCCCTACTTTTATATTCAATCCCCCTCGCTATGAAGGCCAGCATCCCATTCGCCTTCCTGACCACCTGCTGCACCTGCAGGCTGGGTTTTTGCGACTCATGCACAAGGACCCCGAGGTCCCTCTGCACCGTCGCCTGCTGCAGTTTTTCGCCACGTAAGTAATAGTCCTTCCTACCATTCTTCCTACCAAAGTGGACCACCTCACACTTGCCAACATTAAATTCCATTTGCCATTTCCTGGCCCATTCGCCCAGCCTATCTAGATCCTTCTGCAGACTCTCCACACCCTCCGCACAATTTGCCTTTCCCCCAATCTTGGTGTCATCAGCAAATTTCGACACCCTACACTCGGTTCCCTCCTCCAGATCATCTATATAAATGGTAAATAGCTGAGGCCCCAGCACCGACCCCTGGGGCACCCCACTAGTCACCAACCGCCAATCCGAATAGCACCCATTGACCCCCACTCTCTGCCTCCTATTTGACAACCAATCCTCTATCCACGCTAACACCCTACCCCCAACTCCATGTCCTCTGACCTTCTGCAGTAACCTCTTGTGAGGTACCTTATCAAACGCCTTCTGAAAATCCAGAAAGACCACATCCACCGGCTCTCCTCTATCCACCGCCCTAGACACATCCTCATAGAACTCCAGTAAATTTGTCAGACACGACTTCCCTTTAATGAAACCGTGTTGCGTCTGCCCTATCAAGCAATTCCCTTCAAGATGCCTCGCAATTTCCTCCTTAATGACGGATTCTAACATTTTACCTACCACAGACGTTAAACTAACCGGCCTATAATTCCCCGCCTTTTGCCTGGCACCCTTCTTAAACAACGGCGTAACATTAGCCGTTTTCCAATCTTCCGGCACTTCAGATTATAAAGAAAACCTTGAAGACAGTTCTACTACTTGGGAAAAAATAGAAAACAGTTCCACTACTTGGGAAAAAAATAGAAAATTTTCAATATTCTCTGCAATTCCTGAAGTTCATGAATTAGAAACAGTACTTGATATTATTTTCCAATTTCTAGCCTGAGAATACCAAATTATGCTAACTGTTTTTAAAAGAACAGGCTAATTCAGTAACTAGTGGTGTCAACTTTGTGTCGTAAGAGGCTACATTTGCTGTGAATGATGGGAGAAAATAAACAAAATAAATTGACCATGAAGGTGGCTCATTGGTGCAGTGGTTAGCACTGCTGACTCTCAGTTTGCATGTTCTCCCCCATGGCTGCATGGGTTTCTTCCGGGTGTTCCGTTTTTTTCTCAGTCCACAGATGTGCATGTTAGGTGGATTGGCAATGCTAAATTGCCCCTTTGTGTCCCAAGATGTGTAGGTCGGAGGGATTAGCAGGGTAAATACGTGAGGTTACGGGGATAAGGCCTTGGTGGGAATGCACTGTTGGAAAGTTGGTGCAGACTCAATGGACCTCATCAGGTAGAGGAAGCAGAGTCTTCGAACATTTTTAAGACAGAGGTGGATAAACTCTTGGTAAGCAAGGGTGTGATAGGTTATTGAAAGTAGGCGGGATGCTAATTTAACGTTTCAGATCATCCATGATCTTATTAAATGGTGGGCAGGCTCAAGGGCCATATGCCCTTCTCCTATTTTCTGTTTCTTTGTTCTTTTTTAATATGGACATTCCTGGCTAGACCAGCATTTATTGCCCATCCCTAACTGCTCAGGATGAAGATACCAAGAGTAGGCTCATTCAAGGACAATGGAAGGATGTTATGATTGGAGCCACAAGAAGTGGGTACAATCCTTAATGATATGGGATTCGAATCAGAGTCTCCAGATCTGAGTTTCTGGATTAACAGTCTAACAATAATTCCACCAGGCTATCGCCTTCCCCAAAATTCTCTTAAATATATTAAGAACAAAGAAAAGTACAACATAGGAACAGGCCCTTCAACCCTCCAAGCTTGTGCCAATCACGATGCCCTAACTACTTTGTGTTGGAACAAGAAAGAGGATATAAACGATGTTGAGAAATGGGTGTGAAACGCTCTAAAGATTGTCAATATGTCAAAGGAGGAAGTGTTGGGTATCCAAAATTGTATTAATGCGGGCAATTGGGATTAGCTTAGGGATGTTAAAAACAAAAGGTGGCATGGACAAGTTACCTCCATGCTGTAAACTTCTATGACTCTATGACTCTCTAAATCCCCAGGGTCAGATGGGATCTATTTCAGGTTATTGCAGGAGGCAAGGGAAGAAATAGCTGGGGTCTTAACTGATATCTTCACATCCTTTTTGACCACAGACGAGGTTCCAGAGGACTGGAGAATAACCAATGCTGTTCCACTGTTTAAGAAAGCAAGCAGGAATAATCCAGAAATTATAGGCCAGTGAGTCTGATGTCCGTAGTGGGGAAGCTTTTGGAGAGGTTACTGAGGGACTGGATACAAAGAACAGTACAGCACAGGAACAGGCCCTTCGGCCCTCAAAGTCTGCGCCAATTGCGCTGTCCTATCAAGGATAACCACTTGTATCCCTCTATTTCCCATCTGTTCATGTGTCTATCCAGATAAGTCTTTAATGTCACTAATGTATCTTCCTCAATCACCTCACTTGTCAATACATTCCATGCCCCAATCATCCTCTGCGTAAAAAACTTCTCCTGTACATCTCCACTGAGCCTCCCCTCCTTACCTTAAACTTGTGCCCCCTTGTAATTGTCATTTCTGCCCTGGGAAAAAAGCTTCCAACTGTTCACCCTTTCCACATTTCCCATAATTTTATAAACTTCTATCAGGTCGTACCTCAGCCTCTGTCTTTCCATTGAGAACAACCCTAGTTTATTCAATCTCTCCTCATAGCTAATACCCTCCATACCTGGCAACAACCTGGAAAACCTATTCCAAACTCTCTTCAAACCTCCACATCCTTCTGGTAGTGAGGTGACCAGGATTGGACACAGTATTCCAAATGTGGCCTAACCAACGGTTTATATAACTAACATAATTTGCCAACTTTTACACTTTTCGATGAAGGCAAGCATGCCATACGCTTTCTTCACCACTTTTTCCATCTGTGCTACCACTTTTAAGAATCTGTGACCTGCACGCCCAGATCTCTCATGCTCCTGATGGTTCTGCCATTTATTTTGTAGCTCCCACCTGAATTGGATCTGCCATAATGCATCACCTCACAATTGTCCGGATTAAATTCCATCTGCCATTTCTCTGCTGATTTTCCAGCCTATCTATAGCCTGCTGAAGATAGTAATCTTCATCACTATTCACAACTCCGCCAAGCTTAGTATAATCTGAAACCTTATAACAAGGAAATGGTTGAGGCTTTAATTAAGTTTTTTGTATCGGTCTTCACGGAGGAAGACACAAATAGCTTACCAAATATTAAAGACAGAAGGATGGTAGGAGATAAGGTCCTTAATGCAATTACTGTCACTAGAGAGGTAGTGCTTGATAGACTAACGGGACTGAAGGTAGACAAGTTCCCAGGACCGGATGGAATGCATCCCAGGGTTCTGAAAGAAATGGCAGAGGTGATAGCGGATGCCTTAGTAATTATTTATCAAAATTCGCTGGACTCTGGGGAAGTGCCAGAAGATTGGAAAACAGCTAATGTTACGCTGCTGTTTAAAAAAGTAGCAGACAAAAGGCAGGGAATTATAGGCCGGTTAGCTTAATGTCCGTAGTTGGAAAAATGCTAGAATCTGTCATCAAGGAAGAAATAGCAAGACATCTAGAAAAGAATGGTTTGATCAAGCAAATGCAGCATGGATTCGTGAAGGGGAAGTCGTGTTTAACGAATTTATTGGATTTCTATGAGGATGTGGTAGACAGAGGGGAACCGGTGGATGTGGCGTTTTTAGATTTCCAGAAGGCATTCGAAAAGGTGCCTAACAAAAGGTTGCTGCAGAAGGTTAAGGTGCACGGAGTTGGGGGTAAGGTGTTAGTGTGGATTGAGGATTGGTTCTCTAACAGGAAGCAGAGAGTTGGAATCAATGGTTGCTTTTCTGATGGGCAGTTGGTGGCTAGTGGAGTGCGCAGGGATCGGTACTGGGGCCTCAACTGTTTACCATTTACATAGACGATCTGGAGGCGGGGGCTGAGTGTAGGGTAACAAAATTTGCTGATGATACGAAGATGAGTGGAAAAGCAAATTGCATGGAAGGTCGAAAAGTCTGCAGAGAGATCTGGATAGGCTGAGTGAGTGGGCGAGGACCTGGAGTATAATGTTAGCAAATGTGAGGTTATCCACTTTGGTAGAAATAATAGTAGGAGGGATTATTATTTAAAGGGCGAAAAGTTGCTGCATGTTACTGTGCAGAGGGCGCTGGGGGTCCTTGTGCACGAATTGCAAAAACTCAGTCTGCAGGTGCAGCAGGTGATCAAGAAGGCGAATGGAATGTTGGCCTTTATAGCGAGGGGGATAGAATATAAAAGCAGGGAGGTCTTGCTGCAACTGTAGAGTGTACTGGTGAGGCCGCAACTGGAGTACTGTGTGCAGTTTTGGTCCCCTTATTTGCGAAAGGATATACTGGCCTTGGAGGGAGTACAAAGAAGGTTCACCAGGCTGATACTGGAGATGAGGGGGTTAGCTTATGAAGAGAGATTGAATAGACTGGGTCTGTACTCGTTAGAGTTTAGAAGACTGAGGGGGAATCTTATAGAGACTTACAAGATAATGAAGGGGCTAGATAGGGTAGAAGTAGAGAGATTCTTCCGGCTTAGAAAGGATAGCAGAATTAGAGGGCACAGCCTCAAAATAAGAGGGGGGCAGTTTAGGACAGAGTTGAGGAGGAACTTCTTCACTCAAAGGGTGGTGAATCTCTGGAATTCTCTGCCCATTGAAGTGGTGGAGGCTACCTCGTTGAATATATTTAAGTCACGGGTAGATAGATTTCTGATAGTCAAGGGAATTAAGGGTTATGGAGAGAAAGCGGGAAAGTGGAACTGATTCACTTCAGATCAGCCATGATCTTACTGAATGGCGGGGCAGGCTCGAAGGGCTAGATGGCCTATTCCTGCTCCTATTTCTTATGTTCTTATGCTAAGCAGACCAGCGACATTTTATTCCAAGTCATTTATATGTATTACAAACCGCAGAGATCCCAGCACTGATCCCTGCAGAACACCACTAATTACAGACGTCCATTCAGAAAAACATCCTTCCACTGTTACCCTCTGTCTTCTATGGCCAAGCCAGTTCTGAATCCATCTAGCTAGTTTACTCCTGATCCCGTGTGATTTAATCTTTTGCACCAGTCTACCATGAGGGACCCTGTGAAATGCTTTACTAAAATTCATGTAGACAACATCCACAGCCTTTCCTTCATCAATCACTGTTGTCAACTTCTCAAAAAACTCAATTAAATAAGTGAGACATGACCTTCCTTGTACGAAACCGTGATATCTGTCGCTAACAAGGCAATTCAGTTCCAAATGTGGATAGATCCCATTTCTAAGATCTTCTCCAACAATTTCACTGTCACTAATGTCAAGCTCACTGGCCTATAATTACCCAGATTATCCTTGCTACTCTTCTTAAATAATGGGACAACATTGGCTATCCTCCAATCCTCTGGGACCTCACCAGTGGCCAATGAGGAAACAAAGATTTCTTTTAGAGGCCCACCAATTTCATCTTGTCTCCTTCAGTAATCTGGATATATGCACAATTGGAAGAAAATGGACTAGATAATAATAGGCAGCACAGTTTTGTACAGGGGAGGTCATGTCTCACCAACTTAATTGAGTTTTTTGAAGAGATGACAAAGATAATTGATGACAGAAGGGCTGTGGATGCAGTTTATATGGACTTTAGTGAGGCTATTTGACAAGGTCCCATGTGGCAGACTGGTACAAACACTAAAATCACATGGGATTCAGGGTGGGCTGACTAGGTACATACAGCGCTGGCTTGGTCACAGAAGACAGAGAGTTGTGGTGGAAGGGTGTTTGTCAGAATTGAGATCTGTAGCTATTGGTGTTCCACAGATATCAGTGCTGGTAACTCTGTTGTTTGTAATATATATAAATGATGTGGAGGAAAATGTGTACGGCCTGACTAATAAGATTGCAGATGACACAAATACTTGTGGAGTTGCTGATGGTGTCAGGGACTGTCAGTGCATACAACAGAATAGATAGATTCGAGGCTTGGGCACAGAAATGGCAGATGGAGTTTAAGCTGGACCAATCTGAGGTGATACATTTTGGAGGAACAAATTTAGGTGTGAATTATACTATAAATGGCAGAACCCTTCGGAACATTAACATACAGAGGGATAGAACAAAGAACAACCCAGCACGGGAAACAGGCTCTTCGGCCCAACGAGCCCGCGCCGCCGCATCACCCTACACCTATTCTACCCTGCATGTCTACGAATGGGACCCTACTCAGTCAGATTCAGGGAAGAAATAGTGTCAATTTGGTGGAAACCGATTAGCCTAAGAGCACATCTTTGGGGTGTGGGAGGAAACCGGAGCGCCCGGAGGAAACCCACGCAACCACAGGGAGAATGCGCAAACTCCCACAGACACAGGCCCAAATCCATGTATCTGCACAGCTAGCAGTGCTAGTCACTGAGCTGTTGTGGCGCCCGTCTATCGGTCCAGGATCAAGCACACACACCGACATGAAGTACTAGGCCACTCCTGGACTTCCAAGAGCAGCCCACGCACGACCCGCCATGTGCATGCCCCTCGCTTGACACGAGGTGGACCTCCACCTGTGGAATAAAGACAAAAAATATTAATCATACAGCCTGCCCTTCCGGTGTCTCCCGAGGTTTAACCCTATTTAATAGCCCCTACCATATCCCTCCATTCTCGTTTCACTCATGTGCCTATCTAACTGCATCTTAAACGAGTCCAACGTTCCTGCCTCCACCACCCTACTCGGTAGCGCATTCCAGACCCCCACAACTCTCTGCGTAAAGAACCTTCCTCTTACCTCCAAATTATACCTCCCCCCCCTCACCCTGAAGTGATGACCTCTCGTGTTCGTACCCAGTCTAGGGAGCAGTCTCTCACTATTAACTCTATCTATTCCCTTCAGTATCTTATATACCTCTATCATGTCCCCTCTCAATCTCCGTCTTTCCAAGGAGAATAGCCCCAGTCTCTTCAATCTCTCCTCGTAACCCAGTCCCCCCATGCCAGGCAACATCCTGGTAAACCTCCTCTGCACCCTTTCCAGAGACTCCACGTCCTTCCGGTAATAAGGTGACCAGAACTGGACGCAGTACTCCAAATGCGGTCTAACCAACGTTCTGTATAACTGAAGCATTAGACGGCAGCTTTTATACTCTAAGCCCCTTCCTATAAAGGCTAACATCCCATAAGCCTTCCTAACAACGTTCTCCACTTGTGACGCAACCTTCATGGATTTGTGAACCTGCACTCCCAGGTCCCTCTGTACGTCTATACTCCTAATCGGCCTACCTTTTATCACATAGCTCCTCTCTGCATTATTCCGTCCAAAATGCATCACCTCGCATTTGTCAGGATTAAATGCCATCTGCCACCTATCTGCCCACTGCACCAACCTATCTATATCCTGTTGTATCACCTGACAATCCAGTTCCGTACCCGCCAACCCTGCCATCTTGGTGTCATCAGCAAACTTGCTGATCACACCACCTACGCCCTCTTCTAAGTCATTTATGTAGACTACAAAGAGGAGAGGTCCCAGTACCGAGCCCTGCGGCACACCACTGGTCACTGGCCTCCAGCCCGACAAGGTCCCCTCCACAACTACCCTCTGTCTCCTATTTCCCAGCCAGTTCTCAATCCACCTAGCTACCTGGCCTCGTATCCCATGCGCCTTAACCTTTTCTACCAGCCTACCGTGAGGGACTTTGTCAAACGCCTTACTGAAATCCATATAGATGACATCAACGGCTCTCCCATCGTCAACCGTTTTTGTCACCTCCTCAAAAAATTCCACCAGATTCGTAAGGCAAGACCTCCCTCTAACAAAGCCATGTTGCGTATCCCTAATCAGATCGCAACGCTCCAAATGCTCATACATCCTACCCCTAAGTATTTTTTCCATTAACTTCCCTACCACCGACGTCAAACTCACCAGCCTATAATTCCCAGGGTTATCCCTACTACCTTTTTTGAACAACGGGACCACATTTGCTACCCTCCAGTCTTCTGGGACCTCACCTGTGTCCAAGGAAGAGACAAAGATGTGCGCCAGAGGCCCAGCAATTTCATCTTTCACCTCCCTAAGCAGCCTGGGATAAATACCATCAGGCCCCGGAGCTTTATCCGTCCTTACGCTACCTAAAAGCCCTAGCACTTCCTCCCTCGTAATAGATATTTCCTGCCACTGATCCACAGCTCCCTCCAGGACACCGCACGGCACCGAACCCCTCTCCTTCGTGAATACCGACGCAAAGTATTCATTCAGGAGCTCCCCCATTCCCTCCGACTCAATACACAACTCTCCACTCTTGTCCCTAAGAGGACCAATTTTCCCTCTAACTACTCTCTTGCCTCTAATATAGGAATAAAATGCCTTAGGATTATCCTTAATCCTACCAGCCAAAGCCATCTCATGCCCTCTCTTCGCCCTTCTAATTCCCCTTTTTAGCTCCCTCCTACTCTCTCTATATTCCTCCAGCGCACACTCCGTACCCATTTGTTTTGACCTAACATACGCCTCCCTCTTCTTCCTGACCAAGTCTTCAATATCCCCCGTAATCCACGGATCTCTAATCCTACCTTTCCCATCCTTTCCCTTAACCGGAACATACCTCCCCTGCAACCATTTCATTTTGTCCCTAAAAGCCTCCCACTTGCCAACCGTGGACTTGCCAGCTAACAGTCCCTCCCAGTCAGTTTGCTGCAGCTCCCTCCTAATCCTGCCATAGCTCGCCTTTCCCCAGTTCAGCACACTCCCGTTTGGACGGCACTCGTCCCTTTCCATTTTTATCCTAAAGTAGACGGACTTGTGGTCACTGTTCGCCACATGTTTGCCTACCTCTACCTCACCCACCTGCCCCGGCTCGTTTCCCAACACTAAATCCAGTATAGCCCCTCCCCTAGTCGGGCAAGTTACATACTGTTCTAGCGACCCTTCCATAACACATTTCACAAACTCCTCTCCCTCCGTACCCCCAGCTCGAGGCCCCCTCCAATTCACTCCGGGAAAATTAAAATCACCCACTACAACCACTCTATTCTTCCTGCACCTGTCCAAAATGCCCCTGCAAATTCCCTCCTCCACTGACTTTGGGCTGTTGGGTGGCCTATAGTACACCCCTAGCAATGTGATCTCTCCCTTTTTATTCCTCAACTCCACCCACAGCGACTCAATCCCTATCTCTTCCATATCGCCCTCCCTCTGCACTACTGTGATGTTTTCCTTGACTAACAGTGCCACCCCTCCACCTCTCTTCAACCCTCCTCTGTCACACCTAAAACACCTGTACCCAGGAACATTCAGCTGCCAGTCCTGCCCTTCCCGTAACCACGTCTCCGTTACAGCCACCACATCCAACTGCCTCACAAACATCAAGGCCCTAAGCTCATCCGTTTTCCCTGCCACACTCCTAGCATTGAAACAGACACAGTTCAACCCACAAGCATCCCTCGGAACCACCTTCTCCCTTATAATTTTCCTTTCACCCGTCTCTCTCCCAGCCACCTCCCCACCCCCCCTCCCTATTAGTTTAAATCATTCCTGAACACCCCAGCTAACCTCCCTAAGACACTAGTCCCTCTCCCGTTCAAATCCTCCCCACCCCTCCTGTACAGTTGCCTTTCTCTCCTAAACACCTCCCAGTGATCCACATAAGTAAACCCCTCTACCCTACACCAGTCCCTCAACCATGCATTCAACTGCATGATCTCATCATTCTTAGCCCTGCTTGTACTGGGCAGCAACCCAGACAGTGCCACCCTAGAGGTCCTGCTCTTTAGTTTGGCTCCCAACTCCCTAAATTGCCTACGGACCTCTCCCCTACTCCTCCTTCCTATATCCCCCTCCCCTACGTGTACTATGACCTCTGCCTGGGTCCCCTCCCCTTTCAAAATTCCCTCCACCCTTTCCATTATATCTTTTACCCCTGCTCCAGGGAGGCAGACCACCATCCTGGAGTCGCGCCCTTGCCCACAGAACCTCCTATCAATCCCTCGGACCCTCCCATCCCCTACCACTATCACCTTACCAGCCCCCTTCCGTCCCTCTAAGTCAGTCTCCCCTTCCTTCCTATTTTTCTGTGCCCCTGCCGACGAACCTTGGGGGGCCTCCGGGGAGGCCGGGGGACCCTGACTACTCTTCTTCTTCCTCTTTCCCCTCCTAACAGTCGTCCATCCTCCCTTCTCTTCAGCCCTTGAGACCTCCTCCTGCTCATGTTTCCCAGCCATTATCTCCTCGTTCTCCCTGACTAGAAACGCATCTTCCAGTCGCCCTTCGAGTTGCCTGACCCGGGCCCTCAATCGCTGCAGTTCTAAACATTTACTGCAGATGTGTACCTTGGGGACCCGTGACACCACCAGGAACTCCCACATGTGGCACCGGACGCAACTTACATTCCTCCCTATATTCCCTGCCATGTCCCAACCTCCTGTAAGTGCCCAAGGCAGAAATCTGTCACTCACCTTCTCCAAGCCTGCACTCGCCTAAGCCCAGCAAGCCAAAGCCCTTCTCACTCAGTTCCCACTCACTCCGCTGCCCGCTCCCGACGCTGCCCGCTCTATGCTGCTACCCCTTTTTTATACCCCCCGCTCCCCCTTAACGACAATCCCCTGGCCTAACTTCCGGTACGGAAGTAAACTACACTCTAACAAGCCTCACCACAGCCACAGCCACCAGGTTCAATGCTCCGGAGAACAATCTGGGCATGCAAGTTCACAGTTCCCTAAAAGTGGCACCAAAGATAGTCAAGGTAAATAAGAAGGCATATGGCATGCTTGCCTTCATCAGTCTGGGTATTGAGTACAAGAGTTGGCAAATCATATTGCAGCTCTATAAGACCTTGGTTAGGCCGCATTTGGAGTATTGCATATCGTTCTGATCGCCACACTAGCAGAAGGACATGGAAGCTTTAGAAAGTATGCAGTGAAGGTTTACCGAGATATTGTCTGGTCTGGTCTATGCAGAGAGGTTGAATAAACTTGGATTGTTTTCACTGGAAAGACAGAGGCTGAGGGGAGACCTGATAGAGGTCTACAAAATTATGAGAGGCACAGATAGGATGGATAGTCAAGAGGCTTTTTCCCATAGTGAAATTAATTTTTATTTTATAAATTATAAGAGCGCACAGGTTCAAGGTGAGAGGGAGAAAGTTTAAGGGAGACATGTGGGAGAAGTTTTTCAAGCAGATGGGTGCCTGGAACGCGCTGCCAGAGGAGGTGATGGAAGCAGGCAGATTAGCAACATTTAAAAGGCATTTGGATGGATACATAAGTAGGGAGGGAATAGAGGGATACAGACCGAGTAAGGGCAGAAGGTCTTTTCTTAGTTTAGTTAGGGCGTCATACTTGGCATGAGAGCCGAAGGGCCCGTTCCTGTTCTGTACTTCTTTTTGATCTTCTTTTGTTCTTAATATATTAATGGGAATTAAAGGAAAGGCAATGGTCTAATGTCATTATCATTAGACTGTTAACTGAGAAACACAGCACTCGGGACTCAGGTTCAAATCTTATTATGGTAGATGGTGGAATTTGAATTCAATAAAAAGTAACCTGGAATTAAAAATCTACTGATGACCATGAAACCATTGGCCAAAAAACACATCTGATTCACTAATGTCCTTACATAGAACACAAACAGGCCCTTCGGCCCACAAGTTGTGCCGATCATAACCATACCTACCAGGCCTATCTATAACCCTCAAACCCATTAAATCCCATGTACTCATCCAGAAGTCTCTTAAAAGACCCCAGCGAGTTCGCCTCTGCCACCACCAACAGCAGCTGATTCCACTCACTCACCACCCTCTGAGTGAAAAACTTACCCCTGATATCTCCTCTGTATCTACTCCCCAGCACCTTAAACCTGTGTCCTCTCGTAGCAGCCAGTTCAGCCCTGGGAAATAGTCTCTGAGAATCCACCCTATCTATACCTCTCAACATTTTATAAACCTCTATCAGGTTACCTCTCATCCTTCATCTCTCCAGGGAGAAAAGACCTAGCTCCCACAACCTATCCTCATAAGGCATGCCACCCAATCCAGGCAACATCCTTGCAAATCTCCTCTGCACCCTTTCAATAGCTTCTACATCTTCCTTGTAGTGAGACGACCAGAAGTGCGCACAGTATTCCAAGTGGGGTCTGACAAGGGTCTTATAAAGTTGCAGCATTATCTCCCGACTCCTAAACTCAATCCTTCAATTAATGAAGGCTAATACACCATACACCTTTTTGACCACATCCTTCCACCTGCAAGGCTGATTTAAGAGTCCTATGGACCCGGACCCCAAGGTCCTTCTGATCCTCTACACTGCTAAGAGTCCTACCACTGACATTATACTCCTTCATCCCACTGGACCCGCCAAAATGGACCACTACACATTTATCCGTGTTGAAGTCCATTTGCCACTTCTCTGCCCAGTCTTGCATCCTATCTGTCTCGCTGCAACTTCTGACATCCCTCCAGACTATCCACAACACCACCAACCTTCGTGTCCTTTAGGGAAGAAAATCTGATGTCCTTACCTGGTCTAGCCTACATGCGACTCCACAGCAATTGAAAGTAAACTCAACTGCCCTCTGAACAAAGGCAGCTAGGGATAGGCAATAAATGCTGGCCAGCCAGAGATGCACAAGTACCGTAAACGAAAAAAGATAAAAGACTAATGAAAAGGTGGGACCTTTCAGAGGTGAAGAAGGGATCTTGTGCGTAGATGCAGAGGCTTTTAAGGTTTATTTATTAGTCACAAGTAAAGCTTACATCAGAGAAGGAAATGAGAGAGTGCAGAATGTAGCGTTACAGTCATAGCTAGGGTGTAGAAAAAGATCAACTTAATGCAAGGTAAGTCCATTCAAAAGTCTGACAGCAGCAGGGAAAAAGCTGTTCTTGAATTAGATGGTACATGACCTCAGACTTTTGTATCTTTTTCCTGAAAGGAGGAGGTAGAAGAGAGAATGTCCGGTGTGCACAGGGTCCTTAATTATGCTGGTTGCTTTTCCAAGGCAGCGGGAAGTCTAGACAGAGTCAGTGGATGGGAGGCTGGTTCGCATGATGGATTGGGCTACTTTCACCATTTGTAGTTCCTTGTGGTCTTGGGCAGAGCAGGAGCCATACCAAGCTGTGATACAACCAGAAAGAATGCTTTCTATGGTGCATCTGTAAAAGTTGCTGAGAATCATAGCTGACATGCCAAATTTCCTTCATCTTCTGAGAAAGTAGAGGTGTTGGTGGGCTTTCTTCACAATAGTATTGGCATGGGGGAACCAGGACACGTTGGTGGTGATCTGGACACCTAAAAATTAGAAGCTCTCGACCCTTTCTACTTCGTCCCCATTTGATGCAAACCAGGGCACGTTCTCCTTTATGCTTCCTGACATCGATGACAATCTCCTTCATTTTGTTGACTTTGAGGGAGAGATTATTGTTGCTGAACCAGTTCACCAGATTTTCTATCTTATTCCTGTACTCTGTCTCGTAATTATTCAAGGTTCGATTCTCTACAGTGGTGTCGTCAGCAAACTTCAAAATCGAATTGGAGGGGAATTTGATCACAAAGTCATAGGTGTATAAGGAGTACAGTAGGGGGCTGAGAACACAGTCTTGTGGGGCACCAGGGGAGGAGGTATTGTTGCCTATCCTTACTGATTGTGGTCTGTGAGGTAGGAAGTTCAGGATCCATTCACAGAGGGAGATGCTGAGGCCCAGGCCACAGAGTTTTTTTTATTTGATTTTGATTTGATTTAGTATTGTCAGATGTATTAACATACAGTGAAAAGTATTGTTTCTTGCGCGCTATACAGACAAAGCATACCGTTCTTAGAGAAGGAAACAAGAGAGTGCAGAATGTAGTGTTACAGTCACAGCTTGGATGTAAAGAAAGATCAACTTAATGCAAGGTAGGTCCATTCAAAAGTCTGACAGCAGCAGGGAAGAAGCCTTTCTTGAGTCAGTTGTTATAGAACATAGAAAAACTACAGCACAAACAGGCCCTTCGGCCCACAAGTTGCGCCAATCATATCCCTCCCTACTAGGCCTACCTATAACCTTCAATCCTATTAAGTCCCATGTACTCATCCAGAAGTCTCTTAAAAGACCCTATCGAATTTGCTTCCACCACCACCAACGGCAGCCAATTCCACTCACTCACCACACTCTGAGTGAAGAACTTACCCCTGACATCTCCTCTGTACCTACTCCCCAGCACCTTAAACCTGTGTCCTCTCGTAGTGACCAGTTCAGCCCTGGGAAATAGCCTCTGAGAATCCACCCGATCTATACCTCTCAACGTCTTATAAACCTCTATCAGGTCACCTCTCATCCTTCATCTCTCCAGGGAGAAAAGACCAAGCTCCCTCAACCTATCCTCATAAGGCATGCCATCCAATCCAGGCAACATCCTTGTAAATCTCCTCTGCACCCTTTCAATAGCTTCCACATCCCTCCTGTAATGAGGCGACCAGAACTGAGCACAGTACTCCAAGTGGGGTCTTATAAAGCTGCCGACTCCTAAACTCAATCCCTCGATTGATGAAGGCTAGTACACTATATGCCTTCTTGACCACATCCTCTACCTGCGAGGCCGATTTAAGAGTCCCACGGACCCAGACCACAAGGTCCTTCTGATCCTCTACAGTGCTAAGAGTCTTACCCTTGATATTATACTCCTTCATCCATTTGACCTGCCAAAATGGACCACTACACACTTATCTGGGTTGAAGTCCATCTGCCACTTCTCCACCCAGTCTTGCATCCTATCTATGTCACGCTGCAACTTCTGACATCCCTCCAGACTATCCACAACACCACCAACTTTTGTGTCGTCAGCAAACTTACCAACCCATCCCTCCACTTCCTCATCTAGGTCATTTATGAAAATTACAAACAGCAATGGTCCCAGAACAGATCCCTGGGGCACTCCACTGGTGACCGACCTCCATGCAGAAACATACCCATCCACAACCACTGTCTGTCTTCTGCGGGCAAGCCAGTTCTGGATCCACAAGGCAACAGCCCCTTGGATCCCATGCCCTCTCACTTTCTCAAGAAGCCTTGCATGGGGGGACCTTATCGAATGCTTTGCTGAAGTCCATATAAACCACGTCTACCGCTCTTCCTTCATCAATGTGTTTAGTCACATTTTCAAAGAACTCAACCAGGCTCATAAGGTATAACCTGCCTTTGACAAAGCCGTGCTGACTACTTTTGAGCATACTAAACTTCTCTAAATGTTCATAAATACTGTCCCTCAGGATCTTCTCCATCAACTTACCAACCACTGAGGTTAGACTCACCGGTCGGTAATTTCCTGAGCTATCCCTATTCCCCTTCTTGAATATAGGAACCACATCCACAATCCTCCAGAACCTCTCCCATCTCCATCGACGACGCAAAGATCATCGCCAGAGGTTCTGTAATCTCTTCCCTCGCTCCCACAGTAACCTGGGGTACATCCCATCCGGTCCCGGCGACTTATCTATCTTGATGCTATTCAAAATTTCCAACACATCCTCTTTCTTAATATCCACATACTCAATCTTTTCAGTCCGCCGCAAGCCTGCAGTACAACCACCGTGAATACCGAGGTAAAGTATTCATTAAGCATCTCTGCTATTTCTGTGTCTTATGTGACCTCTGACTTATGTATCTTTTTCCCGAAGGAAGAAGATAGAATGTCTGGAGTGCGTGGGGTCCTTAATTATGCTGGTTGCTCTGCCAAGACAGCTGGAAGTGTAGACAGAGTCAACGGCTGGGAGACTGGTTTGCATGATGGATTGGGCTACATTCACAACCTTTTGTAGTTCCTTGCGGTCTTGGGCACAGCAGGAGCCATATCAACCTGTGATAAATCAGAAAGAATGCTTTCTATGGTGCATCTGTAAAAGATGGTGAGAGTCGTAACTGACATGCCAAATTTCCTTAGTCTTCTGAGGAGGTAGGTGGGCTTTCTTCACTATAGTGTCAGCATGGGAAGACCAGGACAGGTTGATCATAGAATCATAGAACCCTACAGTGCAGAAAGAGGCCCTTTGGCCCATCGAGTCTGCACCAAACACAATCCCACCCAGGCCCTACTCCCATATCCCTACATATTGTACCCACTAATCCCTCTAACCTGCGCATCCCTGGACACTAAGGGGCAATTTCTTAGCATGGCCAAACAACCTAACCCACACATCTTTGGACTGTGGGAGGAAACCGGAGTACCTAGAGAAAACCCACACAGACACAAGGAGAATGTGCAAACTCCACACAGACAGTGACCTGAGTCAGGAATCAAACCCAGGACCCTGGAGCTGTGAAGCAGTAGTACTAACCACTGTGCGAACGTGCCGCCCCGCATACCGTGATCTGACATCTAACAACTTGAAGCTCTCGATCCTTTCTACTTCATCCTCATTGATGTAGACATGTTCTCCTTTATGCTTCCTGAAGTCGATGACAATCTAGTTTGTTTTGTTGACACTGAGGGATTATTGTTGCCGCAACAGTTCACCAGATTCTCTATCTCATTCCTTTACCCTGTCTCGTCATCGTTTGAGATCCGACCCACTACGGTGGTGTTGTCAGCAAATTTGAAAATCGAATTGGAGGGGAATTTGGCATAATGTATAGTCATAGATGTATAAGGACTATAGTAGGGAGCTGAGAACGTAGCCTTATGGGGACTGGTATTGAGGATGATCTTGGAGATGTTGTTGCCTATCCTTACTGATTGTGGTCTATGAGTTAGGAAGTTCAGGATCCAGTCATAGACAGGATGCTGAGGCCCAAGCCACAGAGTTTGGAGATGAGTTTCTTGGGAATAATAGTGTTGAAAGCTGAGCTGTAATTAATAAATAGGAGTCTGACATAGGTGTCCTTGTTATGTAGGTGTTCCAGGGTTGAGTGTAGGGCCAGGGAAATGGCATCTGCTGTGGATCTGTTGAAGCAGTAGGCAAACTGTAGTGGATCCAGGTAGTCCGGGAGGCTGCAAGTGATTCGTGCCATGACTAACCTTTCACAGCACTTCATAATGATGGATGCCAGAGCCACCGGCTGATAGTCATTAAGGCACACTGGTTAAGTTTCGTGGGAATAATAGTGTTGAAGACTGAGTTGTAGTCAATAAATAGAAGTCTGACAAAGATGCCCTGATATCTAGGTGTTTCAGGATTGAGTGCAGAATACAAATTGTAGTTAAGTGCTGGGTCCTTTGCTATTTGTGATTCTTATCAATGACTTGGAAGAGGGGGCTGAAGGTTAGTAAATTTGCTGATGACATCAAGATTGGTGGAGTAGTGGATGAGATGGAGGGCTCTTGTAGGCTGCAAAAAAACATTGATAGGATGCAGAGCTGGGCAGAAAAGTGGCAGATGGAGTTTAACCCTGATAAGTGTGAGGTGATTCATTTTGATAGGACAAACTTGAATGCGGATTACAGGGTCAACGGCAAGGGTCTGAGGAATGTAGAGGAACACAAAGATCTTGAGGTTCATATCTACAGATCTCTGAAGGTTGCCAGTCAAGTGGATACAGCTGTGAAAAAGGCTTATAGCGTGTTAGTGTTTATTAACAGGGGATTTGAGTTTAAGAGCCGTGAGGTTATGCTGCAACCATACAGGACCTTGGTGAGACCACATTTGGAATATTGTGTGCAGTTCTGGTCACCTCACTGTAAGAAGGATATGGAAGCTTTGGAGAGAATGCAGAGAAGATTTACCAGGATGCTGCCTGGTTTGGAGGGTAGATCTTATGAGGAAAGGTTGAGGGAGCTGGGGCTTTTCTCTTTCGAGTGGAGGAGGATGAGAGGCGACTTAATAGAGGTTTATAAGATGATGAGGCGGATAGAGTGGACGTGCAGAGACTATTTCCTCAGGTGGATGTAGCTGTTATTAGGGGGCATAACCATAAGGATCATGGTGGGAGATATAGGAGGGGTGTCCGAAGCAGGTTCTTTACTCAGAGAGTGGTTGGGGTGTGGAATGGACTGCCTGCTGTAATAGTGGAGTCGGACACTTCAGGAACTTTCAAGCGGTTATTGGATAAGCACATGGAGCACATCAGAATGATAGGGAGTGGGATAGCTTGATTTTGGGTTCAGACATAGCTCAGCGCAACATCGAAGGCCGAAGGGCCTGTTTCTACATTCTATTAAGTATAATTCTGCTGCTGATGGCTCACAACGCCTAGTTGTGTTGCTAGATCCGATCAAAATTTATCCCAATTAGCACAGTGATACCAGCGAGTATTCTCTACAAGGGGTAGCACAGTGACACACTAGCTAACACTGCTGCCTCACAGCGCCAGGGACATGGGTTCGATTCCCAGCTAATGTCACTATCAATATGGAGTTTGCACAATCTCTCCGTGCCTGCGTGATTTCCTCCGGGTGCTCTGGTTTCCTTCGATAGTCTGAAAGACGCACTGGTTAGGTGCATTGACCCGAACAGACGCCAGAGTATGCCAACTAGGTTTCCTCCCACAGTTTAAAGACATGCAGTTTAGGTGGACTGACTATGCTAAATTGCCCCTTAGTGTTAGGGGGATTAGCTAGGGTGAACGCATGGGGTTGTGGGGATAGAGCCTGGATAGGATTGTGGTCGGTGAGGACTCGATGGGCCAAAGGCCTCCTTCTGCACTGTAGTGATTCCATGACTGTGTGGTGGGCAATCCCTCTGATGCTATCATGGACAGATGAATCTGTGAGGTAGAGTCATGAACATAAGAACATAAGAAATAGGAGCAGGAGTAGGCCATCTGGCCCTTCGAGCCTGCCCCGCCATTCAATAAGATCATGGCTGATCTGTCGTGGCTCAGTTCCACTTTCCCGCCCTCTCCCCATAACCCTTAATCCCCTCTCTTATCAAAAACCCATCAACCCGCTTCTTAAAAATATTTAGCGAGGCAGCCTCCACCACTTCAACGGGCAGAGAATTCCAGAGATTCACCACCCTTTGAGTGAAGAAGTTCCTCCTCAACTCCGTTCTAAACCGCCCCCCCTTTATCTTGAGGCTGTGCCCCCTAGTCCTACTGTCTTTTTTGAGCAGGAAGAGTCTCTCCACCTCTATCCTATCCATCCCATTCATCATCTTATACGTCTCAATGAGATCTCCATTAAGTCAAGGAAGTTTTTCCCACATTGGTACCCTCAGCACCTGTCGCAACCCCAGTCTTGCAGCTTTGCTCTTTAAGACTTGACCAGCTCAAGCTGTTGTGGGGCAACCGAGCCACTCTTGGTGATGGACATTGAAGCACCCAATCCAGAGTATATTCTGTATCCTTGCCACCCTCAGTGCTTCCTCAAAATGGTGTTCAATACGGAGTAGTATTGAGGCAGGACAGTAGGTAATCAGAAAATTTCCTTGCCCATGTTTGCTCTGATGCCATGAGATTTCATGAGGAGTCCTGATGAAGGAGCAGCACTCCTAAAGCTCGTGATTCCAAATAAACCTGTTGGACTTTAACCCGGTCTTGTGAAATTTCTTACCCCAGTCCAACACCGGCATCTCACACTTGCTTGCCATTGATATTTCCAGTACTTTGGCTGATGCTGGGTGGTCAGTCCGGTTTCATTTCTTCTTTTGCAGGCTTTGTAGCAGTTTTGATAAAACTGAGCCGCAAGATTCAAGGCAAGATGTTTGAAGGTGAAAATTGAAAACCCTCATGAAATGGTTTTCTGTTCACATCATTTGTATGGATGGGTAATTGAGAAATCCATAGAATCTGTTTTGGTCACATTTGGCATTTATTATGTGATGCAAATACCCTGAATGTGAGGTAATGCATTTTGGCAGGTCTAATCCAAATAGGAAATATACAGTAAGTGGCAGTACCCTAAACAGTATTGACCAGCAAAGGGACGTGGGTGTACAGATACACAGGTCACTGAAAGTGGTAATGCAGGTGGAGAAGGTAATCAAAAAGGATACAGCATGCTTGCCTCCATCGGTCAGGGCACTGAGTTTAAAAATTGGCAAGAACATTAGTTAGGCAGCCCTTGGAATGTAGTGTTCAATTCTGGTCACCACACTACCAAAAGATGAAAATAGAGGGATACAGTCCCCAGAACGGTAGGGGGGGTTTTACTTAAGTCAGGTAGCATGGTCAGAGCATTTTGAAGGGCCGAAGGCCCTGTTCAAGCACTGTAATTTTCTTTGTTCTTTTTTAGAGCATAAGATAAATTGTTAATCATTTTAATTTTTTGTCCTTGTCTGATAGAGTTTATTTTTGTTTGTTCAAAACCCATAGAAATTTGTGGCTTAAAAGCAGATTACTGCAGATGCTGGAATCTGAAACCAAAAGAGAAAATGTTGGAAAATCTCAGCAGGTCTGGCAGCATCTGTAAGAAGAGAAAGGTGCTGATGTTTTGAGTCCAGATGACCCTTTTTCAAAGTTTGTGGCTTTCTTAATTCAGTAAATGCCTTGAGTCTCAAGGTTTCGTTTGAAGTAGACAGCATTGATCAGTCCAAAACCTGAATTACCAACATGAGTTTCTGGCAAAGAATCATAACAGGCTATTGGTGACAAGACTGACACTTATTTCCCTATCCCAAGTTCATACTGAGCCACCTTCTATGAACCACTGCCAAGGCAGACAGAGAGTTGCAGGATTTTGGCTGGGCAGTAATGAAAAAACTGCAATGTGAGTAAGTCATATGGTGTGATCTCAAGGTGATCGTGGTCCCTTTCTTCTGCCCTTTTCCCTCTCGGTGAAGGATTTTCAAGGATTAGCAGTTGCCAAGGAAACCTTGGTGGCTTGCTGCAATGTGTACAGTACACACTGCAACCATGGCACACTGGTACTGGGTAAACAGCCAATCACGCAACCCGCTTTGCCTTGGATGATGGTAAGCTTAGAGGATCCTGACTTAGTAAAAATGGTCACTACCTGCTATTGTATGCTGCATCTGAGAATGGACTGCACAATCAGCAAACAGTTTGAATCATTAGTGTGAGTGCCTCAAGGATCTGTTCTGGGACCCTTGTTGTTTGTCATTTTCATAAATGACCTGGATGAGGAAGTGGAGGGATGGGTAAGTAAGTTCGCTGATGACACGAAGGTCGGTGGTGTTGTGGATGATCTGGAAGGATGGCAAAAGTTGCAGCAGGACATAGATAGGATGCAGGACTGGGCGGAGAAGTGGCAGATGGACTTCAACGCGGATAAATGTGTAGTCGTCCATTTTGGCAGAACCAACGGGATGAACGAGTACACCATCAAGGGCAGAAGTCTGAGTAGTGTTGAGGAGCAGAAGGATCTTGGGGTCCGGGTCCACAGGACTCTTAAATCGGCCTCGCAGGTGGAAGAGGTGGTCAAGAAGGCGTATGGTGTACTGGCCTTCATTAATCGAGGGATTGAGTTTAGGAGTCGGGAGGTAATGCTGCAACTTTATAAGACCCTTGTCAGGCCTCATTTGGAGTATTGTGCGCAGTTCTGGTCGCCTCACTATAGGAAAGATGTAGAAGCTATTGAAAGGGTGCAGAGGAGATTTACAAGGATGTTGCCTGGACTGGGAGGCATGCCTTATGAAGTTAGGTTGAGGGAGCTGGGACTCTTTTCCCTGGAGAGACGAAGGTTGAGAGGCGACCTGATAGAAGTTTACAAAATGTTGAGAGGAATAGATAGGGTGGACTCTCAGAGGCTATTTCCCCAGGTTGAAATGGTCGCTACGAGAGGACACAGATTTAAGGTGCGGGGAGGGAGGTTCAGAAGTGATGTTAGGGGTAAGTTTTTCACTCAGAGGGTGGTGAGTGAATGGAATCGGCTGCCGTCAGTGGTGGTGGAGGCGAACTCGCTGGGGTCTTTTAAAAGACTTCTGGATGAGTATATGGGGTTTAATGAGATTGAGGGTTATAGATAGGTCTGTAGGTTGGTAGGTGATGTGATCGGCGCAACTTGTGGGCCGAAGGGCCTGTTTGTGCTGTAGTGTTCTATGTTCTATGTTCTATTAGGTTATGATGAAGGGAACTTCATTAATGAAACAAATTCAAGATATTTGGTCCTAGGGGACTGTCTTAATGAACTGTCACAAATATCTTACTCTATGTTAGATATGACTCCAGCCATTGGAAAATTTTCACCCTCATTCCTATTCGCCCATTTTACTCTGACTCCTTGGTATCACACTTTGCTGAATAGTTCCCTGGATACCCCTAGTCCCAAGATCTGCAGGTTAGGTGGACTGGCTATGCTAAATTACTGTTTAGTATCCCAAGATGTATAGGATAGGTGACGTAGCTGGGTAAATACTTTTGAGTTATGGGGATAAGCCCTGGGTGAGATGCTCTGTCGGAGAGTCAGTGCAGACTCAACGAGCCAAATGGCCTCCTCCTGCACTGAAGAGATTTTGTGATTCATTTAAGTTGCAAAATTCAACTATGCTCCATGGAGAACCCATGCTTTATTCAATTCCTAAGGCACAGACATTAGTTTCAAAACCGACTGTTATGTCACCTCCCCCATTGCCAGGGGTAGCGGTGGGTCTTCTTGAATTGTTGCAATCACTGTGGCAACTGGTGCTCCCACACTCTTACTGGGCAAAGACTTGGAGGTTTCCGTTCCAGTAATATTGAAGGAAAGGTGACAAACGTGCAAGTCAAAACAGTGTATCATTTGTTGGGGAATTCAGAGGCAATTGTGTTTACATACATCTCCTGCTTTCGTCCTTCCAAGTAACAAGGATAATAGATGCAGAAGAGGCTGCTCAAAATTATTTGACAAGTTGCTTCAGTGTGTCCCATAGATAATATCCACTATAGCCATAATTTTCCAATGCTGCAGGCAGTAAATTGCATTGCCAGGAAAAGCAATCTGCTTGATTGCCCAGAATAAGTGCCGGAGTGTGACGACTAGGGAAATTTCACAGTAACTTCATTGCAGTATTAATCTAAGCCTACTTGTAACACTAACAAATAAACTTACAACTTAAACTTCTTGACTGCTGAAGTTGCACGTGTACAGCAGGCTATCAAATTCCTAACTTGTGCCTTGCAGGTGTAAAATGCTGAGAAAAACTCAGCAACTCTGTAGAAAAATGAAACAAAGTTAACATTTCAGATCAACAGCTGGTTCTGTTGAAGTCATGGGCCTGAAACTGTTTCTCTCGCCACAGATTCTGCCAGGCCAGCTTTTCCAACAATTCTGCTTTTACTTTAGAATAAAAGTGGATACATTGGTATATTGGTGAAATTTTTTATTCAAAATAAAACCTTAACCACATCCATATTTGGCTTTGCAGAGCTCTAAACAGTTGTGATCTCCAGTTTTATCACTTAAAAATTACACATCAGATGTATTTCGCTCTACCATTAAGTCAAATGTGAAAAATGTACACATACACAACTCAAAATTAAGAATATAGAACAACATAACCAGCAGCTATCTTTTTTTAAATTCATTCACAGGATGTTGGCAATACTCACTAGACCACCATTTATTGCCCATCCCTAACTGCCCCTGAGAAGTTGGAGAGTTGTCTTCTTGAACCGCTGCAGCCCGTGTTGTAGGTACACCCACAATGCTGCTAGGGAGGGGTGTTCCAGAATTTTTGACCTGATGAGTGTGAAAAACTGGTGATATATTTCCAAGTTAGGATGGTGGGTGGCTTGGACGGGAACATCCAGGCAGTGGTGTCACATTGTATCTGCTGTCCATGTCCTTCCAGACAGTAGTGGTCACGGTTTTAGAAAGTGCTGCTGAAGGAGCTTTGGTGAGTTCCTGCAGTGCATTTGGTAGAAGATGCATGTATATGCCACTGTGCGTCAACAGTGAAGGGAGTGAATGTTTGTGATAGGGAGCTTCTTGAGTGATGAGGCTGCAGTCATCAAAGAAAGGGAGAATATTCTATATTCTAACACTCCTGACATGTGTGTGGATGGGTGGTGGTGGTTCCAAGCAGTGAACTGTTTACCGCAGGATTCCTAACCTTTTACCTGCTCTTGCAGCCACAGTACTTATTTCATAGAATCACATGGCTAGTTTCTTAGTTTCTGGTTAATGGTACCCCCCCGCCTCCAGATGTTGGTAGGGGGATGTCAACTAATGTCAAGGGATTTTGTTTTGTTAATTTGTTGGACATGGGCACCACTGGCTGGTCAGAATTTATTTCACCTGCATTAAAGTCCAACAGGTTTATTTGGTAACAAACGCCACTAGCTTTTGGAGCACTGCTCTTTTGTCAGGTGATTGGGAATTCTGATCATAAACAGAGCATATAAAGCCACAAACTTAACTTACGTGAATATGATTGGAATGCAACTCTTTACAGCTTATTAAGTCTTAAAGGTACAGACAATATGAGTGGAGAAAGCTTTAAGCCCAGGTTAAAGAGATGTGTATTGTCTCCAGACAGGACAATCAGTGAGATTTTGCAAGTCCAGGCAAGTCGAAACATGGTACATTGGGGAGACTGTGCAGACACTATGACAACAGATGAACGAACACCACTCGACAATCACCAGGCAAAATTCCTCTCTTCCTGTTGGGGAACACTTCAGTGATCACGGGCATTTGGCCTCTGATCTTCGAGTAAACGTTTTCCAAGGCGGTCTCCACGACACACAACAGTGCAGAGTTGCTGAGTAGAAACTGATAGCCAAGTTCCGCACACGAGGACGGCCTCAAGCAGGTTCTTGGGTTCACGTGACACTATCTGTAACCCCACGACTTGCCTGGACGTGCACAAATCTCACTAACTGTCCTAGAAAACCACAGAAAATCACAGCTCAGAAACAGGCCTTTTGGCCCTTCTTGGCTGTGCCGAACCATTTTTTGCCTAGTCCCACTGACCTGCACTTGGGACCATATCCCTCCACACCCCTCTCATCCACGAACCCATCCAAGTTTTTCTTAAATGTTAAAAGTGACCCCGCATTTACCACTTTATCCGGCAGCTCATTCCACACTCCCACCACTCTGCGTGAAGAAGCCCCCCCTAATATTCCCTTTAAACTTTTCTCCTTTCACCCTTAACCCATGCCCTCTGGTTTTTTTCTCCCCTAGCCTCAGTGGAAAAAGCCTGCTTGCATTCACTCTATCTATACCCATCAAAATCATATACACCTCTATCAAATCTCCCCTTATTCTTCTACGCTCCAGGGAATAAAGTCCTAACCTATTCAATCTCTCTCTGTAACTCAGCTTCTCAAGTCCCGGCAACATCCTTGTGAACCTTGTCTGCACTCTTTCAGCTTATTTACATCCTTTCTGTAACTAGATGACCAAAACTGTACACAATATTCTAAATTTGGCCTCACCAATGTCTTTTACAACCTTACCATAACACTCCAACTTTTATACTCGATACTCCTATTTATAAATTGTCCTGTCTGGAGACAATACACATCTCTTTAACCTGTGCTTAAAGCTCTCTCCATTCACATTGTCTGTACCTTTAAGGCTTGATTAGCTGTAAAGACTCGCATCCCAATCATTATTCATGTAAATTGGGTTTGTATCTTTATATGCCCTGTTTGGGATCAGAATTCCACCCACCTGACAAAGGAGCAGCGCTCCAAAAACTAACTATGAGCGACACAGTAGCACAGTGGTTAGCACTGCTGCTTCACAGCTCCAGGGACCTGGGTTTGATTCCCAGCTTGGGTCACTGTCTGTATGGAGTTTGCACATTCTCCTCGTGTCTGCATCGGTTTCCTCCAAGTGCTCTGGTTTCCTCCCACAGTCCAAAGATGTGCAGGTTAGGTCGATTGGCAATGCTAAAATTGTCCTTAGTGCATAATTAGTGAGTACTTATTACTGGAAATTATAGACTGGTGAGCCTTACTTCTGTTGTGGGAAAAGTTTTGGAAAGGATTATAAGAGACAGGATTTATAATCATCTAGAGAGAAATAATTTGATTAGGGATAGTCAACACGGTTTTGTGAAGGGTAGATCGTGCCTCACAAACTTTACTGAGTTCTTTGAGAAGGTGACCAAAGAGGAGGACAAGGGTAAAGCAGTTGACGTGGTGTATATGGATTTTAGCAAAGCGTTTTATAAGGTTCCCCATGGTAAGCTACTGCAGAAAATATGGATGCATGGGATTGAGGGTGATTTAGCAGTTTGGACCAGGAATTGGCTAGCTGATAGAAGACGGAGGGTGGTGGTTGATGGGAAATATTCAACCTGGAGTTCAGTTGCTAGTGGTGTACCGCAGGGGTCTGTATTGGGGCCACTGCTGTTTGTCATTTTTATAAATGACCTAGATGAGGGTGTAGAAGGATGGGTTAGTAAATTTGCTGACGACACTAAAGTCGGAGGAGTTGCAGACAGCGAGGATGGATGTTACAGTTTGCAGAGGGGCATAGATAAGCTGCAGAGCTGGGCTGAGAGGTGGCAAATGGAGTTTAATGAGGAAAGTGTGAGGTGATTCACTTTGGTAAGAGTAACAGGATTACAGAATATTGGGCTAATGGAAGGGCTCTTGGTAGTGTGGATGAGCAGAGAGATCTCGGTGTCTACGTGCATAGATCCCTGAAAGTTGGCACCCAGGTTGATAAGGTTATTAAGAAGGTGTACGGTGTGTTAGCTTTTATTGGTAGAGGGATTGAATTTTGGAGCCATGAGATCATGTTGCAGCTGTACAAAACTTGGCCGCACTTGGAGTATTGCATACATTTCTGGTCGCCGCATTATAAGAAGGATGTGGAAGCATTGGAAAGGGTGCAGAGGAGGTTTACCAGGATGTTACCAAGTATGGTGGGAAGGTCTTATGAGGATAGGCTGAGGGACTTGAGATTGCTTTCATTAGAGAGAAGAAGGTTAAGAGGTAACCTAATTGGGGCATACAAGATGATCAGAGGATTAGATAGGATGGACAGTGAGAGCCTTTTTCCTCAGATAGTGATGGCTAACACGAGGGGACATAGCTTTAAATTGAGGGGTGATAATTATAGGATAGATGTCAGAGGTAGATTCTTTACTCAAAGGGTAGGAAGGGCATGGAATGCCCTGCCTGCAGCAGTTGTGGATTCGTCAGCTTTAAGAGCGTTCAAATGGTCATTGGATAGGCATATGGATAATATTGGAATAGTTTAGGTTACAGGGTCATTAGATTGGTTCCACTGGTCGGTGCAACATCGAGGGCCAAAGGGCCTGTATTGCGCTGTAATGTTATATATACATATGTAGGGATGTGGGGGTAGGGCCTGGGTGGGATTGTGGTTGGTGCAGACTCGATGGGCCAAATGGCCTCTTCCTGTGCTGCAGGGTTTCTACGATTTTCTATGATGTCTAGTGTCATTTGCTACCAAATAAACCTGTTGGACTGTAACCTGGTATTGTAAGACTTCTTACTGTGTTTACCCTGATCCAACACCGGCATCTTCACATTAGAATTTATTTCCCATCTCTAGTTGCCAGAGGGCAGTTGAGGGTCAACCATGTTGCTGTGGCTTTGGAGTCATATGTAGACCAGGCCATGGCAGCATGGTAGCACAGTGGTTAGCACTGCTGCTTCACAGCTCCAGGGTCCTGGATTCGATTCCTGGCTCGGGTCGCTGTCTGTGTGGAGTTTGCACATTCTCCTTGTGTCTGCATGGGTTTCCTCTGGGTACTCTGGTTTCCTCCCACAGTCCAAAGATGTGCAGGTTAGGTTGATTGGCCATGCTAAGAAATTGCCCCTTAGTGTCCAGGGATGCGTAGGTTAGAGGGATTAGTGGGTATAATATGTAGGGATATGGGGCTAGGGCCTGGGCGGGATTGTGTTCGGTGCAGGCTCGATAGATTGGAGGGCCTCTTTCTGCACTGTAGGGTTCTATGATTCTATGTAAGGACGCAGATTTCCTTCCTTAAAGGACGTTAGTGAAACAGATTGGTTTTCCAAATTCTGGATTTTTTTGATACAATTCAAGTTCCATCAAAAACCCAGCCTGCAGGTGCAGCAGGTGGTCAGGAAGGCGAATGGGATGCTGGCCTTCATAGCGAGGGGGATTGAATATAAAAGTAGGGAGGTCTTGCTGCAGCTGTATAGGGCATTGGTGAGGCCGCAGCTGGAGTACTGTGTGCAGTTTTGGGCGCCGCACCTGCGCAAGGATATTTTGGCCTTGGAGGGAGTGCAGAGGAGGTTTACTAGGCTGATACCGGAGTTGAGGGGGTTGAGCTATGAGGAGAGGCTGAATAAACTAGGCTTGTACTCGTTAGAGTTTAGAAGAATGAGGGGAGATCTCATTGAGACGTATAAGATGATGAATGGGATGGATAGGATAGAGGTGGAAAGACTCTTCCCGCTCAAAAAAGACAGTAGGACTAGGGGGCACAGCCTCAAGATAAAGGGGGGGCAGTTCAGAACGGAGTTGAGGAGGAACTTCTTCACTCAAAGGGTGGTGAATCTCTGGAATTCTCTGCCCGTTGAAGTGGTGGAGGCTGCCTCGCTAAATATTTTTAAGAAGCGGGTTGATGGGTTTTTGATAAGAGAGGGGATTAAGGGTTATGGGGAGAGGGCGGGAAAGTGGAACTGAGCCACGACAGATCAGCCATGATCTTATTGAATGGCGGGGCAGGCTCGAAGGGCCAGATGGCCTACTCCTGCTCCTATTTCTTATGTTCTTATGTTCTTATCTGCATGGCAGCATTCAAACCCAGGACCCCAGAACATTAGTTGAGTTTCTAGATTAATAGTCCAGCAATAATTCTCAGCCATTGCCTCCTTTAATGATTCTCCATTACCTAGCACTTGCACAACACAAATGTTACTTGCCACCTATCAGCCCAAGCTTGGATATATCCAAGTCTTGCTACATATGGAAATAGACTTCTGTTTCAGTGGAGTCACAAATGACACTGAACATTGTGCAGTCATTGGAAGAAAAGTCATCACTGATGCAGCAGTTGAAGATGGTTAGGCTCTGGACACCAGGAATGCCTGAAGTGATGCAGACAGTGAAGGCAGCAAATGGTATGTAAGAACATAAGAACTTGGAGCAGGAGTAGGCCATCTGGCCCCTCAAGCCTGCCCCGCCATTCAATAAGATCATGGCTGATCCTTTCATGGATTCAGCTCCACTTATCCACCTGCTCACCATAACCCTTAATTCCTTTACTGTTCAAAAAGTTATCTATCCTTGCCTTAAAAACATTTAATGAGGCAGCCTCAACTGCTTCACTGGGCAGGGAATTCCAGAGATTCACAACCCTTTGTGTGAAGAAGTTCCTCCTCAACTCAGCCCTAAATCTGCTTCCCCTTATTTTGAGGCTATGCCCTGTAGTTCTAGTTTATCTTATCTATCCCCTTCATAATCTTATAGGTTTCTATACGATCTCCTCTCATTCTTATGAATTCCAATGAGTATAACCCCAATCTACTCAGTCTCTCCTCATAAGCCAATCGGAATCAACCTATGAATCTCCTCTGCACCCCCTCCAATGCCATATATCCTTTCTCAAGTAAAGAGACCAAAACTATACACAGTACTCCAGGTGTGGCCTCACCAGCACCTTATACAGCTGCAACATAACCTCGCTGTTTTTAAACTCCATCCCCCTAGCAATGAAGGAGAAAATTCCATTTGCCTTCTTAATTACCTGCTGCACTTGCCAACCAACTCCTTGAGATTCCTGCACAAGGACATCCAGGTCCCTCTGCGCAACGGCATACGCAATTTTTTACCATTTAAATAATAGTCCATTTTGCTGTTATTCCTACCAAAATGGATGACCTCACATTTACCAACATTGTACTCCATCTGCCAAACCCTCGCACACTCACTTAGATTACCTGTATTCCTTTGCAGACTTTCAGCATCCTCTGCACTTTGCTCTGCCACCCATCATAGTGTCATCTGTGATTTTTGCCACACTACACTTGGTCCCCAACTCCAAATCATTTATGTAAATTGTAAACAATTGCGATCCCAACACTAATCCCTGAGGCACACCGCTAGTCACTAATGTTGGCCTTCACTGCAAGAGGATTCAAGTACAGGAGCAGGAATGACTTGCTGCAATTATACAGGGCCTTGGTGAGGCTACACCACGGGTTTTGTCTGCAGTTTTGGTCTCCTTATCTGAGGAAGGATGATCTTGCTGTAGATAGAGTGCAGAGAAATTTTACCAGACTGATTCCAGGGATGGATGGGGAGAAATTGACTCAGTGAAGTTTACAGGATAGATGCAGAAAGGATGTTCCCGATCGTGGAGGTGTCCAGAACCAGGGGTCATAGTCTAAGGACAGAGGGATAAATCTTTTAGGACTGAGATGAAGAGAAACTTCTTCTCCCAGAGAGTGGTAAGCCTATGGAATTCGCGACCACAGGAAGTTGTTCAGGTCAAAACATTTATATTTTCAAGAAGGAGTTACGTATAGCTCTTGGGATGAAGGGGATCAATGAATATGGGGGAAAGCAGGATCTTACTACTGAGTTGATGATCAGCCAAAATCATAATGAATTGTGGAGCAGGCTAAGGGCCTATTCCTGCTCCTATTTTCTATGTTTCTAACAGTAGGAGCTGAGTGGGCCTGGCAAAACCCAAACTGAGTGTCAGTAAGCAGGCTATTGCTAAGCAAATTGATGGCCCCTTCCATTACTTTACTGATAGAGTAAACTGATGGACGGTAATTGGCCAGGTTGCATTTGTTCTGCTTCTAGTGTGCATGTATAGACATACTTGGGCAATTTTTCACATTGCTTGTTAGATGCCAATGTTGCAGCTTGATTTGTCTCCAAGTGATACACTGTTGTTAAGCAATGCTGTAAAACAATTTTCTAGTGTTTGATTCTGTATCACTCTTTCTATTTTAAAATAAATGATTCAATTCCAGAATGCAGAAGGTCATCGCTCATGACCTGCTCAAGACATGGTCTACTTGTGACCACAGCAGATAAATTTGTAGTCAACTTGCTGAAGGCTTTCTTCCAGGGCTCTGGCAGTGTCACTGCTGAAATGACGACGAGGCATTTGAGAACAGCTCAAATATTTGCTACCAAGCCAGGGTGGTAAGGTTCTTTCAGGAAACCATCCATCACATAGATGACTTACTTGGTCTCCACAATGGAACTGTGCTAAATACTGCCTTTTCACTCATTTCTCTTCAAGCAAATAGCTTGGCTTTTTAAATCAAGATCAGGGTGCCATGTGGAATCTCCTCACTATCTGGATAAAAAATACGTTATATGAAATGCATACTGATTTTCAGAGGAATTTGAAAAGATGTTCAAGAAGCTTGTCAGAAAAAATAAAGCATACAATACAAATGAAAATGTTGCAAGACAGAATCAACGGACTGCAGAACCAATCAACGGATTTGCAGAATCTATCAATAGATTCAAGAAAGAGAGAGATAAATATTTGCTAAAGAGCAGGATAGAGAGTTTTTGGGAAAAGATAGAAAAGCAGTTAGGATGAGATGGAAATCAACCATGATCACAGAGTGTGCTCGAAGGGCTGAATTGCCTACTCTCGCTCCTAATTCCTATGTTCCTAAGTAAAAAATTTGTTGAGCAAGAAAAGCTTCTCAAATTGGATAACTTTTGCAAATGGTGTATCCCCAGCTGGAATTTGGTTCACTTACCCTTGGTTGTGATTGGAACACAATCTTAAACTACAATAAGCAAAAATTGAATTTGACAAAAAAGAAAAATGTGTTAACAAAGATGGTTTCAATAGGGTGTAATTTTATGTTGGTTTAATTTTATGTTGGTTTAATTTCATGTTTCTGTGTAAGGAAGGGTCAACTAGTTTAATTCCTGCTGGACAAAGCTGTTTGTATGTGTGGGGATTTTAGTGTCAATTCAAACTGTGCTTCTATTGTGCTTACAGAAATTACATGAAAAGTAAATAAAAGCTGTGGCAGAAGTCAAAGTCATTGCTTGGCAAGTGGTGGCCACGTAAGGTAGGAAGGCTTTAGAATTCAGTTTATACCTGAATATTGCAATTGGAGATAGGACGCCAAGGAGTGAACATATCCCAATTCTGCCAGAAGACAAGCTGGACAGGACAAGGGAGCTGCAAAAGTAATTGCTAAAAGACTTCCCAAATGTTGGCACTGCAATTAAGTTACTGTGAAATTCCCCTACTCGCCACTCTCCGGCACCTGTTCAGGTCAATGCAACTAACGAGCACATCTTTCAGACTAAGAGGGGAAACCAGAGCACCCAGAGGAAACCCATGTAGACATGGGGAGAATGTACAAACTCCGCACAGATAGTGACCCAAGCCCAGAATCAAACCCAGGTCCCTGGCACTGAGAGGCAGGAATGCTAACCACTGTGCCATCGTGTCGACCCAGACAAAAATCCAGACAACAAAAAATGGCTTAACAAGACTGAAGTTAAAGGAACAGAGACCAAGAAGTTAAACAAGATACTCGTGACGCTGTGCCTTTAAGAAATGTATTTTTAATCATGTTCTCTGCAGTTTGTAAACAAGCCTGCTTTTTTTGTTTTTGTCATTGCCTCTGTGAGGTGTGTAGTGGCATCTTTTATTACTACTTAAATGACTTGCATGGGGTTTTGTTTATTTTTAATCAAGACCTAATGAATTCTCTGGGAGCTTACAACCCTTCCTGAATTGTATGGGAAAATTGATTGACAGGTCAGGTGGCACAGTTTTTTTCCCTTCTCCCAGTCATTCTTTTACTTTCAATTTCAGCTGCTTAGTTAGTTAGTTAGAAGCTGTTGGACTCCAGATTGAAAAGCAGTATTTCTGTGTCTCTCCCTTGCATTAGAAATTCTGGCAAGTTGTTTGCAATTTTTCTTGCCTTCCTGGAGTGAAATTTGGTGATTTGTTAGCTAGAAGCAAGCAGTGGCGCGATCTCTACCTCGAGGTGCTGGGAGTTCCATAATGAAACAGTCGGAGTTTCAATTTTCTAGCTAAAGGTCTAATTCACTGCAGGTATTGCAGAGCTGCAAAACCACTTGTGCATACTTATTTTCTGTGTTAAACCTGGGATGAGTATATGTTTATAAGGATGTTTATGTATTGGAACAGTGCATTTAGTTGTGAAGGTTTATACCATATCATGATTTTTTTCTTGTTTGTAATTGGTAAAAGTTATTGTTAATATTCTATATTTTTAAATAAACCTTTTTTGATAAAAGCTTCCCAGCGAGTCACTTGAGTCGTATCTGGAGTGAAATAGAGGCATAGAGTCATAGGAACATCTTCTGTAAGGAGTCAAGGAAGGAGAGAGCAAGGACAAAAACCAAAGATGGAAAAGGGAATAAGAAAAATGTTAGAGAAACCAAAGACAAAGTTCAAACAGAGCTATAGAGAAAAATATTGGGAGCAAGGCAAACAATGTTAAAAAGACAAGCTTAAAGGCTCTGTACCTTAATGCACAGAGTATTTGGAATAAAGTGGACTAATTGTGCAGATAGATATAAACGATATAACTGGGATTACGGAGACATGGCTACAAGGTGACCAGGGCTGGGAATTGAATGTCGCGGAATATTCAATATTTAAGAACATAAGAAGGATAGGCATAAAGGAAAAGGTGGTGGAGGGGCACTACTGATTAAAGAGGAAATTAATTAACACAATAGTGAGAAAGGTAATTAGCTCTGACAACGTGGAGTCTGTATGGATAGAGCTGATAAATAACAAGGGGCAAAAAACATTAGTGGTGTCATATATAGACCCCTAAACTGCAGTGGTGATGTTGGGAATGGCATTAAATACGAAATTAGTGATGCGTGTGATCAGGGAATATCAGTGATTATAGGTGATTTTAATCTGCGCATAGATTGGGCAAATCAAATTAGCCACAACGCCATAGAGGAGGAATTCTTAAGAGTGTACATGGGATAGTTTTCTTGACCAACATGTGGAGAAACTAACTAGAAAGCAGGCCATCTTACACTGGGTATTGTGTAATGATAAATGAATCATTGCCAATCTAGCTGTACAAGACCCCTTGGGAATGGGTGACCATAACATAATAGAATTTATTGAGATGGAGAGTAAAGTAGTTGATTTGGAGACTAGTATGCTGAATCTTAATAAAGGAAATTATGAGGAAATGAAGTGTGATTTAGCCATGATAGATTGGGGAGAGTTACTTAAAGGATGACAGTGGATAGGCAATGGCAAACATTCAAGGAACGCATGTGGAAACTGCAACGACTCTTTATTCCTGTCTGGCACAAAAGCAAAATGGGTAAGAAAGCCAAATCCATGGCTTACAAAGGAAATAAGAGACAGTATCCAATCTAAGGAAAACTCATACAGATTGGCCAAGAAAAATAATAGGTCTAAAGATTGGAAGTGGTTTAGAATTCAGCAAAGAAGGACCAAGGGATTGACTAAGGGGAAAATACAGTACGAAAGTAAGCTTGCAGGGAACATAAAGACTGACACTAAGAGTTTCTATAGATACGTGAAGAGAAAGAGGTTAAAGACAAATGTAGGTCCCCTACAGACAGAAAAGGGGGAATGTGTAATAGGGGACAAAGAAATGGCTGAGCAAGTGAATACATACTTTGTCATCACACAAGAGGATACAAATCAGATGCCAGAAATGTTGGAGAATGTGAGATTTAATGAGAAGAACTGAGGGAGATCAATATTAATAGAGAAATGGTGCTGATAAAGTTGACAGGATTGAAGGCAGATAAATCGCCAGGGTCTGATAATCTGCGTCCCAGAGTACTTAAGGAAGTGGCTCTAGAAATAGTGGATGCATTGGTCGTCATTTTCCAGGATTCTATAGACTCTGGAACAGTTCCTGCAGATTGGAGGTAGCGAATGTCACTCCAATATTCAAAAAGGGAGGTAGAGAGAAAACTGGGAATTATAGACAAGTAAGCTTAACATTAGTAGTGGAAAAAATTATCAAATCCATTATCAAGGAATTTATAGTAGAGCATTTATAAAGCAGTGGCAGGATCAGAGTGAGCATGGATTTATGTAGGGAAAATCATGCTTGACAACTGTTGGAATTCTTTGAAGATGTAACTAGTGGAGTTGACAAGGGGCATATTTAGACTTTCAGAAAGCATTTGACACAAGTCCAGCACAAGAGATTATTGTGCAAGATTAAAGCGCATAGGACTGGAGGAAGTGTATTGAGATGAATAGAAAACTAGTTGACAGACAGGAAACAATTTGATTTGATTTACTGTCACATGTATCAACATACAGTGAAAAATATTGTTTCTTGCATGCGATGCAACGCATACCGTTCACAGAAAAGGAAATGAGAGAGTGCAGAATGTAGTGTTACAGTCATAGCTAGTGTGTAGAGAAATATTGACTTAATGCAAAGTAAGTCCATTCAAAAGTCTGACAGCAGCAGGGAAGAAGTCGTTCTTGAGTCAGTAGGTATGTGACCTCAGGCCTTTGTACCTCTTTCCTGACGGAAGAAGGTGGGAGAGAGAAGGTCCAGGGTCTGTGGGGTCCTTAATTATGCTGGCTGCTTTGCTGAGGCAGCGGGAAGTGTAGACAGAGTCAATGGATGGGAATAGGAATTAATGGGCACCTTTCAAATTGGCAGACATTAACTAGTGGGGTATCACAGGGATTGCTGCTAAGACCTTAGCTATTCATAATACATATTAATGATTTGGATGAGGGAACAAAATGTAACATCTCAAAGTTTGCAGATGATACCAAATTGGGGGGAGGATGAACTGTGCAGAGATCTTTCAGAATGATCTGGGCAATTGGGTGAGTGGGCTAATCAATGGCAGATGCAGTATAATTTGGATAAATGTGAGGTTATTCACTTTGGAAGCAAAAACAAGGTGTCAGATTACTACCTGAATGGCTGTAAATTGGGAGAGGGGAATGTGCAGTGGGACCTAGGTGTCCTTGTGCACCAGTTACTGAAGGTAAGCACGGAGGTGCAACAGGCGGTAAAAAAGGCCAATGTCACGTTGGCCTTCATTGCGAGAAGCTTCGAGTACAGGAGCAGGGATGTGTTGTTGCAACTATACAGGGCCTTGGTGAGATCACACCTAGAGTATTGTGTCCAGTTTTAGTCTCCTTTTCTCAGGATGTTTATGATCTCGGGGCAGTGCAGTAAAGATTTACCAGGCTGATTCTGGGGATGGCAGAACTGATGTATGAGGAGAGATTGTTTTCAATGGAGTTGAAAATTAGGGGGGGATCTCGTAGAGTTTTATAAAATTCTAACAGGTCTAGACAGGATAGATACAGGGAGGATGTTCCCGATGGTGGGTGAGTTCAGAACCAGGGGTCACAGTCTGAGGATTCAGGTTAGACCATTTAGGACTGAGGCGAGGAGACATTTCTTCACCCGAAGAGTGGTGAGCCTGTGGAATTCATTACCACAGGAAGTAGTTGATGCCAAAACATTGAATGCATTCAAGAGGCAGTTGGATACAGCACTTGGGGCAAATGGGATCAAAGATTATGGGAAAAAAGTAGGATAAGGCTATTGAGTTGGATGATCAGCCATGATCGTAACAAATGGCAGAGCAGGCTCAAAGGGCCAAATGGCCTCCTTTTGCTCCTATCTTCTATGTTTCTAAGTTTATGCATACCTGCGCCTAATTCAAAATGCAAAACTTATGGTATAGGCTGATTTCATAAAACAACTTTCTGACCTGGATTATAACATTCAGATAAGGATAAGAAAGAATTCCAGATAAGGTGTTCCACATTAAAGATACAGTTGCAGTATTCAGATTTAAAATGGGAGCGCAGACTTGAGGTAAACCAAAGGTTTGGTGCCATCTTACAGTCTGAAAATCGATAGTTAAACAAATTGTGAAGAATTAATGCAACAACCAAGACAATGAAATATGGAAAGCAAAGTGGTAAAACCTGTAAGTAAATCCTTGATGGACACAACTGAGGGAACGCATTGTGTAAAAGATTTGAAAGTGTTTCTTACTGAAAGCAGAATCAGAAATTATTTGTCTGAAAGCCAGAGTTCAGTTGAGACAAGCTGGCTCACGGTATAAGAATCATCTGGGGAGATTTTGAGAAATCCACAGAAATTCACTCAGGTTCAGAGCCTGCCTGTGTGCGCGAAGGGACTTTGTGCTAATGAGATCTCTATAGCTCAAGATATACTTTGTAACCCACGTAGGCCTTAAAACCTGAGAAGATTGTGAAGCTAAGCCGGAAGTAACAATTTTCATAATCAAACTTTTCATGTTTAATATTTTCTTCTTAAAACTAATTAGCAGTCCTGTGATCCTGTTCCTCCACGTTTTCTTAACAAAGTAAAAGTTCCAATCTTTTGAGCCAAGATTCCATCCTGGGATCTTCCCGTCCAGTTACAACACCAACTGGGATCGTAACATTATGGGCTATTGGAGGAAAAGTGAGGAATAACAATTGTTTTTACAAAATGCTTTTGAACATTATAACAAACTTCAGAGGCTTCATTAGAAAAAGATGGATGCTGAGACAAGGAGTGATTGGAATTCACTAAAGCTTGTTCAGAGACAGATTTAAAAAGAATCTTAATGACAAGGAGATGGTCAGGAGAGAATTCAGAAAGGAACTGTTGTCAGTGGTAAAGTATATAAAAGGCCAGAATCACAGGAACTATAACGTCATGGCTACTACAATTATGGCCTCAACTCCACTTTCCCATCAAGTCCCCACAGAATTTTTTCAATAAGATCACCTTTCAATCTTTAAAAACCCATAGATACAGGCCAACCTGTTTAGAGTTTCCACACAAGATAACCCCTTCATCCCAAGAATCAATCTGGTGAACCTTCTCTGAACTCTTTGTAGGTCATTGCTTTAGGATAAGCAATGAGAAGAAATTACTTCTCTCAAAGGGTCATGAGTCTATGGAATTCACTACCCTAGAATGTGGTGAATGCTGGCACTCTGAACAAAGTCAAAGAGGTGGCCAAATTTTTAATTAGTAAGGGTTTGAAGGGCTATTGGTGAACAAGTAGAAAACTGGGAGGCTATGATTCTTATGACAACGAAAGCTTTGTTTTGCACTCATCTGAACAGACATAAAATGTCAAATTTCAAAGGGAACAATAATTTATGCCGCAAGACAGAGGGAATACTGATTGGTTGGCAAGTTGGCTCTGACTGTTTGAGATGTTGCCATGGCAAAAGAATTATAAGAATAAGAACGAAGAGCAGGAATAGACAATTCAACCCCTTGAGCCTGCTCTGCCATTAAATACGATCATGGTTGATCTCAGCTCAGTCTCCATTCCACTTACCTGTCCATTCAGCTTAGCCCTTCAAACCCTTACTAATTAAAAATATGTCCAACTCTTCCTTAGAGTCATAGAGGTTTACAACATGGAAACAAGCCCTTCGGCCCAACTTGTCTATGCCCCCCTTTTTTAACCCCTAAACTAGTCCCAATTGCCCGCATTTGGCCCATATCTCTCTATACCCATCTTACCCATGTAACTATCTAAATGCTTTTTAAAAGACAAAACTGTACCCGCCTCTACTACCACCACTGGCAGTCTGTCCCAGACACATACCACTTTCTGTGAAAAAAAACTTGCCCTTCTGGACCCTTTTGGATTCCCTTTGGTGGAATAAAAAATCCCAGTCTATCCAGGCTCTCCTTACAACTAGAACCATCGAGTCCCAGTAGCATCCTAGTAAATCTTTTCTGCACTCTTTCTAGTTTAATAATATCCTTTCTATAATAGGGTGACCAGAACTGTACACAGTATTCCAAGTGTGACCTTACCAATGTCTTCTACAACTTCAACGAGACGTCCCAAGTCCTCTATTCAATGTTCGGACCAAAGGAAACCAAGCACGGTGAATGCTTTCTTCACCACTCTATCCACCTGTCACTGCATTTTCAAGGAGCGATGAACCTGTACCCCTAGATCTCTTTGTTCTGTAACTCTTCCCAACGCCCTACTATTAACTGCGTAAGTCCTGCCCTGGTTCTGTCTACCAAAATGCAATACCTCACATTTATCTAAATTAAACTCCATCTGCCATTTGTCAGTCCACTGGCCCAACTGATCAAGATCATGTTGCAATCAGAGATAACCTTCTTCACTGTCTACTATGCCACCAATCTTGGTGTCATCTGCAAACTTATTAACCATGCCTTCTATATTCTCATCCAAATCATTAATATTAAAGACAAATAACAGTGGACCCAATACCAATTCCTGAGGCACACCGCTGGTCACAGGCCTGCAATTTGAAAAACAACCCTCTACAACTTCCATCATTAAGCCAATTTTATATCCATTTAGCTACCTCATCCTGGATCCCATGATATTTAACAACATACCATACAGTATCGTGTCAAAAGCCTTGCTAAAGTCCATGTAGACAATTTCAACTGCACTGCCCTCATCGGCCTTCTTGGTTACCCCTTCAAAAAACTCAATCAAATTTATGAGACACGATTGTCCACTTACAGACTCGTGACCCTTTTAGAGTAGTAATTATTTTCCTCACCTCTGATTTAAGTCTGCTAACCCTTATCCTAAAACTATGACCTCTTGTTTTAGATTACCCCACAAGAGGAAACATCCTCTCCATGGTTATTTTGTCAATTCTCCCTTATATCTTGTACACCTCAATTAGCTCTCCTCTCATTCTTCCAAACACCAGAGAATATAGGCCTAAACTAATCAATTTCTGTTTGTAAGTCAATCCCATCATCTCTGGAATCAATTTGGTGAACGTTCTCTGAATCACCTCCAATTCAATTATATCACTCCTCAACTAAGGGGACCAAAGTTGTACACAACATTCTAAGTGTGGTCTCACTAATGTTTGTGTAGTAACAACAAAACTTCACTCCTTTACATGAGCATGTGTGTTTCCGGCTTACTCCCAATCTCAGGATTCTCACTCACCCTCATCCCTACACGCCAACAGATATTTGCACTCACTCCTATAGTGGTTGGGTGAGTGAATGAGCACCCAAAGATTAGGAATAAACCAGCCACACATGCATGCAAACCCTCTTATGCCAACGATCATCTTTGTCCATTACTCTATTTTCAATATCAATTTATTGCTTTGACACTGCTTTATTTTTGCTCAGTAACTTGTTTCCTTTCTTCATACTCAACCCTTTTTTAAGATCCTGATCTTTCTGAAATTTGCTCATTGTCCTCTGAGTGAGGAAGAAATGGAGAAATGGCAGAACCCTTAAGAATATTGATAGGCAAAGGGATTTAGGTGTACAGGTACACAGGTTACTGAAAGTTGCAATGCCAGGTGGAGAAGATAGTCAAGAAGGCATACGGCACGCTTGCCTTCATCGGCCAGGACACTGAGCTTAAAAACTGGCAAGTCATGTTGCAGCTTTATATAATGTTAGTTAGGCCGCACTTGGAATATGGTGTTCAATTCTGGTCACCACACTACCAGAAGAATGAGGAGGCTTTACAGGGGGTACGAAAAAGATTTACCAGGATGCTGCCTGGCATTAGCTATGAGGAAAGATTGGAGAAACATGGGTTGTTCTCACTGGAACGACAGGGGTTGAGGGCCAAACTGAAAGAAGTCTACAAGATTATGAGGGGCATGGACAGAGTGGATAGTCAGAAACTTTTTCCCAGGGTGGAACAGTCAATTACTAGGGGGCACAGGTTTAAGATGCGAGGGGCACTATTTAAAGGAGATGTACAAGGCAGATGTTTTACACAGAGATTAGTGGATGCCTGGAACTCATTGCCAGGGACGTAGTGGAAGCGGATACAGTAGTGACTTTTAAGAGGCGTCTTGATAAATACATGAATAGGATGGGATTAGAGGGTTATAATTCCTGGAAGGGTAGGGGGTTTTAATTAAGTTGGGCAGCATGGTTGGTGCAGGCTTGGAGGGCTGAAGGACCTGTTCCTGTGCTGTAATTTTCTTTGGTCTTTGAGACGTATCCAATTTACTGTGAACTTTTACAAAACATTGGTTCAGCCTCAGCTAGAGTACCATGTCCATTTCTGGGCATCACAATTTAGGATGTAAAGGCTTCAGAAAGGGCACACATACCATTTGAGAATAATTCTGGGGATGAAGGCCTTCAGTTACATGGAAAGATTGGAGAGGCTGGGATGTTCTCCTTAAGCGACATGACAATTTCACAGTCAGCAGGGTGGCATAGTGGTTAGCACTGCAGTCTCACAGCAAAGGAACCAGGTTTGATTCCCAGCTTGGGTCACTGTCTGTACAGAATCTGCACATTCTCCCCATGTCTGCTTGGGTTTCCTCCAGGTGCTCTGTTCCCGCACACCCCCAGTCTGAAAGACATTCTGGATAGGTAAACTGGCCATGCTAAATTCTCCTTCTGTGCACCCAAACACCTGGATTGTGGTGACTAAGGGATTTTCACAGTAACTTAAATGCAGTGTTAATGTAAGCCTATTTGTGATACTAATAAGTAAACTTAAACTGAATTGCACCTCATAGCTAAGACCCTCCATACCAAGCAACATCCTGGTAAACCTTTTCTGCACTCTCTCCAAAGCCTCCATGTCCTTCTGGTAGTGTGGTGACCAGAACTGGGTGCAGTGTTCCAAATGTGGCCTAACCAACGTTCTACATAACTGCAACATCATATGCCAACTTTTATACTCTATGCCCCGTCCAATAAAGGCAAGCATGCCACATGCCTTTTTCACCACCTTTTCCACCTGTGTTGCCACCTTTAAGGATCTGTGGACTTACACACCCAGATCCCTCTGTGCATCTATACTCCTGATGGTTCTGCCATTTATTGTATAGCTTTCCCCTGTATTAGATCTACCAAAATGCATCACTTTGCATTTGCACTAAATTAAATTCCTAGAGAGCAAGGAAGCAGAGACGATGAACGATATCAAAAGGAAAATTGGTGTTATCCAGGTCGGAAACTCCAGGATATTTTGTGATGTTAGCCAAGACCATACATTTTGCAATTTGAATTTTACTAGGGTAAGCATGAGATGTTTCATTTCAGCTATGATTCAAATGACCCACTAGGGAGCTTTTATCAAACAAAGTTTATTTAAGAAAATAGTTAGCGTATAGAAAAAAAAATAAGCAATAGCTTTTACCAATTACAAACAATAAAAAAAGTAATGATATTGTATAAACTTTAACAACTAAATGCATTGTTCCTCCTTATAAACGTACCTCTGCCGCAAGTTTAGCATAGAAAATAAGAATGCTCACGCAATACTGGAACTTAGTCCTTTGGTTGGAGAATTGAAATTTAACTTCCCAGCCATGTAACTTCCCACAGACCTTGGGGTAATGCCACTGCTGTCCTCTTGCCTTTAGCCAGCAAACCTATGCAAGAGATACAGGCAATCCTTGCCTCTAGTTAGTAGCTAGCAATCCACCAATAGCAGAATTTCCACTCAAGAAAGAAGACCTGCTTCCAGCTAGCCAGCAGAATTTATAATACTAGGGAGAGAAACACAAACTTTGTCAGTCTGGATTTCACACAGCTTCTAAATGAAGCTTTAAAAAAATCTGCCCTACCTGACCTGTTAGTCATTCTTCCCACTAACATTTCAAAAGGCTCGTAAACTCAAAACTCCAGGACATCACATTAGGCCCAGATTAAAATTAAAACCCCATTTACGCAGCAATAAAAGGACATTTAAGCAGACAGCTGAGCAACAATGAGAAAAAAGCTGCTTACAAACTGCAGAGAGCATGATTTGAAAAAACATTTCTGATAAGCACAGTACCATCACACAAGGCAGGAACTTGAGGGAATTAAACTTGTGGCTACAGGTATAGGACTGACTGGTTTATGCCACAGAGTGCCAGCCTGGAGTTAATGGGGCAAATGACCTCCTTGTGTATCACAACGACTTTGTGACTCTATGACATGAGGAAAACCTTTTTTGGGTAGCGAGGGGTTAGGATCTGAATTATAAATTCTCCATTCTCTGCCTATCATGTCTTTACTAATCTTTCCCTTTTCACATATCGATAACAGTCTTTATGTTCCTTGTCAATTTAGTTTTATCTATTTTCTCTTTTATCAATAGCTTGCTTCTCTTTTGCTGAATTTTAAAGAAGCCCCACTCCTCAGGCTTACTACTTTTTTGGCAATTTTCTAAGTCCCTTCCTGTGATCTGATAGAATCCTTAACTTTTGTTAGCCATAGGGGTGGCACGGTGAAACAATGGTTAGCACTGCTCCCTCATAGCACCAGGGGCACAGGTTCAATTCCTGGCTTGGATAACCGTCTTTGTGGAGTCTGCATGTTGTCCCCGTGTCCATGTGGATTTCCTCCAGACGGTCCTGCTTCCCCGCTGTCTGAAAGGCATGCTGGTTAGGAGCCAGGCTAAATTCTTCCTCAGTGTACCTGAGCAGTGGTTCCCCAGTCTACCTCAGCCAACTTGACGTTCACAGGTAGTTTCCTTTGTTCATATTAAAACTATACACTTTCAAACTGAATGTAAAATATTTAATGCATTATGATGATCACTCTTCCCTCAAGGCTCCTTTACATCAAGATTAGCCCTTGCTCATTGCATAAGAACATAACAACATAAGAAATAGGAGCAGGAGTAGGCCATCTACCCCCTCGAGCCTGCCCCACCATTCAACAAGATCATGGCTGATCTGAAGTGGATCAGTTCTACTTTCCCACTTTCTCCCCATAACCCTTAATTCCCTTGTCTATCAGAAACCTATCTACCCATGACTTAAATATATTCAGCGAGATAGCCTCCACCACTTCAGTGGGCAGAGAATTCCAGAGACTCATCACCCTTTGAGTGAAGACGTTCCTCCTCAACTCTAATCTAAACTGCCCCCCCCCCCGTTATTTTGAGGCTGTGCCCTCTAGTTCTGCTATCCTTTCTAAACAGGAAGAATCTCTCTACCTCTACCCTATCTAGCCCCTTCATTATCTTATATGTCTCTACATTCCCCCCCCTTCAGCCTGCTAAACTCCAACGAGTACAGACCCAGTCTATTCAATCTCTCCTCATAGGCTAACCCCCTCATCTCCGGTATCAGCCTGGTGAACCTTCTCTGCACTCCCTCCAAGGCCAATATATCCTTTCGCAAATGCGGCGAGCAAAACTGCACACTGTACTCCAGTTGCAGCCTCACCAGTGCCCTGTACAGTTGCAGCAAGACCTCCTTGCTTTTATATTCTATCCCCCTCGCTATAAAAGCCAACATTCCATTCGCTTTCTTGATCAACTGCTGCACCTGCAGACTGGGTTTTTGCGATTCGTGCTCAAGGACCCCCAGGTCCCTCTGCACCATAGCATGCTGCAGCTTTTCGCCCTTTAAATAATAATCCCTCTTTCTATTATTTCTACCAAAATGGATAACCTCACATTTGCTAACATTATACTCCATCTTCCAGGTCCTCGTCCACTCACTGAACCTATCCAGATCTCTCTGCAGACTTTCCGCGCCTTCCACGCAATTTGCTTTTCCGCTCATTGCGTGGAAGGCACGGAAAGTCTGCAGAGAGATCTGGATAGGCTCAGTGAGTGGGTGAGGACCTGGCAGATGGAGTATAATGTCAGCAAATGTGAGGTTATCCACTTTGGTAGAAATAATAGTAGGAGGGATTATTAAAGGGCAAAAAGCTGCAGCATGCTACGGTGCAGAGGGACCTGGGGGTCCTTGAGCACGAATCATCATCACGGATGGAAAATAGCTCATTCTCTACTCAGTTCCTCAACATACTGTTCCAGAAGACCATTGTGTATATTCTAGAAATTTGTCCTGCTCAGCATTAACACTAATTAAGTTTATCCAACCTACATGTAAATTGAAGTCTCCCATGATTACTGCATTGCCCTGTTACATGCATGACTTAGAACTATATCACCATTCCTTCACTACCACTGGATCAAAATCTTGGAACTCCCTTCCCAACAGTACCATGGGTGTGCCGATATCAAATAGACTCAACAGTTTAAAACAACAGCTCACCACCACCACCACCAAGATCAATCGGTGATGGCAATAAATACTGACCTGGATGGCGACATCCACATCCAGTGAAAGAATAAAACAAATCCTTGGCGAAAGTAGGGGGAGAAAACATTGACTGCAAACCTGCACCAAACAGGAAGCATATTTAATATCTTCTCTAAATCGTGGGAAATTAGGACTATTCTAACGTTGCCAATCATAGCCATACCACCATTACCAAAAACACTGACCCTTAAGTTTATTCAATTGTGATTTAACTCGAGATGAAAAATTGTGTAATTAACCCATTTTAGAACGATCAACTCAGATCTGCTCATCTAAATTGCTATCTTAGGTTTCAGACCAGCAAGCCAGCTAAATTTCTCCCATAAAACTGTCCAAATACTTATTCTTTGCCATCAGTAACTATATTTTATAATGAGTGCAATGCCCGTGACACATTGGCTTTGTCCTTATTAGGGAAAGGCTTAGAATCCACTGCTTAAAATGGGAGATGAAACAGTTACCACATCAACTTCTAATATTTCACAGAAAATAGCTTTCATACTATAAATACCCAGGTTTTAAGTCATGCTTTAATAATCACAAGCACTCTGCATATAGTTTCACTGCTGTGCAGACACACAAACATTAGCTGCAAAGTAATATTTTAACCCTTTCCTTCATTCACACCCATGAAACCTTTCCTTACACGAAGGACTGAACAACTTTTAATCAGAGAAACAGGGACGTAAAGACTACCAACAGCACTGTACCACAGTGGTTAGTACTGCTGCCTCAACGCCAGGAACCCAGGTTTGATTCCTAGCTTAGGTAACTATGTGTGGAATTTGCACGTTCTCCCTGTGTCTGTGGGGGTTTCCTCTGGGTGCTCCAGTTTCCTCTCTCAATCCAAAGATGTGCAGGTTAGGTGAATTGGCCATCTAAATTCTGCCTCAGTGAACCCAAACAGGCACTGCAGCATGGTGACCAGGAGATTTTCACAGTAACATCACTGCAGTGTGAATGTAAGCCTACTTGTGACTAATAAATAAAAACTTTAACTTTAAAAACTTTAAACTTGAATGCAATCCCAAATAAGTTAATCATAATGGCTTATGAATCATTGCCAATCTCTATCAGTCTGGAAAATGTGTATTAATGTAACCTGGATTCAAGTTATTAATAATGCAATTCAGCATCTTAAATAACAGAATCTCACAGCATCTTGATGTGCTTTGGGTATTAGCATTTGGACACTAGTAGCACATGTTTCCAAGTCCAAAGGTTCGAGCCCCATTTAAGAAATTTGGGTATCTGATTTTGATAGACATCACAGTGTGACACTATGTACTGTTGCTTTTTTTTAACCAATTCGTGGAATGTAGTCATCTGTTAATTCAAGTATTAATTGTTATTACTTACTTGCCCTCGAGGAGGAGAGAGCGGTCAAGAATCAACCACACTGCTGTGGCCTTGAAGCACAGATTTGCTTTCATATCAGTGAACCAGATGGGTTTTACAATAATCCAATTGTTTCAGGGTTATCCATAAGATATTAATACTTTATTCAAGATTTATTTAATTGAATTCAAATTAATCATAGTGGGATTTTGATTCATGCCTCTGGACCATTAGTCCAGTCCTCTGAATTACTTGCCTAGTAACAAATATGACACCATTCATGAAATAGGGAGTTGTCTTTTGAATTTACTATTAAACAAGGTCTCCATCTGTCCTTTCAACAGACATTAAAAATAATGGTCCCATAGCACTTTTCAGAGAGGTTCAAGGCAGTTATTCTATTGCTCTGGCCAAAGTTATTCCCAACAAAAGCAAAGATAACTTCTCATTCTGGCTGTGCCCAAATTGGTTGCCAAGCACATTCCATTGGACCACAAGATGTAGGAAGAGGAGTAGGCCATTCAGCCCCTTGAGCCTGTTCCACCATTCAATAAGATCAATGCTGATCTGACATTTCTCATGTCCACTTTCATGCATTTTTCCAATAACCATTGATTCCCATATTGATCAAAAATTGATCTCAGCCTTAAATATACACAAGGACTTTGCCCCTATACCTCTGTGGCAAGGCGTTCCAAAGACTCAACCTTTTGAGAGAAGAAATTCCTCCTCACCTCAGTCTTAAATTGATGCATCTTTATTTTGAGATTACACCCTCTAACGTTAGACTCTCCCATGAGGGGAAAGATCCTCTCAGCATTTACTCTGTCAAGTTTCTCAAGAATCCACTATGCTCCAATGAAATCACTTCTCATTCTTATAAATTCCGATGAGTAAAGACCCAATCTGTTTAACCTTGCCTCATAAAACAATCCCTCCATACTAGGATCACCTTAGTGAACCTTCTCTGAACTGCCTCCAATATCTTTCCTTAAATAAGCAACCTTAAGTGCTCACAGCACTCCAGATGTGGTCATACCAGTACCTTGTATGGTTGCAGCAAGACTTTTCTATTCTTATACTCCAACCCCCTTGAAATAAGGACCATGATGTTGAGATGCCGGCACTGGATTGGGATGGAGGACAAGTAATAAGTCTCACAGTACTAGGTTAAAGTCCAACAGGTCTTTACAGATGCAAACAATGTGTGTGGAAAGAGGGTTAAGCACAAGTTAAAGAGGTGTGAACTGTCTCAAGCCAGGACAGTTAGCAATATTTTGCAAGCTCAGGAAAGTTGTGGTGGTTACAGATAGAACATAGAACATAGAAAATTACAGCGCAGAACAGGCCCTTCGGCCCACGATGTTGCGCCAACCAGTTAGTTAAAAAACAATGACCCACTAATCTAAACCAATCCCTTTTCGTCCATAAACCTATCCACGGATCTCTTAAACGCCCCCAAACTAGGCGCATTTACAACTGCAGCAGGCAGGGCATTCCAATCCCTCACCACCCTCTGGGTAAAGAACCTACCCCTGACATCCATCCTATAACTACCCCCCCTTAATTTAAAGCCATGCCCCCTCGTGCTAGCTTTAGCCATGTGATAGTGTGACATGAACCCAAGATCCCGGTTGAGGCTGTCCTCAGGTGCATAACTTGGCTATCAGTTTCTGCATGGCAATTCCGCATTGTCGTGTGTCTTGAAGGCCACCTTGGAGAACATTTAACCAAAAATCAGAGGCTGAATGCCCTTGACTGCTGAATGTTTCCCTGATGTGGATTCCCGACGGAAGGGGAACACTCCTGCCTGGTGATCGTCGAGAAGTATCCGTTCATCTGTTATCATAGCGTCTGCATGGTCTCGCCAATGTACCACACCTCGGGGTATTCTTTCCAGCAGTGTAAGCCAATTTGTGACACTAATAAGTAAATTTTTTAAACTTTAAACCTTTATATCTGTGATAGTACTTTGATAGAGCTGAGCATTTATAGGCGGATCCTTTAATCTAGATGAAACATCAATATGCTTTTTAACCAACTGAGCAACTTAAAATCAAGTGTTTATGTACTGACATAAGAGGAGAGATTGTTGGATAATCAGCCATGATCACAATGAATAGTAGAACAAGCTTGAAGGAACCAAATGGCCTACCAAGGCTTCTATTTTCTATGTTTCTATCCACTTTGGTAGAGAACACAAAAATGCAGAGTATTTCTTAATGGAGAGAGACAGAGGTGTATTGATGTCCAACAGTGCCCTTGTTCAAAAGTTACTAAAAATCGACAGGCAGGCGCAACAAGAAATTAGGAAGGCCAATGGTATATTAGTCTTCAGTGCAAGAAGATTTCAAATACAGGAGTAAAGAAGTGTTGCTGCAGTTGTATAGAGCCTTGATGAGACTGTACCTGGAGTGTTGTTACAGCTGGGCGGTCTAGCACCAGGGGGCACTAATTAAGACCAAGATAAGGAGGATTTCCTCACTCAAGAGGCTGGTGGATCCTGGGATTTTCAACCCCAGAGGGCTGTGCAGGTTCAGTCACCAAGAATGCTCAAGACAAAGTAGACACATTTTTAACTATTAAATATAGAAAGGGACGTGGGAACAACACAGGAAAATGGTATTGAAGTAGATGATCAGCCACGGTAGCCATCAATCATCTAGTCGAATGGCAAAGTAGGCCCAGGGAGGTTGAATGATATGCTTCCTGCCCCTACTTCTTGTGCTCCGATTGTGGCTGCAACAGCAAATCAGAGACTGGCAAATCTGTGATGAGTAACTCAACTACTGAATACACAAAGCCTGTCCACCATCTACATAGGCATAAAGAGAAGTGTGATAGAATATTCACCACAGTTACATTGCATACCATCTACAGCAAGCTGCCAAGACTCCTCGGAAAGGAACTTCCAATACCTGTTAGGACCCAGACCAGAAGATACAAGATGTTTTAAAAAGATAGCTTATACCTTAAATTTTTACATTTGGATTTGGCACAGGTGAGCATAAGGTTGTTTCACTCCAGGTATGATTCAACTGACCCGCCAAGAAGCTTTCATCAAGCAAAGTTTATTTAAGAACACAGCTAAAATATAAGGAAAATAGCTTAACTTTTACTGGTTACTGGATTCAAACATGGATACAGCACAGCATAGCAGCACAATGGTTAGCACTGCTGCCTCACAGAGCCAGGGTCCCGGGTTCAATTTTAGCCTCGGGTGACTGCATGGAGTTTGTATGTTCTCCCTGTGTCTGTGTGGGTTTCCTCTGGGTGCTCCGATTTCCTCCCACAGTCCAAAGATGTGCAGGGTAAATGGGCTTGCTAAATTGCCTCTCAACATCGGGGGATTAGTGTGCAAATATGTTTATGGGGTTAGGGCCTGTGTGGCGTTAATGGCCTCCTTCTCCATTGTAGGGATTCTATTAAACCTTAACAGCTAACTGTCCATGATGTTCCAAATCAAACATCCTATAAACATACACACAGCCCCTTCTAGACTTGGCACAAAAAGCAAGTATACGCACATGATGCTGGATCTTCAGCTTTTTAACACCCAAAATAAATTGGTCCTTTGAATATTGGAACAAATTTTCAAGGTTTCCCAGACCTGGAACATTTCCAAAAACCCACTGAAAAGAAAGAGAGAGAGAGAGGCGGAGTGCGCCAGAGAGAGAGACGGGGAGCGAGCCGGAGAGAGAGAGAGGGAGCACGCCGGAGAGAGGGAGGGAGGGAGGCAGCAGAAGCGCTCCAGAGAGAGGGAGAGAGACAGAAAGAAAGAGCACGCTCCAGAGAGAAAGTGAGAGAGAGAGAGAGAGAGCGAGCGCACGCCGGAGAGACAGAGAGAGTGAGTGCCTTCCAGAGAGAGAGAGAGAGAGAGAGAGAGAGAGAGAGAGAGAGAGAGAGAGAGAGAGAGAAAGAGGGGTGGGGAGTGCACCAGGGAGAGGGGGGTGGGGAGCGCGCCAGGGAGAGAAAGAGAGAGGGGGAGGGAGTGCACCGGAGAGACAGAGAGAGGGAGGGAGCGCGCCGGAGGAAGAGAGAGAGAGAGAGGGAGGGAAGGAGAACGCCAGAGAGAGAGAGAGAGGGGGAGCGCGCCAGAAAGGAAAAGAGAGAGATAGAAAGAAAGAGAGACACTGCCTGCTTCCTGCAGCTTCTAAGAACTCACAGACAGCAGAATTTTCAACTCCAGCGAGGGGTATGGGGGGTACTGTTGCTGCTCTCTACCTCAGCCTACTACTTAAAACCCAAACTAAATACCTGGGACCTTTCTGTGGGGAGAAAACTGTCCCCAGGCATCACATGACCTGTCAATCATGCTCCACCCAGCAATGCCAAAAGAATCATAAAACTCCAGGACCCTGCATTAGGCCAGATTAAAAATAAACATGATGTCATTTATACTGAATCAGTGACAATATAGGACATCGATTACATACAAACGTACCAATAAGATGCTAGGAGCTGCTTCGAAAACCTGCAAAGAAGCATGATTAAAATACATTTCTTAAAGGTGCAGTGTCATCACGACTCACAATATAAGGGCAAAGACAGAAGATATATGGACCAGTGGAGGTCCCTCAATGGGGTCCTCTCACTTAACATTGGGGAGCTGAGGTGAAGGGTCTTGTACGTAATAGTCCCTTATGGCCGGTTACACTGCTTCATCGACTCCCACGGATACCTGCTCTTTTCTTGATCTTGTCAAATCTGTGGACCATGTGTATATAGGCTGTTTTAGATTGCTCTCCCTTTTCAATTTCTTAAAAAATCCTTTGTTACAGTTTCATTTGCACTTCAGTCCTACAGTCCTGATCTACGGGCGCATGGTGTAGAAAAAGGTGGGGAAGAGCCTCCTCGTGAAACTGCTCCTGGGCCTGGCCAATCATGCCATTAACAGATGAAGGTAGTGGGCAGTCAAGTGATCTGACTCTGGATGAGTTTGCAGCCTAGTGTCCCTGGAGACAGAGCATGTGGCACCATCATGGGCTTCCTTGCACACTGGGTACCAAAGTGACTGGGGTGCCTTAGTGACCTTTTTAAATCACAGTTATATATTAAGTAGGTGCAGCATGTGGTCAGGAAGGCGAATGGGATGCTGGCCTTCATAGCGAGGGGGATTGAATATAAAAGTAGGGAGGTCTTGCTGCAGCTGTATAGGGCATTGGTGAGGCTGCAGCTGGAGTACTGTGTGCAGTTTTGGGCGCAAAGATATTTTGGCCTTGGAGGGAGTGCAGAGGAGGTTTACTAGGCTGATACCGGAGTTGAGGGGGTTGAGCTATGAGGAGAGGCTGAATAACTAGGCTTGTACTCGTTAGAGTTTAGAAGAATGAGGGGAGATCTCATTGAGACGTATAAGATGATGAATGGGATAGATAGGATAGAGGTGGAGAGACTCTTCCCGCTCAAAAAAAACAGTAGGACTAGGGGGCACAGCCTCAAGATAAAGGGGGGGGCGGTTTAGAACGGAGTTGAGGAGGAACTTCTTCACTCAAAGGGTGGTGAATCTCTGGAATTCTCTGCCCGTTGAAGTGGTGGAGGCTACCTCGCTAAATATTTTTAAGACGCGGGTTGATGGGTTTTTGATAAGAGAGGGGATTAAGGGTTATGGGGAGAGGGCGGGAAGGTGGAACTGAGCCGCGACAGATCAGCCATGATCTTATTGAATGGCGGGGCAGGCTCGAAGGGCTAGATGGCCTACTCCTGCTCCTATTTCTTATGTTCTTATGTTCTTTAAGAGGCAGCCCCTTTTCCTTTTGTCCTTTGTTTGTTTAATTTAGTCTAATTCTTTAAACTAGCAGCACACTCCTATCCAATCCACATGAGTCCTGACTTGGAACAACATTGTAGTTCTTTCACTGTTGCTGGGTCAAAACTCTGGAACTTGATCCCTTCTAATTCTATCTTTCACCCTCATTCTATGCTTCTAAAACTTAATTCTAACTCTTTTAAACTCTCTAACAATGTTCTAATTACACTACATTCTGCATTCTCGCGTTTCCTTCTCTGTGAATGGAATGTTTTGTCTATATAGCACGCAAGAAACTATACTTTTCATTTGTATGCTAATACATGTAACAATATTAAAGCAAATCAAAATCTTAGACCTATGAGCACATATATATATATATATACCACAGACGGATTCGAGCAGATCAGGGTAGGTCACCACCACCTTCACAAAAGCGATGGGACGGGCAACAAATTCAAGCCTTTTCAAACAAACAGTTCCCATGAACGAATAAGAGAATTTTAATCTCTTCACCAATAATTTGGGGGCGTTTAAGAGGTCTGTGGATAGGTTTATGGACGAAAAGGGATTGGTTTAGGTTAGTGGGTCATTGTTGTTGTTTTTTTTAACTGGTCGGCGCAACATCGTGGGCTGAAGGGCCTGTTCTGCGCTGTAATGTTCTATGTTCTTAATAGTGGCCATGCTTTCAGCTCCCTAGCCCTAAACTGTAGAATTCCCTCCTAACATCTCTCCACCTCCTGTAAGATTTCCTTATAACCTGTTTTGACTCAGCCTCTAGTCACTTGACCCAATACCTCTTCAGGGGGCTCCTTGTCATTTTGCTTTTTAATGATCCAATGAAGTATCTTAGGACATTATATTCAAGGTGCTATGTAAATATAATTTGTTTTTAACAGCTGTGACATACACCTTCAAATGGACCACATCTACCAATCACAGCGCACGAATGACAGCAAACCATACAACTGTTCACATCTACATTCCATGAGGCAAAAATATTCTACAATGCCCGAGAATTAAATATTAAAGGCTTGCATTTCTCCATTTCACACAGGACGACTGTACAAAAACAGCTTTGATATGTGCCTCCTAATTTGTATTCCAGGAGGCATTATCTATGCACCAGCTCTCATTTGTCCGAGTGGATTAAGCTTTCATTGACTATTGTAATGTTCTATGTTCTATGTTCTATGTTCTATGTTCTATCCACAGATTGTAAAGAAATAATCCTGTACTTTTAGTGTTCCTTGGATACTTCAAAACATTTCACAACGAATTAATTATTTTGAAGCACAATCACTCAGTCAAATTACACAAAGCACAATCTAACAGATTAATACAATAAAAGCAAAATAAAAAACAAAATACTGTGGATGCTAGAGACTCAAACAAAACAAAAAATGTTCTGAAGAGGAGTCACACATACACGCATAGAAAGTTTCTAGGAGATCCCCTCTCACTCTTCTAAACTCCAGTGAATATTATCCTAATCGACAGAGTTTCTTCTCACATGACAGACCTGCCATTCCAGGCATCAGCCTGGCAAACTTTTGCTGCACATTCTCTAATAGCAAGGCCATCCTTCCTCAGATAAGGACGCAAAACTGCACACGATACTCCAGGTGTGGCCTAACACCCTATACAATTGCAACAAAACATCCCTGTTCCTATACTCAAATCCTCTCGCTTTGAAGGCCAACATATCATTTGCCTTACTTACTTTCTGCTGTACCTAGAACATAGAACATAACAGCACAGTACAGGCCCTTCGACCCTCAATGTTGTGCCGAGCTATGTCCAATCCCAAGATCAAGCTATCCCACTCCCTATCATTCTGGTGTGCTCCATGTGCCTATCCAATAATCACTTGAAAGTTCCTAAAGTGTCCGACTCCACTATAAGAACATAAGAAATAGGAGCAGGAGTAGGCCATCTAGCCCTTCGAGCCTGCCCCGCCATTCAATAAGATCATGGCTGATCTGTTGTGGCTCAGTTCCACTTTCCCGCCCTCTCCCCATAACCCTTAATCCCCTCTCTTATCAAGAACACATCAACCCGCTTCTTAAAAATATTTAGCGAGGCAGCCTCCACCACTTCAACGGGCAGAGAATTCCAGAGATTCACCACCCTTTGAGTGAAGAAGTTCCTCCTCAACTCCGTTCTAAACCGCCTCCCCTTTATCTTGAGGCTGTGCCCCCTAGTCCTACTGTCTTTTTTGAGCGGGAAGAGTCTCTCCACCTCTATCCTATCCATCCCATTCATCATCTTATACGTCTCTATTCCACACCCCAACCACTCTCTGAGTAAAGAAACTACCTTGGACATCCCTCCTACATCTCCCACCATGAACCTTATAGTTATGCCCCCTTGTAACAGCTACATCCACCCGAAGAAATAGTCTCTGCACGTTCACTCTGTCAATCCCTTTCATCATCTTATAAACCTCAATCAAGTCGCCCCTCGTCCTCCTCCGCTCTAAAGAGAAAAGCCCCAGCTCCTTCAACCTTTCCTCATAAGACCTACCCTCCAAACCAGGCAGCATCCTGGTAAATCTCCTCTGCACTCTCTCCAATGCTTCCACATCCTTCATATAGTGAGGTGACCAGAACTGAACACAATATTCCAAATGTGGTCTCAGCAACATCCGGTACATTTGCAGCATAACCCCACAGCTCTTAAACTCAAACCCCCGTTAATAAACGTGAACACACTATAAGCCTTTTTCACGGCTCTATCCACTTGACTGGCAACCTTCAGAGATCTGTGAATACGAACCCCAAGATCTCTCTGTTCCTCCACATTCCTTAAACCCTGCCGTTGACCCTGTAATCCGCAACCAAGTTTGTCCTACCAAAATGAATCACCTCACATTTATCAGGGTCAAACTCCATCTGCCACTTATCAGCCCAGCTCTGCATCCTATCAATGTCTCTTTGCAGCTTGCAAGAGCCCTCCATCTCATCCACTACTCCACCAATCTTGGTGTCATCAGCAAACTTACTAACCTACCCTTCAGCCCCCTCTCAAGTCATTCACAAAAAGCAGAGGACCCGGCACTGACCCCTGTGGTACAACGCTGGTAACTGGCCTTCAGTCTGAAAACTTTCCTTCCACCACCACCCTCTATCTTCTATGACACAGCCAATTACTTATTCAATCAGCCAAATTTCCTTCTATCCCACACACCCTTATCTTCTTCATGAGCCTACCATGGGGAACCTTATCAAACACCTTACTAAAATCCATGTATGTAACATCGACTGCTCGACCTTCATCCACACACTTAGTTACCTCCTCAAAGAATTCAGTCAAATTTGTGAGGCAGGACTTACCCCTCACAAAACCGTGCTGACTATCCCGGATTAAACTACATCTTTCCAAATGGTCATAAAAAACCTGCGTGCATACTTTCAGCGACTCACACACAGGCATTAAGGTGTCGCTGAGCATCCACCTCTCTCTCAATTTACACCCAGTCAAATAATAATCTGCCTTTCTATTATTGCCACTGAAGTGGATAACCTCATATTTATCCACATTATACTGCATATAGGAATGAGCAATAAATGCTGGCCAGCCAGCGATGCTCATGTCCCACAAATGAATAAAAAAAATGCCATGAATACACCCACTCACACGCAGAAGCATCTCTGTATCCTCCTCACAGCTCACCTGCCCACACAACTTTGTATCATCTGTAAACATGGAGATAATACCTTCCAAATCATTAATATACATGAACAGCTAAGGTCCTAGCACAATCATTGCGGTATCCCATTAGTCACTAGCCTGCCAATCAGAAAAATACTAATTTTGCCAACTCTTTGCTTCCTACTGCTAACCAGCTTTCTCAGTAACTTCAATGCAGTGTTAATGTTAGCCTACTTATAACAATAATAAACTTTTTAAGACACTACCTACAATCCCATGCATTTTAAACTTTACCTAGTAGTCTGCTATGTGATCCCTTGTCAAAAGCCTTCTGAAAGTCTAAATAAACCACATCCACCAATTCTCCTTGGTCAACTCTACCAGTCACACCCTCATAGAATTCCAATAAATTCATCAAGCATGATTTCCCCTTTGTAAATACATGTTGACTTTGTCTCATTATACCACCACTTTCCAAATGTTAAGCTATGAAAACCTTGAAAACAAACTCTGGTAACTTACCCAGTATTGATGTTAAGCTAACTGTCTATAGCTCCCTGTTTTCTCTCTACCTCCCTTTTTGAATAGCAGGCTTACGTTAGCTACCTTCCAATCTGTAGGAATCAGTCCAGTGTATAATGTATTTTGAAAAATGACCACCAATGGAATCTACTATTTCCAGGGCCACTTTAAGTAAACTGAGCTGTCAGGCCCTGGTGTTTTCAATCCCATCAATTGCCCCAAAATCATTTCTCTACTAATACTGATTTCCTTCAGCTCCTCACTAAAACATATTTCTCTCAGAACTTACGGTGCATTATTCATGTCTTCCTTCGTGAAGACAGAAGCAAAGTTGAAACATTAATTCTGTTTTCTCTCACCACAAATGCAAAACCTGAGTTTTTCCAGCATTTTTTGTTTTTGTTTGAAATAAAAGGGATGATCAGTTAACTCTCAGCTACACGGGCTGCATCTGCAGAGAGGAGTTAACATTCCAGATTTGGTCCAGATTTTGATGAAAGGTTGAAGCCATCTGCAGACTGCTTCCTTTTTTTTAAACTTACTGATAACCAGTTAACCCGTTATTGATGTTCATTCAGTGAAGAAATGTTGGTCTTAAGAAGCCGCTGCTTCTTTTCAAATAGCACAATAGGACCTTTCACATGCAATTAAATAGAAAGTACATCAGACAATACCACACCTTTATTACTGCTAGTGTCAGCCTAGATATATACTGAGTCTGAAATGGAGCTCATTGGATAATTTTACAAATTAGCAAAACTGATGGGCATCTGTAGCAAATAAATTTAAGAACACAAATGCAAGAAACCAGATCCTGAAATCCAAAACAAAATTTTAATTTGACCCAATATATTTACAATGATGACAAAACCAACTAGGTCTCAACCAACTGTAAATCTAAGAGATTAGAATGTAAATTGAGAGAGAGAGAAACCGGTCAAGTTTTCAAAGAAGACAAAAGCCATTGAAAGACTTTAAAAAATAGCAGTGTGCCTTACAGTTCTCAAGCTACTTTCACACTTTGGTAAGAACATGGCTGAATTTCTACATCAACTCCACTTTTGCTCCCTATCCCCTTAATTTCCTTCATGTCTATAAATTCAATGGCAGAACATTCACAGCCTTCTGGAATGGAGTACTCCAAAGATGCAGAACCTAAGTGAAGAAATTGTTCATCTTGGTCCTAAATTATTTGAATTTTATCATAAGACTAAGGCCCCAGTTTTTCTTCTCTAAAGAGCAGTACAGCACAGTGTATCAGGCAGTTACGTTAGCGACATTTAAGACTTATCTGGATAGACACATGAACAGACAGGGAAGTGAAGGATACAGGCAGTTGGTCTAGATCAGCACAGGCTTGGAAGACCAAATGGCCTGTTCCTGTGCTGTACTTCTCTTTGTTCTTTAGAGAAAAAAAATCTGGGGGCTTTAGTCTTATGATAAAAGTCAAATCATTTATGACCAAAGCAAGCAATTTCTTCACTTGGATTCTGCATCTTTGGAATATTCCATCGATGCAGAATCTAAGTGAAGAAATTGCTCATCTTGGTCCGAAATGATTTGACTTTTATCATAAGACTAAGGCCCCCAGTTTTTTTACTCTGAAGAACAGTATAGCAGAGGAACAGGCCCTTTGGCCCTCCAAGCCTGCGCCAATCACACTGTCCTAAAGCCAGGGAAACAACTTGACATCTAACCTGTTAAACCCCAAGAATTTTACACAGTTTAATTAGGAAGAAAATTCTGAATACAGAGCAGAATACACAACCAAACAGAAATGTTCAAAGCTTTTCAATATGTAATTCATTTGTGAAGGGTTAATCCTACTGCATTGTTACTCTAAAATTTAAACAACTTTACTGCTATAGTAATCGGTTGCCTTGCTATATAATGTAATGATAAAGATTATTTTTGCCATCGCTGGGGAAGGCAATTTCCTGACATTGCAATCATTAAACTTATTCAATACAGATCACTATTTTGTTCTCTATTTTAATTACAATAGGCTGAGGAAGCACTTTGGGACTGGACAAACACAACTCACGTGATTTTACCATTCATTAACCAAATGACAAGAGGAACTAACTTTAAAAGTAGTGTGAAACGTAATGCCTTTCACACATACCACTGAACTCAAGAAAAGTGAGCATAATTTACATACTTAAATACATTATGCTGATAATACCCCATAATTGGAAATACAATGAAGATATTCAATAGTTATGAATCCACTCTGATTTTTTTTAAAAAAAGCATGGGCTTTTAAGTTCTTTCTTCAATCTGTCATGATAACTACAACCTTCAACTCTGCACCCAGTTCAGTAACAATGCCCTTGAAACCAAATGCCAGTCTCCATCCAAGTCCAGTTTTTCCACTCAACGTTAATCTCTCCTGCAAATATTACAGGTTCTACGTAGACTATGAATTAAGCTAGCGCTAAATATAAAAAAGGATAGTAAGAGTTTTTATAAATGTATAAAGAGGAGGAGGCTGGCTAGGGTGAATGTTGGACCCTTAGAGAATGAGGGGGGGGATTTAGTGGTGGGGGAATGAGGAAATGGCTGAGGCCTTGAATAAGTTTTTTGCTTCGGTCTTCACGGAGGAGGACGCGAATAGTTTGCCGGGTATTAATGATGGAAAGATGGTACGAGTTGAGGGCCTGAATGAGATCGTCACTAGAGAGGTAGTGCTCGACAGACTAGTGGGACTGATGGTGGACAAGTCCCCAGGACCGGATGGAATGCATCCCAGGGTTCTGAAGGAAATGGCAGAGGTGATAGTGGATGCCTTAGTGATTATTTTCCAAACTTTGCGGGATTCCGGGGAAGTGCCGGAAGATTGGAAAACGGCTAATGTTACGCCGCTGTTTAAAAAGGGGAGCAGGCAAAAGGCAGGGAATTATAGGCCGGTTAGTTTAACATCTGTTGTAGGAAAAATGCTTGAATCCGTCATCAAAGAAATAGCGAGGCATCTTGAGAAGAACTGTTTGATAGAGCAGACGCAGCACAGATTCGTTAAGGGGAAGTCGTGTCTGACGAATTTATTGGAATTCTATGAGGATGTGTCTAGTGCGGTAGACGGAGGGGAACCGGTGGATGTGGTGTTTCTCAATTTTCAGAAGGCGCTAGATAAGGTGCCGCACAAAAGGTTGTTACAGAAGGTTAGGGGGCATGGAGTTGGGGGTAAGGTGTTAGCGTGGATAGAGGATTGGCTGTCAAATAGGAGGCAGAGAGTAGGTGTCAACGGGTGCTATTCGGATTGGCGGTTGGTGACTAGTGGAGTGCCCCAGGGATCGGTGCTGGGGCCTCAGCTATTTACCATTTATATAGATGATCTGGAGGAGGGAGCTGAGTGTAAGGTGTCGAAATTTGCTGATGACACAAAGTGGAAAAGCAAATTGTGCAGAGGGTGTAGAAAGTCTGCAGAGGGATCTAGATAGGCTGAGCGGGTGGGCGAGGACCTGGCAGATGGAATACAATGTTGGCAAGTGTGAGGTTATCCACTTTGGCAGGAATAATAGTAGGAGGGACTACTACTTAAAGGGCGAAAAGCAGCAGCATGCTACGGTGCAGAGGGACCTGGGGGTCCTTGTGCATGAGTCGCAAAAACCCAGTTGACAGCTGCAGCAGGTGGTCAGGAAGCAGCTGGCCTTCATAGCGAGGGGGATTGAATATAAAAGTAGGGAGGTCTTGCTGCAACTGTACAGGGCACTGGTGAGGCCACAGCTGGAGTACTGTGTGCAGTTTTGGTCACCGTACTTGCGCAAGGATATTTTGGCCTTGGAGGGAGTGCAGAGCAGGTTCACTAGGCTGATAGCGGAGTTGAGGGGGTTGAACTATGAAGAGAGGCTGAATAGACTGGGCTTGTACTCGTTGGAGTTTAGAAGGATGAGGGGGGATCTTATTGAGACATATAAGATGATGAAGGGGATGGATAGGGTAGAGGTGGAGAGGTTCTTCCCACTCAGAAGGGACAGCAGGACTAGAGGGCACAGCCTCAAGATAAGTGGGGGGGACAGTTTAGAATGGAGTTGATGAGGAACTTCTTCACTCAAAGGATGGTGAATCTCTGGAATTCTCTGCCCGTTGAAGTGGTGGAGGCTACCTCGCTAAATATATTTAAGACGCGGGTAGATAGGTTTTTGATAGGCAAGGGGATTAAGGGTTATGGGGAGAAAGCGGGAAAGTGGAACTGAGCCACTTCAGATCAGCCATGATCTTATTGAATGGCGGGGCAGGCTCGAGGGGCTAGATGGCCTACTCCTGCTCCTATTTCTTATGTTCTTAGAACATATCAAACTGCATAGAACTAGACACAAACTGCACATCCCACAGAACTAAGCAAGCTGTTGCTCAATGTCACCCAATTACAGACCTTATCCTTTAGAATGGATTGGAGAGCTATTAGAAATGCAACAGTACAGTCCATATCTTGACAACTTGAATTGCAGCAATAATCCATGTACGAGAATCCCAAGTCACACCATCACTGAAGTAGAACTTAATGAAGTGACTGAAAAAGTTCCAAAAACACCTGTTCTACAACTCACACAAGCTCAAAACAAAAGATGATTAACACACAACAACAAATTGTATTTATGTTGAAAATCTAGCACAGTAAAATATCCCAAGATGCATCAGGGAAATTAACAACATTTGACACCAATTTTGATAAGGTGTAGAGGAAGTATTAAGGAAGAACGTTTAAATATTTTGAACTGCAGTGAGGATAGTGATAGACTTTAAGAGGCTAGAGGAATGGGTGGGCATGTGACTGATGATGTAGCACAGACAACAGGCAATATAAAAAGAACACAACATAAGAAAGATGTGAAGGCTTTAAAGAGGATGCAGAAAATATGATTCCAGGAAGGATGGACTTCAGTTACATGGACAGATGGAGAATCAGGGATTGTTCACCTTGAGAAGGCAGAGGGGATTTGATCTAAGTATCCAAAATGATGGCTCCTGACAGAGCAGATAGGGAGAAACCGCTCCCACTGGCAGAGAAGAATTGCAAACTGCAGAATTGGAAACCAGAGAATACCAATTTGATCTGATTTATTATCATTGTCACATGTATTGGTATACAGTGAAAACTATTGTTTCTTGCATGCTATACAAAGCATACCGTTCCGCAAGAAGGAAACAAGAGCATGCAGAATGTAGTGTTATAGTCATAGCGAGGGTGTGGAGAAAGATCAACTTAATGCAAGGTAGGTCCATTCAAAAATGACGGCAGCAGGGAAGAAGCTGTTCTTGAGCCCGTTGGCAGGTGACCTCAGACTTTTGTACCTTTTTCCCGACGGAAGATGGCGGAAGAGAAAATATCCGGGGTGCGTGGAGTCCTCAATTACGCTGGCTGCTTTGCCAAGGCAGTGAGAATTGTAGACAGAGTCAACGCATGGGAGGCCAGTTTGCGCGATGGACTGGGCTACACTCACGATCTTTTGTAGTTTTTTTGCAGTCTTGGCAGAGCAGGAGCCATACCCAAGCTGTGATACAATCAGAAAGAATGCTTTTTATGGCGCGTGTGTAAAAGTTGGAGAGAATCGTAATGTCTTTAGCCTTCTGAGAAAGTAGAGGCGTTCTTAATTATAGTGTCGGCATGGGGTGACCAAGACAGGTTGTTGGTGATCTGGACACCTAAAAACTTGAAGCTCTCAATCCTTTCAACTTTGTCCCCATTGATGTTGACAGGGGCATGTTCTCCACTACCCTGACTGAAGTCAGTGACAATCTCCTTCATTTTGTTGACATTGAGGGAGAGATTATTCTTGCTGCACCAGTTCACTAGATTCTTTATCTCATTCCTGCACGCTGTCTCATCATTGTTTGAGATCCGGCCCACTACCATGGTGTCGTCAGTAAACTTGAAAATCAAGTTGGAGGGGGATTTGGCCACGCAGTCATAGGTGTATAAGGAAGAGAGTAAGGGGCTGATGACACAGCCATGTGGGGCACCAGTGTTGGTGATGATCATGGAAGAGGTGTTGCCTATCCTTACTAATTGTGGCCTGTGGGTTCAGAAGTTCAAGATCTAGTCGCGGAGGGAGGAATCGAGGCTCAGGCCACGGAGTTTGGAAAAGAGTTCCATAGGAATATGGTGTTGAAGGCTGAGCTGTAGACAATAAATAGGAGTCTGACATAGGTGTCTTTGTTATCTAGGAGTTCCAGGGTTGAGCGCAAGGCAAGAGAGATGGCGTCTGCGATGCACCTGTTGAGGCGGTAGGAGAACTGTAGTGGATGCAGGCAGTCCAGGAGGCTGGGATTGATTCGTGCCACGACTAGCCTTTTGAAGCACTTCATACTAATGGATGTCAGAGCCACTGGCCAATAGTCATTAAGGCACGCTGCTTAGTTTTTCTTTGGTACTGAGATGATGGTTGTCTTCTTGAAGCAGATAGGGACATCAGATTGTTGTAAAGAGAGGTTGAAGATATTTGCGAATATCCCCACCAATTAATCTGCACAGGATGAGTGCTCGCTTGGGTACCCCGTCCGGCCAGTCGCTTTCCGTGAGTTGACCTTCGAGAAAGCTGCTCTGACCTCTGCAATAGTGACCTCAGATGCAGGTTCATCCAAGGCTTCCAGGGTGGAGGGTGTGCTCTTGCTGACCTCTTGCTTAAAACGGGCATAGAATGCATTGAGCTTATCAGGCAGGGGTGCGTTGGAGTCAGCAATTTTACACGCCTTTATCTTGTAGTTTGTTTTGTCTTGCAGAACTTGCCATAATCGGTGGGGGTCCATGTGGCTAGACTGGGACTCTAGCTTGGTCCGGTACTGTTTTTTGGCATCTGATTGGCAAAAGAACCAACTGCAACATGTTTTTTTTAAACACAGCAAATGTTGAGGATCTGGACCGAGAGTGTGGTGGAGCCAGATTCAATCACAGAAACATAATGGCTCTCAAAAGGAAATTGGACAAGCACCTTAAGAGAGAAAATTTATAGAACTGTGGGAAAAGGACAGGAGAAATGGGACTAGCCAAGATGCTCTGGCAGAGAGCTGGTACAGATATGATTCACTAAATGAACTCTGTATGAACTCTAACCATTCTATCAAGATTAAAGGGTGATTTGACTTAGGTGCACAAGATGATTAAAGGAACAAGACAGTAGACTATATGTGTAGTCCAGAACAAGAGGGCTTAACCTTAAAATTATTGCCACATCACTCTGTGATACTGGCAGCAATCACTACAACAAAGAAGTGGAAAACTGCAACTGATATTTGTTAGGCAAAGATGTTAAAAGTTAAACATATTTCTTAGTCATGGATACTAAAAGTTCAAGCAACAATATGGATTGAGTGAGTTATGATACAGACCGCCATGATAAAATGTTAGAGAATCAAGGGACAAATGAAGTGTGTGAAGTTGTGCAGATTTACGGCCAGGCAAAAACCAGAAATTTGCCAGACAGCAAAGTCCACGTGTGAGCAGTGCTCCATTTAAGATGACTGCATGGACAGCCCATGAGAAAAATCAAAGGAACCGCACTGTGCAACAAGCCAGATGGCACTATAAACAGAGGTTTAAATAAATATTGGTTGAATGGCCTCCTCCTGTCTCTATGACACAGAGTCTTAGAGAATTACAGCGTGGAAACAGACCCTTCGGCCCAACTTGTCCATGATGCCCTTTTTTTTAAAGCCCTAAGCCCCAATTGCCTGCATTTGGCCCATATCACTCTATACCCTATACCATATCCCTCTATACCCACCTCTACTACTACATCTGGCAGCTTGTTCAAGGCATTCACCGCCCTGTGTGAAAAAACTGACCCTCTGGAAACTTTTGTATATCTCCTCTCTTGCCTTAAACCTATGCCCTCTAGTTTTAGACTCCCCTATCTTTAGGAAAAGATATTGATTATCTAGCTGATCTGCGCCCCTCATTATTTTATAGACCTCCATAAGATCACCCCTCAGCCTTCTACGCTCCAGAGAAAGAAGTCCCAGTCTATCCAGCCTCTCCTTATAACCCAAACCATCACGTCCCGGTAGCATCCTAGTAAATATTTTCTGCACTCTTTCTTGTTTAATAATTTTTCTCTAATAGAGTGACCAGAACATTCCAAGTGTGGCCTTAACAATGTTTTGTACAACTTCAACAAGACATCCCAACTCCTGTATTCAATGTTCTGACCAGTGAAACCAAGCATGCTGAATGCCTTCTTCACCACTCTGTCCGCCTGTGACTCCAGATTCATGGAGCTATGAACCCGTACCCCTAGATCTCTTTGTTCTGTAACTCTCTCCAACGTCCTACCATTAACTGAGTAAATCCTGCCCTGGTTCAATCTACCAAAATGCATCACCTCGCATTTATCTAAATTAAACTCCATCTGCCATTCATCAGCCCACTGACCCAATTGATCAAGATCCCGTTGCAATCCGAGATAACCTTCTTCACTGTCCACCAATCTTGGTGACATCTGCAAACTTATTAACCATGTCTCCTATACTCTCATCCAAATCATTAATATAAATGACAAATAACCGTGAACCTAGCACTGAGCTACACCACTGATCACAGGCCTCCAGTTTGAAAAACAACACTATACAACTGCCCTCTGGCCTCTGTCATCAACACCAGGTTAAAGTCCAACAGATTTATTTGGCAGCACAAGCTTACTCCAAAAGCTTGTGCTGCCAAATAAATCTGTTGGACTTTAACCTGGTGTTGTGAGACTTCTTACTGTGCTTACCCTAGTCCAACGCCAGCATCTCCACATTCTATCATCAAGCCAATTTTGTATCCACTTAGCTATTTCACCCTGGATCCCGAGAGATTTAACCTTATGCAATAACTTACCATGCAACACTTTGTCAAAGGCCTTGCTAATGTCCATCCAGACATCAACTGCACTGCCCTCATCTACCTTCTTGGTTAGCCCTTCAAAAAACTCAATCAAATTTGAGAGACATGATTTTCCACTCACAAAACCATGCTGACTGTCCCTAATCAGCCCTTGCATCTCTAAATGCCTGTCGGTCCTGTCTCTCAAATTACCTTCCAACAACTTACCCACCACAGATGTGAGGCTCACTGGCCTATAGTTCCCAGGCTTTTCCCTGCAGCCCTTTTTAAAACAAAGGCACAACATTTGCCACCCTCCAATCTTCAGGCACCTTACCCGTGACTATCGATGATTCCAATATCTCTGCTAGAGGACCCACAATTTCCTCCCTAGCCTCCCACAATGTCCCCTGGGATACACTTCATCAGATCCCAGGGATTTATCTGCCTTAATGCGTTTTAAGATTTCCAGCACCTCCTTCTCAGTAATATATACACTCCTCAAGACATCACTATTTATTTCCCCAAGTTCCCTAACATCCGCGCTTTTCTCAACAGTAAATACTGATGAGAAATATTCATTTAGGATCTCACCCATCTCTTGTGAACAGGGGCACCATTGAAGAAAAACACAAAAGATCAAATCTTTTTTATTCATTTTTACAGGATGTGGGCATTGCTGGCTGGGCCAGCAATTATTGTCACATCTTGATGCCCTCCATTTCAGAGGACATTTGAGAATCAACCCCATTGCTGTGGGTCTGGAGTCACATGTAGGCCAAACCAGGTAAGGATGGAAGATTGATTTCCCTAAAGGACATTAGTGAACCAGATGGGTTTTTACAACAATCAACAATGGTTTCGTAGGCAGGACTAGAGGGCACAGCCTCAAGATAAGAGTGGGGGGGTGCAGTTTAGATCAAAGTTGAGGAGGAACATCTTCACTCAAAGGGTGGTGAATCTCTGGAATTCTCTGCCCGTTGAAGTGGTGGAGGCTACCTCGCTAAATATATTTAAGGCACAGGTAGACAGGTTTTTGATAGACAAGGGAATTAAGGGTTATGGGCAGAAAGCGGGAAAGTGGAACTGAGCCACTTCAGATCAGCCATGATCTTACTGAATGGCGGGGCAGGCTCGAAGGGCTAGACGGCCTACTCCTGCTCCTATTTCTTATGTTCTTAGTTATCATTACACTTTTAATTCCAGATTTTTATCGAATTCAGATTTCACTATCTGCCATGGTGGAATTCAAACCTGGGTCCCCACAGCATGATCCTAGGTCTCTGGATTGCTAGTTTAATGATAATTCCACCTTCCCACTGCCTCCCTCAAGCTAATATCATAGAATCCCTACAGTGCAGAAGGCGGTCATTTGGCCCATCAAGTCTGCACAGACCACAATATTCTATGTTCCCAAGTAAAGAGTGGCCAGTTTCAGAAAGCAGAGGTAGTTTTAGAAAGAAGAAATAGATTTATAGCATCCCTACAGTGCAGGAGGCCATTCATCGCATTGAGTCTGTGCCAACCACAATCCCACCCAGGCCCTATTGCTGTAACCCCACATATTTACCCTGCTCATCCCCCTAACATTAGGATTAATTTAGCTTGGCCAATCAACCTAACGCGCACATCTATGGCTGCTCAGAGTTTGTGGCTTATGGTGAAAAGTAAACAAGAGCTTGGAGAAAGAATGAGCTGTTACTTAGCAACCACAGGCCACTTGACAAAAGGAAGACCTTGTGATTGTGTTTAACTGAAATCAAAAGCAGTTCAGCTAGACAATGAGAGAGGAGGAAGCTCTCTCAGTCCTGCTAGAAAAGAGAAAGCCATAGAATGTAGTATTAGGCAAGAAAATCAGTGCCAAAGAAAATGAAGGACATTTAGTTCTAGAAACTAGACAACGAAGAGAAGTTCTCAAAAAGATTGAAGTAAAGAGGGAAAAAGGAACCAGAATTTGAGCAGGGTTCTGTTCACAGAAGTTAGAGATAGAAGTGGAAAGGGTGGACTGGGTGAGATTGCCTAGAGAAAAGCCAGATATCTGAGGCAATTGTAAGGTTGGTATCTTTATTCATTTTTGGAGCTATAGCATTCAGTTGGGGACTGAGTACCTGAGAGGTTGTGTGAAAATTCTTAGCTATTCAAAACAAAGAAATACTGAAAGGAGAATTAGAAATCCTGGAGGTGAATCCTTACTAAAGACAGCTAAGGGAAAGCATTGTTCATACAAAGGTTCTAAAGCATGACTTTCGGGGGGAATTTGAGGACAAATCTACTGAAGTCTAACTGGATGACATCTGCCACTTGGTTTCTGAGTGGGGCACTGTCAGATCACAGTGAGCCTGTTGGGTTACAGGAGACTGTGGATTGACTGAGAACATATGTTTTGTAACGTGTATTGTCTTTAAAATGTCTGTATATTTGTGAAGTAGGAGCAAAGTAGTAATATATTATAGTCAAACTTTTCATGTTTAATGGGTTTTTTTCTGTTAGAAGCAAATTGACAGTCCTGTGACTCTATTCATTCACATTCTCTGAAAAGAAACATGTGGTACAGTATTTTGAGCCAGGGCCTTCATGTCAATGAATAGCTCCAACTAGGATCATAACCCCAGTGAGTAAGATATCCAGTGACTGCAAGAATTCACAGAACACAAGTATGTGTTCAAAACTAGCATATGCTCTCAAGATATTAATTGGAAGTTTGTGCAGAAAACAATAACATAGAACTCCTTACACACATTATACTTTTCAAATAATGGATATATTATTGACAGGTGGGGCTTTTGGGATACACAAAAGTACATGTACTGTATGCTGTGTAGTGCACAAGAAACAATGCTTTCCACTGTATGCTAATACATATGACAATAATAAAAGGAATGAAGTCTGGGACTACCTTGTAGTTAGAAGGTATTTTTTCACTTTTAAGTTCTTGAGAATAAAGGTAGTCAGATGTAATTTTGTGAAGATGGAAAACAGTTTAAGGAAAAAAAAGCTTGTAACAAAATAAAAACTCAAAGTGCTACATTCTATCCAGTTTCCTATGCGTCTCAGAAATCTGGACAGTAAGCAAAGTTCTAGGGAAGAAAATAGAGGCCTTCAAAATGTGCATGCTAAGATGCATGCTTAAAATTATACATACAGACCATAAGATAAATAAAGAGGTACTTGAAATTGCAAGAGAAAAGAACTCTTAAAAGTGCCGTAGGAAAAATGGTGAGTTCTTCAGCCATTTGTTCAGAACCAAAAAGCTCCAGGGATCTTTCTTGTGGACAAAGTGGTGGGCAGCAGAAAGAGGGGTCGGCCAAAGCATATTTGGATGATAGACACCACAGAATGGATGTGTGAGGACACTGCAAGACCGGCAACTATGACACTCCAAGACAGCAAGTCTCCTGATAGGACAAGCAGCAGCAGCAAAGTTCTCCACATGGTGAGAGAAGAACAAGCAATTGTGAGTTATCTACATGCAAAAAGAATTGGAAGCCTGCCTGAAATTTGCTAGTTTTTTTTGTATGTATCCCAGAATGAATCAGTACTTTGAAGGGAGATCATCCAAATTTATATGTACACATATATCACTACTTAAAACTGAAGATGGCAATGAAATAAAATTATTCCTAAGGGAATATTGTCGATGATGGAAATTTAAAGCTAAATTTAACCTCCACAGTAGATTATTTATTCAAACTGCAGCTACTCCAGAAGTAGTCCAAAAGACTTGCTAATTAGGTGCATTGACCACGCTAAATTCTCCCTCAGTGTACAGGAGTGTGGCGACTAGGGAATTTTCACAGTAACTTCATTGCAGTGTTAATGTAAGCCTATTTGTGACACCAAAAAGTGAACTTTAAACTTTAATGCTCTTTAATTCAGTAATTCAGGACAATGATCAATGTTTTTGGGGGGGGGGTGCATTTTGGGCTTAGCAAATATAATTCCATAAGATTTCAGGTAGTCTTGGACAAGAGTGGCCCTTGGGTGAGGGCCAAAAACATCCAACTGCAACTGGGGAATGTGGATCAAGAGCAGCTATTTGAGGGCAAATCCACATCTGCCATGCGGGAGGCTTTTAAAAGCCACTTGACTGAAATGCAGGACAGGCACATCCCCGCAAAAATGAAGGATAGAAATGGCAGGATTCAGGAACCATGGATGACAAGAGAAATTGTAAGCTTAGTTCGGGCATCATGATTGGCACAGGTTTGGAGGGCGAAAGACCCTGTTTCTGTGCTGTGCTTTTCTTCATTCATTGTTCTTAGATGGAATTCATTTTGACAAATTTTTCCTTGTAAGCTCAATAAACTCAATAATTCAGAACAAATTGTGTTCATTTTGACAAACCTTTGCTTGTAAGTTTTTAATGCAATCACAGCTGATTCACAAGAAAACAATTCATTTTCTCCGTTGCATTTTGTACGTCTGACTTTTATAATACACTACACAATCAAAAGAAAACTGATCGGAACTGATTGAATTCTTGGATGTTTAAAATAAATTATGTTATAAAGTTTGGCCATAATTCACCACTAACAAAATCTCAAAATAGAGACATCAAGCAAAGATGAAACTAGACCTAACAGCAACTCAAATTCCATTTAAAACTTGCCTCTAAATTTGAGCCCAGTTATCTAAAACATACACACTTGCCTGAAAAGCTTGAGGCAGAAAGAAGGAAACAATACTACAAACACAATTTTTAAAAATCAATTACAAAAGCACACTCAAAAATTTTAAAACTGCAGAGGTTTTGTTGCAGGTGGTAACTGCAAAAGTAGAAAAAAAAACTTGCAATGGTAACTTCTGAACACAAATTCTCTAATTTTAGGGGAGGGAGGCAGAGGGGAAGGGGCAGAGAGGGAGAGAGACAGAGGAGGTGTTATCTCAGTGGTGCCATGGTCAGGGATGTCACTGAATAGCTGCAGAGCATCCTGAAAGAAGTGGGTAATGAATTAGAGATGGTGGTACATGTTGGTACCAACGACAGGTAGAAAAAGGGATGACATCCTGCGGACTGAAGTTAAGCAAGTAAGCAGGAGGGCACCTTATAGATCAACAAGGTTGTCTATGTGTGGAGCGACAGATGGGTGAAATCCTAAATGAATATTTGCGTCTGTATTTATCATGGAGAAAGATATGAAAGCTTGGGAATTCGGGAAGTAAATAGTGATGTCTTGAAAAGCTTCCACATTACAGAAGAGGATGTGCCGGAGGTCTTAAAAGACAAAGGTAGATACACCCCTCCCATGACCTGATCAATTATATCCCAGGACGTTGTGGGAATCGAGGGAAGAAATCGCAGAGCTGGAATATTTGTATCATCAAGTCACAGGCGAGGTGCCAGAAGACTGGAGGGAGACAAATGATGTGCCATTATTCAATAAAAGGCAGCAGGGAAAAGCCAAGGAAATGCAGACTGGTGAGCCAAACATGGATAAATTGTTGGGAGGGGATTCTGAAAGACAGGATCCACATACATTTGGTACAGCAAGGATTAATGGGAGATACTGGGCATGGCTTTGCACATGGGAAATCATGTCTTACAAATCTGATAGGTTTTTGAAGGGGTAACCACAAAAATAGATGAGGGCAGTGCAGTAGACATTGTCTACATGGACTTTAGCAAGCCTTTGACAAGGCACCGCATAGTAGACTGGTCAGTTGGTAAGTTTTTTTTATTCCAATTCACAGTCTCAACAAGTTGAGACATTCCCAATCCAAGCTGACAGACAGGGCTCTCACCTCCTGACTTGGGCTTGATCTATATGATCCAAGCTGATTGGATAGGCATAGCTTCTCCTCCGAGGCTTGATCTCATTTGCATCTTAGCCAAAAAGTCAAGGTGCCGCTTTTAAAAATTGCTTCAAATGAAGCTGAAATGTAACCTAATGACTTCAACCAAGCACAGCATGACAATACTACACTTGATGTTAGCCAAAAGGCCGAGAAGTGATAAGGTTAGATCACATGGATCAAGGGAGAAGTAGCCAAAATTAACTTCCCAGTAAGAGACAGAGGATAGGGGTAAAGGGGTTGTTTTTCAGAATGGAAGCCTGTGCCCAGCAGCGTGCTGCTGAGGGTGCGAGTGGGGGGAGGGGAGGGGGCAAGAGGGTTGTGGGGGGGGAATGGGAGGGGAGGGGAGGGTCATAAGGGCGGGGGGGTGACGGGAGGGGAGGGTCGGATCGTAAGGGCGGGGGGGGTGACGGGGGGGAGGGGGTGACTGCGGGGGGGGGGAGGGGGTGACTGCGGGGGGGGGAGGGGGTGACTGCGGGGGGGGGGAGGGGGTGACTGCGGGGGGGGGGAGGGGGTGACTGCGGGGGGGGGGAGGGGGTGACTGCGGGGGGGGGGGAGGGGGTGACTGCGGGGGGGGGGAGGGGGTGACTGCGGGGGGGGGGGAGGGGGTGATTGGGGAAGGGGTAGGCAGAAAAGGATTGTGATGGTCTCCTTTCCCTGCTCCGCCGGAATCTGGGCTGTCGGCTGCCCTCTCCGATCCCTCAACAGGCAATGAAACAAAAGCGGCATCAACATGCCGCCCCGTCAGCTTCACTAAGTTAGAATATGCAATTCCTTTTTGAATGATTGGAATAGCAGCTCCTTACCTCATTGTCGGCAGATTTATCCCAGGCTTTATTCCTTTGATGTCTGTTTGTGTTTGAGAGAAAACCCCTCTCTCTTTTTCTTGTCACTCACTTCGCAAAGATGCAGCGACTTTAACCAACAAAAGAAATGGGGGGGGGGGGGGGGGGGGGGCAGAAAAAAGGATAACAAAAAGCGGAGACGGAGCAATAGATAAATAAATAAATCCGCTGAATCTCTCGCCGCAAAAAAGCGGCTCTGCGACAAGAAATCAAAGAGGCATAAACTAACCGTCAGTAACAGAAAATGTCAGAGCTACAAGCCATTGACCGGGACAGCGCAATTCTCTGAAAACATTTCTGAGGAGAGTTTTGTTTGTGAACGGGAGGTTATATTTTATCTTTTCAAATGATCAACGGTCTCCGCCTGCACGCGCCGCCGGGCTCGCACAATCGCATACAGATTGGCGCCCGCTCGCCGGAAGCGGCCGGCTCACCGCAGCTGCCAATCAAAGACCGCAAGTGGGGGTTTCCCATTGCAGCGGCGGGCCGGCCTTAACCCCGCCTCCTCACCCGGCCCGTCAATCAAACAGCCTCACTTCCGCCGTCCCAAGCCCCACCCCGGGCCTAAACCCGGCCTCTTCACCCGGCCCGTCAATCAAACAACCTCACGTCCGCCGGCCCGAGCCTTAACCCCGCCTCCTCAGTCGGACTGTCAATCAAACAACCTCACTTCCTCCGCTGCTGCTGGGCCCACCTGCTTGCCCCAATCTCTGTCCCTGGTCGACTCAGCCGCTGCTGCCGGACTCACCGCCCATCCACTCAGCCAACTAGCAGTCACCTCCCCGCCCCAATCCCTGCCTCCGGCCGCCTCAGCGCCTCGGAGTGGCCGCCTCTGAAGTGTGTGGCAGTCCACGCCACAGCTTGAAGGCGATGGTATCGGTTAACATGCGCTTTTTCTTTCCTCTGTACTCTCTGAATGGTATGTTTTGTCTCTACATCACGCAAGAAACAGTACATAAGAACATAAGAAATAGGAGTAGGCCATCTAGCCCTTCGAGCCTGCCCCGCCATTCAATAAGATCATGGCTGATCTGTCGTGGCTCAGTTCCACTTTCCCGCCCTCTCCCCATAACCCTTAATCCCCTCTCTTATCAAAAACCCATCAACCCGCTTCTTAAAAATATTTAGCGAGGCAGCCTCCACCACTTCAACGGGCAGAGAATTCCAGAGATTCACCACCCTTTGAGTGAAGAAGTTCCTCCTCAACTCCGTTCTAAACCGCCTCCCCTTTATCTTGAGTCTGTGCCCCCTAGTCCTACTGTCCTTTCTGAGCGGGAAGAGTCTCTCCACCTCTATCCTATCCATCCCATTCATCATCTTATACGTCTCAATGAGATCTCCCCTCATTCTTCTAAACTCTAACGAGTACAAACCTAGTCTATTCAGCCTCTCCTCATAGCTCAACGCCCTCAACTCCGGCATCAGCCTAGTAAACCTCTGCACTCCCTCCAAGGCCAAAATATCCTTGCGTAAGTGCGGCGACCAAAACTGCACACAGTACTCCAGCTGCGGCCTCACCAATGCCCTATACAGCCGCAACAAGACCTCCCTACTTTTATATTCAATCCCCCTCGCTATGAAGGCCAGCATCCCATTCACCTTCCTGACCACCTGCTGCACCTGCAGGCTGGGTTTTTGCGACTCATGCACAAGGACCCCGAGGTCCCTCTGCACCGTCACCTGCTGCAGTTTTTCGCCACATAAGTAATAGTCCTTCCTACCATTATTCCTACCAAAGTGGTCAACTTCACACTTAACCAACATTAAATTCCATTTGCCAGTTCCTGGCCCATTCGCCCAGCCTATCTAGATCCTTCTGCAGACTCTCCACACCCTCCACGCAATTTGCCGTTCCACCAATCTTGGTGTCATCAGCAAATTTTGACACCATACACTCGGTTCCCTCCTCCAGATCATGTATATAAATGGTAAATAGCTGAGGCCCCAGCACCGACCCCTGGGGCACTCCACTAGTCACCAACCGCCAATCCGAATAGCACCCATTGACCCCCACTCTCTGCCTCCTATTTGACAACCAATCCTCTATCCACGCTAAACCCTACCCCCAACTCCATGCCCCCTTACCTTCTGCAATAACCTCTTGTGAGGTACCTTGTCAAACGCCTTCTGAAAATCAAGAAAGACCACATCCACCAGCTCTCCTCTATCCACCGCCCTAGACACATCCTCATAGAACTCCAATAAATTTGTCAGACACGACTTCCCCTTAACGAAACTGTGCTGCGTCTGCTCTATCAAGCAATTCCCCTCAAGATGCCTCGCTATTTCCTCCTTGATGACGGATTCTAACATTTTACCTACAACAGACGTAACATAAGAACATAAGAAATAGGAGCAGGAGTAGGCTATCTAGCCCTTCGAGCCTGCCCCGCCATTCAGTAAGATCATGGCTGATCTGTTGTGGCTCAGTTCCACTTTCCTGCCCTCTCCCCATAACCCTTAATCCCCTTGCCTATCAAAAACCTATCAACTCACGTCTTAAATATATTTAGCGAGGCAGCCTCCACCACTTCAACGGGCAGAGAATTCCAGAGATTCACCACCCTTTGAGTGAAGAAGTTCCTCCTCAACTCCGTTCTAAACCGCCCCCCTTTTATCTTGAGGCTGTGCCCCCTAGTCCTACTGTCTTTTTTGAGCGGGAAGAGTCTCTCCACCTCTATCCTGTCCATCCCATTCATCATCTTATACGTCTCAATGAGATCTCCCCTCATTCTTCTAAACTCTAACGAGTACAAGCCCAGTTTATTCAGCCTCTCCTCATAGCTCAACCCCCTCAACTCCGGTATCAGCCTAGTAAACCTCCTCTGCACTCCCTCCAAGGCCAAAATATCTTTGCGAAACTAACCGGCCTATAATTCCCTGCCTTTTGCCTGCCACCCTTCTTAAACAACGGCGTAACATTAGCCGTTTTCCAATCTTCCGGCACTTCCCCGGAATCCAGCGACGTTTGGAAAATAACCACCAAGGCATCCACTATCACCTCTGCCATTTCTTTCAGAACCCTCGGATGCATTCCATCCGGTCCTGGAGACTTGTCCACAATCAGTCCCTCCAGTCTGTTGAGCACTGCCTCTCTAGTAACAATAATGTCATTCAGGCCCTCCAGTCCTACCACCTTTCCATTGCTAACACCCGGCAAATTATTCACGTCCTCCTCCGTGAAGACCAAAACAAAAAAGTTATTCAAGACCTCAGCCATTTCCCCATCCCCTACCACTAAGACCCCCTTCTCATCCTCTAAGGGTCCAACGTTCACCCTAGCCAGCCTCTTCCTTTTTATATATTTATAAAAACTCTTGCTATCCTTTTTTATATTAAGCGCAAGCCCAGCTTCATAGTTTCTCCTGCCCTTCTTTATCAACTTCTTTGTCAATCTTTGTTGACATTTAAACCTCTCCCAATCCTCTTCTCGCCCACTACTCTTAGCTACTCTAAACGCCTCCGCTTTTAATTTAACACTTTCCTTCACCTCCTTCGTTATCCACGGCTTATTACCTCTCCTCCTACGGTCCTTTTTAACCATCGGAATAAATTTCTGCTGAGCACCAAGAAAGATCTCCTTAAAGATCCTCCACTGCTCCTCAGCAGACCTACCTTCCAACGCGCTCCCCCAGTCAACATTCGCCAGTTCTTCTCTCATCCTACCATACTCCCCTCTGTTCAGACAAAGGACACGTGTCCGGGAACCCACTTTCTCCTCCTCCATCTGCACCAGAAACTCCACCATACAATGATCACTCTCCCCAAGAGGATCCTTCACCACAAGGTCCCTAATCCTTCCCGCCTCATTACATAACACCAGATCCAAGATAGCTCGCTCCCTCGTAGGCTCCAACACACACTGTTCAAGGAAACTATCCCGGCAGCATTCCAAGAACTCCTCCTCGAGCCCACCGCATCCAACGTGGGTCGCCCAATCAATATGTAGATTGAAATCCCCCATAATTATTGCCGTTCCATTCCTGCACGCCGCACTTATTTGCACGTTAACAGCCCGCCCCACCTCCAGATCATTATTCAGGGGCCTATAGACGACACCCACCAGCGTCTTCCTCCCTTTGCTGTTCCTAATCTCCACCCACAATGATTCCACTTTCTGCTCCTTGGTTCCTATATCATCCCTTGCTACCACCCTGATGCTGTCCTTAATCAGCAGAGCTATGCCCCCCCTTTTTCCTCTCGCCTATCCTTCCTAAACACTTGATACCCCTGTACATTCAGCTCCCAGTCCCTGTCACCTTGCAGCCACATCTCTGTAATGGCCACCAGATCATATCCATTTGTGCTGATCTGCGCCACCAGCTCATCCACTTTATTCCGAATGCTTCGTGCATTCAGATAAAGTGCCTTCATCCCAGCCTTCACCTGGACCCTATTTGCCAGAACGCCACCAACCATACTCACGCCCCCTACTCCCTCTATTATTGGGACATCCTCGGCCTCCTCCCTTACCTGTACCCTCTCCTTAACTTTAGGCCTCGTAATTTCACCTACCCTCGCACCCTCCCCCCCCTAATTAGTTTAAAGCCCTGTCTACAGTCCTATTTACACGATTCGCCAGGACTCTGGTCCCAGCACGGTTCAGACCAACCCCATCCCACCTGAACAGGTCCCACCGACCCCAATACTGATGCCAATGCCCCATAAATTCAAACCCATTCTTCCCACACCAATCCCTGAGCCACCCATTCACTTCCTTAATCTTATCAACCCTACGCCCGTCTGCACTCGGTTCAGGCAGTAGCCCAGAGATGACCACCTTGTCGGTTCTACTTTTTAATTCCATTCCCAGCTTTTCATACTCCCTCCCCAGATCCTCAGTCGCATTTTGCCTACGTCATTGGCACCTACATGTACCACAACGACCGGATTCTCACCCTCCCACTCCAGGTTCCTCTGCAGCCCAGATGCGACATCCCGTACCCGAGCACCAGGCAGACAACACACCCGTCTGTGCACTTTGTCATTGTGACAAAGGACAGTGTCAATACCCCTAACCCCACTATCCCCAATTACTACTACGTTCCTTTTCACCTTCTCTTTGCCTATGTCCTGCTGCATCACTGTACTGTGTGCAGTTTGCTCACCAGCCTCACGTCCCTTGTTCTCGTCCAGACTGGAAGCAAGAACCTCAAACCTGTTATGCAGATTGAGAGGCTGAGGCATCCGCTCCCCACCCCACTTCCTCCGCTCCCCACCCCCCTTCCTCCACTCCCCACCCCCCTTCCTCCTCTCAGCAGCCCCCTCTTGTTCCTGACCCTTAGAGTTAGCCAGTCTAGGGGGGGTGGATGTCACTTGCACCCCATTGACAATGGCACCCTCTCTCCCCCTGATGAGCCTCAGTGTCTGTAGCTCAGAGGCCAGCTCATCTACCTTGAGCTGGAGCTCCTCCAGCAACCTGCACTTACTGCAGACATGGTCACTGGGAAGGACCCTGGGGTCCACCAGCTCCCACATCATGCAGAAACAACACATCACATGCCCTTCCATTATTTACTATAGTAGTATTGAAAATTTCCACACGAACTTACCTGGCCCTTTATCTCCCAAGCCCTTTGCTCCTAAGCCCTATTAACTCACTCTGCTTCCCTCTCACTCCACTGGCCGCTCCGAGGCTGCCCGCTGTCTACACCAGGCCTCCTTTTAAACCTGGCGCTGTTTTAAAGCCTGCTCCCCCACAACTCCCTGCTATCCACTCCCTTAGAATTCTTAAAGCGGTAAACACAAAAAGCCCGCAAAAATGCTTTTAAATGATTTAAACAGTTCTACACGGTAAGTTCTTCTACAAAAGTGCTTTAAACTTATTTAAACAGGTTTTTAACAGGTAATTTCTTATCTGTCTCTCTGCTCCTTCACTCGTCTGCTCCAGCAAACAATGGAAGGCTTCACCGTGTCCCTTTCACTTTATCCCAATACATCCTGGTACCAGAGAATCTTCTCTGAGTTCTTGTTGGGAATACTTCAGCAGTCACAGACATTCAGCCTCTGGTCTTCGGGTAAGCATTCTCCAAGGCGGCCTCCACGACACACAACAGCGCAGAGTTGCTGAGCAGAGACTGATAGCCAAGTTCCACACACATGAGGGCGGTCTCAACAGGGATCTTGGGTTCATGTCACACTACCTGTAACTGTCATGACCTGCCTGGGCTTGCAAAATCTCACTTATTATCCTGTCTGGAGACAATACCCATCTCTTTAACATATGCTTAACGCTCTGTCCATTCACATTGTCTATACTTTTCAGACTTGATTACCTGGAAAGATTTGCATTCCAACCATTATTTGTAAATTGAGTTTGTGTCTTTATATGCCCTGTTTGTAAACAGAACTCCTACTCACCTGATGAAGGGCCAGCGCTCCGAAAGCTTGTGGCTTGTGCTACCAAATAAATTTATTGGACATTAACCCGGTCTTTCTGAGATTTCCTACCAGAGAAAAGCCAGGCAGAGTGCCTTAATGACTATGGCTCTGACATCCATCGTTATGAAGTGCTTGGAAAGGTTAGTCATTGCACAAATCAATTCTAGGCTCCTGGATTGCCTGGATCCACTACAGTTTGCCTATCACCGCAACAGGTCCACAACAGACACCATCTCCCTGACTCTACACTCAACCCTGGAACACCTAAATAACAAAGACAGCTATGTCAGACTCTCATTTAGTCACTATAGTTCAGCCTTCAACACAATTATTCCTACAAAACACACCTCCAGACTTCACATTTTGTGGCCTCGGTCTCAGCCCCTCTGCAACCACATCTAGACTTCCTAATCCACAGACAACAATCAATAATGATCGACAACAACATTTCTTCCATGGTCATCCTGAACACCAGAGCCCCACAAGGCTGTGTCCTCAGCTCCTTACCATGCATGCTCCTTATACATCTATGACTGTGTGGCCAAATTTCCCTCCAACTCAATTTTCAAGTTTGCTGACAATATCACCATAGTGGATCAGATCTCAAACAACGATGAGACAGAGAACAGGGAAGAGATAGAGAATCTGGTGAACTGGTGCGACAACAATAATCTCTGCCTCAATGTTAGTAAAAAGGAGATAGTCATCGACTTCAGGAAGAGGGTGGCGTGGTGGTACAGTGGTTAGCACTCTACCACCACAGTGGCAGGGACCTGGTTTCGATTCCCAGCTTGAGTCACTGTGTGGAGTTTGCACATCCTCCCCATGTCTGCATGGGTTTCCGCCAGGTGTTCCGGTTTCCTCCCACAGTCCAATCGTTTCTTGCACGCTATACAATCCTCCCACAGTCCAAAGATGTGCAGGTTAGGTGGATTGGCCATGCTAAATTGCCCCTTAGTATTGGGGGACTGGTGAGGGTAAATGTATGAGGTTATGGAATTGGGCTTGGGTGAGAGTGTGGTCAGCGCAGACTCGATGGGCCAAGTGCATTGTAGGATTCTATGAAGCTTAGTGGAGGACATGTCCCTGTCTATATCAATGCATTAACTTGCATTAAGTTGATCTTTCTCCACACCCTCGCTATGACTGTATCACTACATTCTGCACTCTCTTGTTTCCTTCTCTATGAACGGTATGCTTCAACTATATAGCGTGCAAGAAACAATACTTTTCACTATGCTAATACATTGACAATAATAAATCAATAGGGGTGAAGTAGTAATGGTTGAGTGCTTCAAGTTTTTAGGTGTCCAGATCACCAACAACATGTCCTGGTCCCTCCATGCTGACACTATAGTTAAGAAAACCCACCAATGCCTCGACTTTCTAAGAAGACTAAGAAATTTAGCATGTCTGCTATGACTCTCACCAACCTTTACAGATGCACCATAGGAAGCATTCTTTCTGGTTGTATCACAGCTTGGTATGACCCTTGCTCTGTCTAAGACCACAAAAAACAACAAAGGGTTGTGAACGAAGCCCAGTCCATCACTCAAACAAGCCTCCCATTCCTGACTCTGCTTACACTTCCCGCTGCCTCGGCAAAGCAGCCAGCCTAATTAAGGACCCCACGCATCCCAGACATTTTCACCTAGCGAAACATCCACTGACTTTCAGTAGCAATTTGCAGCTATGGTCATTATTATTGAAGCTAATTTTATCTTGCAGATTTTGTTAACTGAATTTGAATTTCATTAGCTACTATAGTGGGATTTGAACCCATGTCCCAAGAGCATTAGTCTGGGCCTCTAAATAACTACCGTGAAATTACCACTACAGCATCATCTCATGTTCTTATCTCCCCTAGGGTTACCGGATTGGCTAAAAATTGATAGAGAAGGTATTAGACAGGCTGGCTTAAAGTTAGTCACTGACCACTTATTTAAGAAAGGGTATACTGGCACTGGAGGGGGTGCAGAGGAGATTCCCTAGGTTGATTCCGGAGTTGAGAGGGTTGGCTTATAAGGAGAGACTGAGTAGACTGGGGCTATACTCACAGGAATTCAGGAGAATGAGGGGAGACCTTATAGAAACATATAAGATTATGAAGGGAATAGATAAGATAGAAGCAGGGAAGTTGTTTCCATTGGCAGGTGAAACTAGAACTAGGGGGCATAGCCTCAAAATAAAGGGGAGCAGAATTAGGACTGAGTTGAGGAGGAACTTCTTCACACAGGGTTGTGAACCTGTGGAATTCCCTGCCCAATGAAGAAGTTGAAGCTACCTCATTGAATGTTTTTAAGACAAGGATAGATAAATTTTTGAACAGTAAAGGAATTAAGGGTTATGGTAAGTGGGCAGGTAAGTGGAGCTGAGTCCACAAGAAGATCGGCCATGACCTTATTGAATGGTGGAGGGGCCAGGTGGCCTACTCCTGCTGCCAGTTCTTATGTTCTTATTATGTTCTTATGACCAGGACAATGGAATGCATCTGAGGATACAGAGGGAAGTAAAGCTGGAAATGGTGGTGACACTGGCCATAATATTCCAATCCTCTGTTGATACAGAGATAGTGCTTGAGGACTGGAGAACTGCAAATGTCAAACTACTGTTCAATAACAGGGTATAAAGAGAAGCCCAGCAACTAAAACTGTTTAACCTTGGTGGTGGGAAAGCTTTAGAAATGATTGTGAAAATTCAGTACAGAACTAACAATCACTTGGAGAAGTAAGGATTAATGAATGAAAGGGAATGATAACTTTGTTTTGGATTAATTGTGTTTAACTAATTTGCTTGAGCTTTTTGATGGGCTAGCAGGGAGGGCTGATGAAGGTTGATCAGGTGTACATGGACTTTCACATAATAGGCTTGTCAGCAAGCCAAAAGATAGAGTGGCAGTGTAGAGGCAAGATTTCCTAAGTGACAAGAACAGAGAGAGGTGATGAACAGTCGTTGTCAGATTGAAGCAAGGAATACTGTGGGATTTGTTAGGGGTCAATATTCGGACTACCGCCTTTCTTGATCTTGCTTAATGATGTTTCTACAGGGCATCATTCTGAACTGTGAGATCTGATAGACTTCAGGAAAACATAGGCAGACTGGTGGAATTGGCAGACACATGGCAAATGACATTTAATGCAGAGAAGTGTGAAGTGTTGCATTTTGGCAGGAAGAACAGCGAGAGGCTGTATAAAATAAAGGGTGCAGTTCTAAACAGGTTGCAGGAGCAAAGGGACATGAAGGTTTTGTGGACAAACCATTGAGTTGGCAGGTAGGTTGAGAAAGTGTTAAAAAGCCGACAGGATCCTTGGCTTTATAACGTCATGATGCCAGCGTTGGACTGGGATAAACACAGTAAGAAGTCTCACAACAACAGGTTAAAGTCCAACAGGTTTATTTGGTAGCAAAAGCCAGTGGTTTTTGCTATCAAATAAACCTGCTGGACTTTAACCTGTTGGTGTGAGACTTCTTACTTTATAAAGTCAAGAATCCTGACTTTATAAAGAGTTCAAAAGCTAGGAAGTTATGGTGAACTATTATAAAATCCTGGCTCAGCCTCAACTGGAATATTGTGTCCAATTCTGGGCCTTGTACTTTAAGAAAAATGTGAATATAATAGAGAGAGTGCAGAAAAGATTCACCAGAATGGGTCCGGGATGAGGAACTTCAGTTACATGAATAGATTTGAAAAGCTAGGGTGGTTTTCCTTGAAGAAACAAGGAGACTTGATAAAGGTTTTCAAAATCATGAGGAGTCTGAACAGAGGAAACCTCCTCAACCATCTAGAAGGACAAGGGCAGCAGAAACATGGGAACACCACCATCTGCAAGTTCCCCTCCAAGTCAATCATCATTCTGACTTGGAAATATGTCGATGTTCCTTCACAGTCACAGAGTCAAAATCCTAAAATTCCCTCCCTAATGGCATTGTGGGTCAACATAGAGCACATGGAGTGCAGCGATTCAAGAAGGCAGCTCAACATCACCTTCTCAAGGGCAGTTTGATGGGCAATAAATTCTGGCCATCCAGCAATGCCCATGTCCTGTAAATGAATGTTTAAAAATCTGTTCATGTTCATGGAAAGCTCCAGAATCAAACAAGAGCAATGCAAGGTGATTGACAAAAGAAACAACAGTGACATGAGGATAATATTGTTTACAGAACAAATGGTTAGGATCTGGAATGCACTGCTCAGTTGGAGGTACAGCTGTGTTGAAGGAAACTCATTTCTATTCATCTTTTTGATCAACAACAACCTGCATTTATACAACACCTTTAATGCTGTAAAATATCGCCGGCATACCCACATCGTAAAATATCCCAACAGGAGTGTTATCAGGCCAGAAGTAACACCAACAGAAGAAGGAACCCGTATTAGGATAGATGACCAAAGGCTTTAAGGAGTTTCAAGTTATCAGATATAGATGAATAGAGGTGTGGTGAGTGTCCCTTTAAGGGCAAAACAGCAGAAAAGACTCACTTGGCTTGGATGACCAAGTGGGACTCAGAGTGGGTAATCATCCCAGGGGCTGACGAAGGAACACCCTTTCCAAAAGCTTATGAGATTACTATCAAATAAACTGGTTGGTCTCTAACCTGGTGTTGTGTGATTTCTTACTGTGTTTACCCCAGTCCAACGCCGGTATCTCTACTTTGTAGCTTTCTTAGGCAGAGATATATAGGGAGCCATGTGGTTGCTGTACATTTCTGATTACAAAATACCCTTAGTGTTCATAAACGAAATCTGTGAAAATGCATAATTTTCTCTTCAAATTCAGAAAGACATGGATTCAAGGCCAATTTGAGGGACCTGATCCTATGATTCAGGCTGACAGTCCAATGCAGTACTGAGGGAATGCTGCACTTTCAGAGGTACTGTCTTCCAAATGAAATATCAAATAAATGTCCAGCTCACGTGCCTGGCTGTGAAATAGCAGGATAGATCACTGATAATACCCCCCTCCCCCACCACCCAGCATCCTGCCTCAATCAATGATCAGTTTCTTGGGCAATAAAATCAGCAAAAAAATCTGTAAGCCCAGGACCATCGAGCATGGAGGGCTGTGAAGGGCAGAAGCAGTGAACATGTCATGAGATGAGAGAAGCTTCTGGGTTTATTCTGATCCTGTTACACTAGCAGGTCAATTTGGAACAAACAGTTCTGCCAGGGGGCCACATGCAGAGCGAGCAGAGAGAATCTTTCCACAGCGGCCTGTCACAGCCACATTCCAGCAGACTGTGTCATTGGCTTTATTTATCATCATTCTGTGTGTCTGTGGCAGCTAGCATCCCCTCACCACCACCCCGCCTTCTCCCCCCGTCTCATACATCTTTCAAGAAGCATTACAAAGAGTAGAGAAAACGAACATGGAGCAGGACATGCCACCTGGCCATGATCACAGTGCTCTCCATGTCATTAAATTAAATGAACTCAGCACTCTGGAACATATTGTGTTGGCATGCTGAATCACCCCGTGCTTTCACAGCGGTGGAACTAATCACAGGGCTGTTGTTTCTTCTCAAAACGATCTCTTGTCTCACCCTCGCTGCATTGTTTATGTGTGAGAGAGACAGGAAGGGAAGACCACAGCAACACACTCTTCACCAGTTCCTTCTCATTTCAGTTGGAATGTTTTGGTTTACCCAGACAGCTATGAATGTCCTGGAGAATCAGACTGAGGAAAATATGAGTTAGGAGCAAGATGAGGCCATCCTGTCCCTCAAGCTTGCTCTGCCATTCAAGAGAATCATCAACTTCACTTCATGAACTATGGGAGCCAGTTAGCTCAGCTGGCTGAACAATGGGTTTGTAATTACAGAGCAACACCAACAGTGCAGGTTCAATTCCTGTACCAGCTGAAGTAATTCATGAATGTGCCACTTTCTCAACCTTGCCCTTCACCCAAGGTGTGGTGATCCTCAGGTTAAGTCACCACCAGCTATGGGCATCTGGGACTTTGGCTATTAAGTATTTTGATTGGCAGTACTAACAAAGCAAAAGATGATAAGGTGCTACACCATGAGTTTTGAACCAGCTCAGCACAGCTTTATTTACAAGGTATTACCCAATTGAAATCCAACTTGGAAGAGAAATAAAAATCTGCAAATGCCTCTGGTGATGTCACAGCAGCTCATGTGATTAATCACACCAAGATATATTGCTTTACAATAGATAACAAAGGCAACTTTACCTTCTTATCTTTTTAATTAACAATCTAATCCAGCCTTAAAAATATTCAATGAACAGCCTCCACTGTTCTCTGGAGGTAGTGAATTCCACAACTCATAACCTTTAGAGAAGAAAATCTCCTCTTCTCCATCTCGAATGCAACACGCCTATTTTTCAAATAGAGGCCCCTAGTTATAATTTCTCCCATTAGGGAAAGCCTCCTTTCTGCATTCACTCTGACAATTACCCTCAGCATCTTCTGTTTCATTAAGATCTTCTCTCATTCTTCTAAGCTCCATTCGATATTAACTGTACCTTTTCAACATTTCCTCATAGGACAACAAAATTGCCAGGTAATGACCATCTCCAACAGGAGAGGATATAACCATCAACCCTTGCTGTCCAATGGCTTTAGCATCACTGAATTCTGCAATTTTATCATTCTGGGGATTACAATTGAACAGAAACTGAACTGGACCCAGTGATAAAAATACAGTGATTTCAAGAGCAGGTCAGAGGCTTGGAATCCTGCGGAGAGTAATTCATCTCTTGACTGCCCAAAGCCTGTCCATCATCTACAAGTCACAAGTTAAGAGTCTAATGGAATTCTCTCCACTTGCCTGGATGAGTGCAGCTTCATCAACGCTTGAGCTCGACGCCATCAGGACAAAGCAGTCTGCTTGATTGGCACCTCTTCCACAAACATTTACTCCGTCCATCACCAGTGAAAAGTGCCAGCCATGTGTACCATCTACGAGGTGCACTGTAGGAGCTCAACAAGGATCCTTAGGCAGAACATCCAAAACGCACAACCACTAAGATCTAGAAGACAAAAACAACAAATACCTGGAAACACCACCACTCGGAGGTTCCCATCCTGACTTGGAAACATATTGCCATTCCTCCATTGTCAGTGGGTCAAAATCCTAGAACTTCTTCCGTGAAATCTTGGAAATGAGCCAGACCAGGTGCTAGACTTGGAAGTTGGTGTGCATTTTGGTGATAGTGACCACAATTCGGTTACGTTCACCTTAGTGATGGAAAGGGATAGGCATGAACCTCGGGTCAGTAGTTTTAGCTGGAGGAAGGGTAATTATGAGGCTATTAGGAGAGAATTAGGAAGCATAGGTTGGACTAGGAGATTACAGGGACTGGGAACGTCCGAAATGTGGAGTTTTTTCAAGGAGCAGCTACTGCGAGTCCATGATAGGTATGTCCCTGTCAGGCAAGGAGGAATTGGTAGGGCTAGGGAACCGTGGTGTACTAAAAAAGTTGATTCGTTGGTTAAAAAGAGAAAGGAGGCTTATGTTCGGATGAGACTTGAGGGCTCAGGTAGTGCACTAGAAAACTTTAGATTGGCTAGGAGGGAGTTGAAGAGTGAGTTAAGAAGGGCTAAAAGAGGACATGAGAAGACTTTGGCTGATAGGATTTAGGAGAATCCTAAGGCGTTCTATAGGTATGTCAAGAACAGAAGGTTGGTTAGGGCAAGATTAGGGCCAGTTACAGACAGCAGAGGGAAGTTCTGTGTGGAACCGGAAGAGATTGGAGAGGCATTGAACCAATATTTCTCTTCGGTGTTCACGCAGGGGGACATGGATATAGCTGAGGAGGACACTGGGTTGCAGGGGTGTAAAATAGACAGTATTGCAGTTGATAAGGAGGATGTGCTGGATATTCTAGAGGGTTTGAAAATAGATAAGTCCCCTGGTCCGGATGGGATTTACCCTAGGATTCCCTGGGAGGCAAGAGAGGTGATTGCAGAGCCTCTGGCTCTGATCTTCAGGTCGTCGTTGGTCACAGGTATAGTGCCAGAAGATTGGAGGTTAGCGAATGTTGTCCCATTGTTTAAGAAGGGGAACAGAGACTTCCCCGGGAATTATAGACCGGTGAGTCTTACTTCTGTTGTGGGCAAGGTTTTAGAAAAAATTATTAGGGATAGGATTTATAGTTATTTGGAGAGTAATGAATTGATTGGAGATAGTCAGCATGGTTTTGTAGCGGGTAGGTCGTGCCTTACTAACCTTATTGAGTTTTTTGAGAAAGTGACCAAAGAGGTGGATGGAATAGGAATAGGATGGATGGATAGGTGGATGGAATCAGGAATAGTCAGCATGGATTTGTCAAGGGCAGGTCGTGCCTTACAAGCCTAGTTGAGTTCTTCGATAATGTGACTGAACACATTGACGAAGGAAGTGCAGTGGACGTGGTGTACATGGACTTCAGCAAGGCGTTTGATAAGGTCCCCCATGCAAGACTTCTTGAGAAGGTGAGAGGGCATGGGATCCAAGGGCCTTTGGCCTTGTGGATCCAGAACTGGCTTGCCTGCAGAAGGCAGAGAGTGGTTGTGGATAGGGCTTTTTCTGAATGGAGGTCAGTCACCAGCGGGGTGCCCCAGGGATCTGTTCTGGGACCCTTGTTGTTTGTCATTTTCATAAATGACCTAGATGAGGAAGTGGAGGGATGGGTAAGTAAGTTTGCTGATGACACTAAGGTCAGTGGTGTTGTGGATGGTCTGGAAGGATGGCAAAAGTTGCAGCAGGACATAGATAGGATGCAGGGCTGGGCGGAGAAGTGGCAGATGGACTTCAACGCGGATAAATGTGTAGTCGTCCATTTTGGCAGAACCAACGGGATGAACGAGTACACTATCAAGGGCAGAAGTCTGAGTAGTGTTGAAGAGCAGAAGGATCTTGGGGTCTGGGTCCACAGGACTCTTAAATCGGCCTCGCAGGTGGAGGAGGTGGTCAAGAAGGCGTATGGTGTACTGGCCTTCATTAATCGAGGGATTGAGTTTAGGAGTCGGGAGGTAATGCTGCAACTTTATAAGACCCTTGTCAGGCCTCATTTAGAGTACTGTGCGCAGTTCTGGTCGCCTCACTATAGGAAGGATGTAGAAGCTATTGAGAGGGTACAGAGGAGATTTACAAGGATGTTGCCTGGACTGGGAGGCATGCCTTATGAAGTTAGGTTGAGGGAGCTGGGACTCTTTTCCCTGGAGAGACGAAGGTTGAGAGGCGACCTGATAGAAGTTTACAAAATGTTGAGGGGAATAGATAGGGTGGACTCTCAGAGGCTATTTCCCCGGGTTGAAATGGTTGCTACGAGAGGACACAGATTTAAAGTGCAGGGAGGGAAGTTCAGAAGTGATGTTAGGGGTAAGGTTTTCACTCAGAGGGTGGTGAGTGAATGGAATCGGCTGCCGTCAGTGGTGGTGGAGGCGAACTCGCTGGGGTCTTTTAAAAGACTTCTGGATGAGTATATGGGGTTTAATGAGATTGAGGGTTATAGATAGGTCTGTAGGTTGGTAGGTGTTGATGTGATCGGCGCAACTCGTGGGCCGAAGGGCCTGTTTGTGCTGTAGTGTTCTATGTTCTATGTTCTATGGGGGTAAGGCAGTTGACGTGGTATATATGGATTTTAGTAAGGCGTTTGATAAGGTTCACCATGGTAGGCTTCTGCAGAAAATGCAGATGTATGGGATTGGGGGTAATCTAGGTAATTGGATCAGGAATTGGCTAGCGGATAGGAGACAGAGGGTGGTGGTTGATGGTAAATATTCGTCATGGAGTTCGGTTACGAGTGGTGTGCCTCAGGGATCTGTTTTGGGGCCACTGCTGTTTGTAATTTTTATTAATGATCTGGATGAGGGTATAGTTGGGTGGATTAGTAAATTTGCTGATGACACCGAAGTCGGAGGTGTGGTAGATAGTGAGGAAGGGTGTCATAGTTTGCAGGGAGACTTAGACAGGTTGCAGAGCTGGGCCGAGAGGTGGCGGATGGAGTTTAATGCGGAGAAGTGTGAGGTAATTCACTTTGGCAGGAATAACAGATGTGTAGCGTATAGGGCTAACGGGAGGACTTTGAATAGTGTGGATGAACAGAGGGATCTAGATGTATGTGTACATAGATCCCTGAAAGTTGGGAATCAAGTAGATAAGGTTCTTAAGAAGGCATACGGTGTCTTGGTGTTTATTGGTAGGGGGATTGAATTTAGGAGTCGCAGCGTCATGTTGCAACTGTACACAGCTCTGGTGCGGCCACACTTGGAGTATTGTGTGCAGTTCTGGTCCCCACATTACAGGAAGGATGTGGAGGCTTTGGAGAGGGTGCAGAGGAGGTTTACCAGGAAGTTGCCTGGTATGGAAGGGAGGTCCTATGAGGAGAGACTGAGGGATTTGGGGTTGTTTTCGCTAGAAAGAAGGCGGCTAAGAGGGGATCTTATTGAAACATATAAGATGATTAGAGGTTTAGATAGGGTGGATAGTGATAGCCTTTTTCCTTGGATGGAGAAAGCTAGCACGAGGGGGCATGGCTTTAAATTAAGGGGGGGTAGTTATAGGACGGATGTCAGGGGTAGGTTCTTTACCCAGAGGGTGGTGAGGGATTGGAATGCCCTGCCTGCTGCAGTTGTAAATGCGCCTAGTTTGGGGGCATTTAAGAGATCCGTGGATAGGTTTATGGATGAAAAGGGATTGGTTTAGGTTAGTGGGTCATTGTTTTTTAACTGGTCGGCGCAACATCGTGGGCCAAAGGGCCTGTTCTGCGCTGTAATGTTCTATGTTCTATGTTCTATGTGATAGGGCTATGGGTTTACTCTACCTTAGAGACTGCAGTGGTTCAAGAATGTTCTGCCTAAAGATCCTTGTTGAGATCAGGCAAGTGGAGAGTATTCCATTAAACTCTTAACTTGTGACTTGTAGATGGGCAGTAAAGTGAAGCCCACAGCAAACATTCCATAAGCGAGCAATAAAAAACCTTCATCCTAGGAATCAGCTCAGTGAGCCTTCTCTGAACTGTTTTGAATGCAATTATGTCATTTCTTAAATAACAAGACCAAAACTAGACACAATACTCTTGATGCGGTCACACCTATAACATCCCGATTTTTGTATTCCATGTTTCTTGCAATAAACAATAACATTCCAAATGCCTTCCTTATAACTTGTTGCACCTGCATATTAACATGGAAATTCATGGACTAGGTAATCCAAATCCTTCTAGATTCTATGTTATATATTTTAATGATTGCATGACTGCTTTAAGGGCTGATCATCTGATTTGATGGTGATGTCATTAGGGTGTTGCACAGGCTGCCCTTTGTAATCTACACAGGCAAGAGTTCTGACAATAAACCTTGTTATTGTTAGTTTGAACCTATGCGTGCAAACCTCACCTTTCCTTTTTGTTTAGAACCCACAAGCTCTAATATAGTTATAACACTACAAAAAGTGGTGATGAGTTAGGATTTTCTTTCATCAGGAACAAAGGCATTGTGGATGCTCACACTTCGAATACTAGAAGACTAGAAGCAACAACAGGATGAAAGATTGAAATGCCAGAAAGAAAACTAAGAAAGATAAAATTGTCTATGTGGTTTTAAAAGAGGGGTTTTCCAATCAGAGAAGGATGAGATTCCAAACAGTATTTGGCATACTGAAAAAGAGAGATACTTTGCTGTATGGCTGGGATTGTTTGAAAAATAATCAAGTCAACAGTCTCCAAGGTAAGAAAACAAGTACTGGAAAGACAGAAAAATTAGATTTATTGAGTAGTTTCGAGTTGCAAGAGAAATGGTGAGTCAATTAGGATCCATGGCCCTTTCAACATGGAAAATGAATCATGGATTTACTATGCAGAATGGTTTCAGTACTTTGTACAAGCAAATGAAATTCCAAATGATTTGTTCACATCAGCTTTGTTCAGTGCAATAGGATGTAAAACATTTGACTTATCTGAAACTTGGTTCATCTCACAAAACCAGGAACTAAACCTTATGAAGACCAAACAAAGATCGTTGAAAAGCATTATTCTCCAAAGCCATGATCATCGGAGAACTGTTCAGGTTACATTAGAGCAATCAAGTGGAAGGTGAAAGCATTGCATGGTTGGTGGCAACCGTAACTGTCCACGGACAGTAGGCAGGAAAGTAAGTGTGCAGATACAGTAGAGAGTAAAGTAAGTGTGCAGGGACAATACACAGTAAAGAAAGTGTGCAGATACAGTGGGCAGTAAAGTAAGTGTGCAGGGACAGTGGGCAGTAAAGTAAGTGTGCAGGGACAGTAGGGAGTAACGTAAGTGTGCAGGGACAGTAGGCAGTAAAGTAAGTGTGCAGGGACAGTAGGGAGTAAAGTAAGTGTGCAGGGACAGTAGGCAGTAAAGTAAGTGTGCAGGGACAGTAGGCAGTAAAGTAAGTGTGCAGGGACAGTAGGGAGTAAAGTAAGTGTGCAGGGACAGTAGGCAGTAAAGTAAGTGTGCAGGGACAGTAGGCAGTAAAGTAAGTGTGCAGGGACAGTAGGCAGTAAAGTAAGTGTGCAGGGACAGTAGGGAGTAAAGTAAGTGTGCAGGGACAGTAGGCAGTAAAGTAAGTGTGCAGGGACAGTAGGGAGTAAAGTAAGTGTGCAGGGACGGTAGGCAGTAAAGTAAGTGTGCAGGGACAGTAGGGAGTAAAGTAAGTGTGCAGGGACGGTAGGCAGTAAAGTAAGTGTGCAGGGACGGTAGGCAGTAAAGTAAGTGTGCAGGGACGGTAGGCAGTAAAGTAAGTGTGCAGGGACGGTAGGCAGTAAAGTAAGTGTGCAGGGACGGTAGGCAGTAAAGTAAGTGTGCAGGGACGGTAGGCAGTAAAGTAAGTGTGCAGGGACGGTAGGCAGTAAAGTAAGTGTGCAGGGACGGTAGGCAGTAAAGTAAGTGTGCAGGGGCGGTAGGCAGTAAAGTAAGTGTGCAGGGACGGTAGGCAGTAAAGTAAGTGTGCAGGGGCGGTAGGCAGTAAAGTAAGTGTGCAGGGACGGTAGGCAGTAAAGTAAGTGTGCAGGGACGGTAGGCAGTAAAGTAAGTGTGCAGGTACAGTAGGCAGTAAAGTAAGTGTGCAGGGACAGTAGGCAGTAAAGTAAGTGTGCAGGGACAGTAGGCAGTAAAGTAAGTGTGCAGGGACGGTAGGCAGTAAAGTAAGTGTGCAGGGACAGTCGGCAGTAAAGTAAGTGTGCAGGGACAGTAGGCAGTAAAGTAAGTGTGCAGGGACAGTCGGCAGTAAATTAAGTGTGCAGTTACAGTAGGCAGTAAAGTAAGTGTGCAGGGACAGTAGGCAGTAAAGTAAGTGTGCAGGGACAGTAGGCAGTAAAGTAAGTGTGCAGGGACAGTAGGCAGTAAAGTAAGTGTGCAGGGACAGTAGGCAGTAAAGTAAGTGTGCAGGTACAGTAGGCAGTAAAGTAAGTGTGCAGGGACAGTAGGCAGTAAAGTAAGTGTGCAGGGACAGTAGGCAGTAAAGTAAGTGTGCAGGGACAGTAGGCAGTAAAGTAACTGTGCAGGGACAGTAGGCAGTAAAGTAAGTGTGCAGGGACAGCAGGCAGTAAAGTAAGTGTGCAGGGACAGTAGGCAGTAAAGTAAGTGTGCAGGGACAGTAGGCAGTAAAGTAAGTGTGCAGGGACAGTAGGCAGTAAAGTAAGTGTGCAGGGACAGTAGGCAGTAAAGTAAGTGTGCAGATACAGTAGGCAGTAAAGTAAGTGTGCAGGGACAGTAGGCAGTAAAGTAAGTGTGCAGGGACAGTAGGCAGTAAAGTAAGTGTGCAGGGACAGTAGGCAGTAAAGTAAGTGTGCAGGGACAGTAGGCAGTAAAGTAAGTGTGCAGGGACAGTAGGCAGTAAAGTAAGTGTGCAGGGACAGTAGGCAGTAAAGTAAGTGTGCAGGTACAGTAGGCAGTAAAGTAAGTGTGCAGGGACAGTAGGCAGTAAAGTAAGTGTGCAGGGACAGTAGGCAGTAAAGTAAGTGTGCAGGGACAGTAGGCAGTAAAGTAAGTGTGCAGGGACAGTAGGCAGTAAAGTAAGTGTGCAGGGACAGTAGGCAGTAAAGTAAGTGTGCAGGGACAGTAGGCAGTAAAGTAAGTGTGCAGGGACAGTAGGCAGTAAAGTAAGTGTGCAGGGACAGTCGGCAGTAAAGTAAGTGTGCAGGGACAGTAGGCAGTAAAGTAAGTGTGCAGGGACAGTAGGCAGTAAAGTAAGTGTGCAGGGACAGTAGGCAGTAAAGTAAGTGTGCAGGGACAGTAGGCAGTAAAGTAAGTGTGCAGGGACAGTAGGCAGTAAAGTAAGTGTGCAGGGACAGTCGGCAGTAAAGTAAGTGTGCGGATACAGTAGGCAGTAAAGTAAGTGTGCAGGGACAGTAGGCAATAAAGTAAGTGTGCAGGGACAGTAGGCAGTAAAGTAAGTGTGCGGATACAGTCGGCAGTAAAGTAAGTGTGCAGGGACAGTAGGCAGTAAAGTAAGTGTGCCGGGACAGTAGGCAGTAAAGTAAGTGTGCGGATACAGTAGGCAGTAAAGTAAGTGTGCAGGGACAGTAGGCAATAAAGTAAGTGTGCAGGGACAGTAGGCAGTAAAGTAAGTGTGCAGATACAGTAGGCAGTAAAGTAAGTGTGCAGGGACAGTAGGGAGTAAAGTAAGTGTGCAGGGACAGTAGGCAGTAAAGTAAGTGTGCAGGGACAGTCGGCAGTAAAGTAAGTGTGCAGGGACAGTAGGCAGTAAAGTAAGTGTGCAGGGACAGTAGGCAGTAAAGTAAGTGTGCGGATACAGTCGGCAGTAAAGTAAGTGTGCAGGGACAGTAGGCAGTAAAGTAAGTGTGCAGGGACAGTAGGCAGTAAAGTAAGTGTGCAGGGACAGTAGGCAGTAAAGTAAGTGTGCGGATACAGTAGGCAGTAAAGTAAGTGTGCAGGGACAGTAGGGAGTAAAGTAAGTGTGCAGGGACAGTCGGCAGTAAAGTAAGTGAGCAGGGACAGTCGGCAGTAAAGTAAGTGTGCAGGTACAGTAGGCAGTAAAGTAAGTGTGCAGGTACAGTAGGCAGTAAAGTAAGTGTGCAGGGACAGTCGGCAGTAAAGTAAGTGAGCAGGGACAGTCGGCAGTAAAGTAAGTGTGCAGGTACAGTAGGCAGTAAAGTAAGTGTGCAGGGACAGTAGGCAGTAAAGTAAGTGTGCAGGGACAGTCGGCAGTAAAGTAAGTGTGCAGGGACAGTAGGCAGTAAAGTAAGTGTGCAGGGACAGTAGGCAGTAAAGTAAGTGTGCAGGGACAGTAGGCAGTAAAGTAAGTGTGCAGGGACAGTAGGCAGTAAAGTAAGTGTGCAGGGACAGTAGGCAGTAAAGTAAGTGTGCAGGGACAGTAGGCAGTAAAGTAAGTGTGCAGGGACAGTAGGCAGTAAAGTAAGTGTGCAGGGACAGTAGGCAGTAAAGTAAGTGTGCAGGGACAGTAGGCAGTAAAGTAAGTGTGCAGGGACAGTCGGCAGTAAAGTAAGTGTGCAGGGACAGTAGGCAGTAAAGTAAGTGTGCAGGGACAGTAGGCAGTAAAGTAAGTGTGCAGGGACAGTAGGCAGTAAAGTAAGCGTGCAGGGACAGTAGGCAGTAAAATAAGTGTGCAGGGACAGTAGGCAGTAAAGTAAGTGTGCAGGGACAGTAGGCAGTAAAGTAAGCGTGCAGGGACAGTAGGCAGTAAAATAAGTGTGCAGGGACAGTCGGCAGTAAAGTAAGTGTGCAGGGACAGTAGGCAGTAAAGTAAGTGTGCAGGGACAGTAGGCAGTAAAGTAAGTGTGCAGGGACAGTAGGCAGTAAAGTAAGTGTGCAGGGACAGTAGGCAGTAAAGTAAGTGTGCAGGGACAGTAGGCAGTAAAGTAAGTGTGCAGGGACAGTAGGCAGTAAAGTAAGTGTGCAGGGACAGTAGGCAGTAAAGTAAGCGTGCAGGGACAGTAGGCAGTAAAATAAGTGTGCAGGGACAGTAGGCAGTAAAGTAAGTGTGCAGGGACAGTCGGCAGTAAAGTAAGTGTGCAGGGACAGTCGGCAGTAAAGTACGTGTGCGGATACAGTAGGCAGTAAAGTAAGTGTGCAGGGACAGTAGGCAGTAAAGTAAGTGTGCAGGGACAGTAGGCAGTAAAGTAACTGTGCAGGGACAGTAGGCAGTAAAGTAAGTGTGCAGGGACAGTAGGCAGTAAAGTAAGTGTGCAGGGACAGTAGGCAGTAAAGTAAGTGTGCAGGGACAGTAGGCAGTAAAGTAAGTGTGCAGGGACAGTAGGGAGTAAAGTAAGTGTGCAGGGACGGTAGGCAGTAAAGTAAGTGTGCAGGGACGGTAGGCAGTAAAGTAAGTGTGCAGGGACAGTAGGCAGTAAAGTAAGTGTGCAGGGACAGTAGGCAGTAAAGTAAGTGTGCAGGGACAGTAGGCAGTAAAGTAAGTGTGCAGGGACAGTCGGCAGTAAAGTAAGTGTGCAGGGACAGTAGGCAGTAAAGTAAGTGTGCAGGGACAGTCGGCAGTAAAATAAGTGTGCAGGTACAGTAGGCAGTAAAGTAAGTGTGCAGTTACAGTAGGCAGTAAAGTAAGTGTGCAGCGACAGTAGGCAGTAAAGTAAGTGTGCAGGGACAGTAGGCAGTAAAGTAAGTGTGCAGGGACAGTAGGCAGTAAAGTAAGTGTGCAGGGACAGTAGGCAGTAAAGTAAGTGTGCAGGGACAGTAGGCAGTAAAGTAAGTGTGCAGGGACAGTAGGCAGTAAAGTAAGTGTGCAGGGACAGTAGGCAGTAAAGTAAGTGTGCAGGGACAGTAGGCAGTAAAGTAAGTGTGCAGGTACAGTAGGCAGTAAAGTAAGTGTGTAGGGACAGTAGGCAGTAAAGTAAGTGTGCAGGGACAGTAGGCAGTAAAGTAAGTGTGCAGGGACAGTAGGCAGTAAAGTAAGTGTGCAGGGACAGTAGGCAGTAAAGTAAGTGTGCAGATACAGTAGGCAGTAAAGTAAGTGTGCAGGGACAGTAGGCAGTAAAGTAAGTGTGCAGGAACAGTAGGCAGTAAAGTAAGTGTGCAGGGACAGTAGGCAGTAAAGTAAGTGTGCAGGTACAGTAGGCAGTAAAGTAAGTGTGCAGGGACAGTAGGCAGTAAAGTAAGTGTGCAGATACAGTAGGCAGTAAAGTAAGTGTGCAGGGACGGTAGGCAGTAAAGTAAGTGTGCAGGGACAGTAGGGAGTAAAGTAAGTGTGCAGGGACGGTAGGCAGTAAAGTAAGTGTGCAGGGACAGTAGGCAGTAAAGTAAGTGTGCAGGGACAGTATGCAGTAAAGTAAGTGTGCAGGGACAAGAGGCAGTAAAGTAAGTGTGCAGGGACAGTAGGCAGTAAAGTAAGTGTGCAGGGACAGTAGGCAGTAAAGTAAGTGTGCAGGGACAGTAGGGAGTAAAGTAAGTGTGCAGGGACAGTAGGCAGTAAAGTAAGTGTGCAGGGACAGTAGGCAGTAAAGTAAGTGTGCAGGTACAGTAGGCAGTAAAGTAACTGTGCAGGGACAGTAGGCAGTAAAGTAAGTGTGCAGGGACAGTCGGCAGTAAAGTAAGTGTGCAGGGACAGTAGGCAGTAAAGTAAGTGTGCAGGGACAGTAGGCAGTAAAGTAAGTGTGCAGGGACGGTAGGCAGTAAAGTAAGTGTGCAGGGACGGTAGGCAGTAAAGTAAGTGTGCAGGGACGGTAGGCAGTAAAGTAAGTGTGCAGGGACGGTAGGCAGTAAAGTAAGTGTGCGGATACAGTAGGCAGTAAAGTAAGTGTGCAGGGACAGTAGGCAGTAAAGTAAGTGTGCAGGGACAGTAGGCAGTAAAGTAAGTGTGCAGGGACAGTAGGCAGTAAAGTAAGTGTGCAGGGACGGTAGGCAGTAAAGTAAGTGTGCAGGGACGGTAGGCAGTAAAGTAAGTGTGCGGATACAGTAGGCAGTAAAGTAAGTGTGCAGGGACAGTAGGCAGTAAAGTAAGTGTGCAGGGACAGTAGGCAGTAAAGTAAGTGTGCAGGGACAGTCGGCAGTAAAGTAAGTGTGCAGGGACAGTAGGCAGTAAAGTAAGTGTGCAGGGACAGTAGGCAGTAAAGTAAGTGTGCAGGGACAGTCGGCAGTAAAGTAAGTGTGCAGGTACAGTAGGCAGTAAAGTAAGTGTGCAGCGACAGTAGGCAGTAAAGTAAGTGTGCAGGGACAGTAGGCAGTTAAGTTAGTGTGCAGGGACAGTCGGCAGTAAAGTAAGTGTGCAGGGACAGTAGGCAGTAAAGTAAGTGTGCAGGGACAGTAGGCAGTAAAGTAAGTGTGCAGCGACAGTAGGCAGTAAAGTAAGTGTGCAGGGACAGTAGGCAGTTAAGTAAGTGTGCAGGGACAGTCGGCAGTAAAGTAAGTGTGCAGGGACAGTCGGCAGTAAAGTAAGTGTGCAGGGACAGTAGGCAGTAAAGTAAGTGTGCAGGGACAGTAGGCAGTAAAGTAAGTGTGCAGGGACAGTAGGCAGTAAAGTAAGTGTGCAGGGACAGTAGGCAGTAAAGTAAGTGTGCAGATACAGTAGGCAGTAAAGTAAGTGTGCAGGGACGGTAGGCAGTAAAGTAAGTGTGCAGGGACAGTAGGCAGGAAAGTAAGTGTGCAGGGACAGTAGGCAGTAAAGTAAGTGTGCAGGGACAGTAGGCAGTAACGTAAGTGTGCAGGGACAGTCGGCAGTAAAGTAAGTGTGCAGATACAGTAGGCAGTAAAGTAAGTGTGCAGGTACAGTAGGCAGTAAAGTAAGTGTGCAGGGACAGTAGGCAGTAAAGTAAGTGTGCAGGGACAGTAGGCAGTAACGTAAGTGTGCAGGGACAGTCGGCAGTAAAGTAAGTGTGCAGATACAGTAGGCAGTAAAGTAAGTGTGCAGGTACAGTAGGCAGTAAAGTAAGTAGGCTTGTACTCGTTAGAGTTTAGAAGAATGAGGGGAGATCTCATTGAGACGTATAAGATGATGAATGGGATGGATAGGATAGAGGTGGAGAGACTCTTCCCGCTCAAAAAAGACAGTAGGACTAGGGGGCACAGACTCAAGATAAAGGGGAGGTGGTTTAGAACGGAGTTGAGGAGGAACTTCTTCACTCAAAGGGTGGTGAATCTCTGGAATTCTCTGCCCGTTGAAGTGGTGGAGGCTGCCTCGCTAAATATTTTTAAGAAGCGGGTTGATGGGTTCTTGATAAGAGAGGGGATTAAGGGTTATGGGGAGAGGGCGGGAAAGTGGAACTGAGCCATGACAGATCAGCCATGATCTTATTGAATGGCGGGGCAGGCTCGAAGGTCTAGATGGCCTACTCCTGCTCCTATTTCTTATGTTCTTATGTTCTTAAGTGTGCAGTTACAGTAGGCAGTAAAGTAAGTGTGCGGACACAGTAGGCAATAAAGTAAGTGTGCAGGGACAGTAGGCAGTAAAGTAAGTGTGCAGGGACAGTAGGCAGTAAAGTCAGTGTGCGGATGCAGTAGGCAGTAAAGTAAGTGTGCAAATACAGTAGGCAGTAAAGTAAGTGTGCAGATACAGTAGGCAGTAAAGTAAGTGTGCAGGGACAGTAGGCAGTAAAGTAAGTGTGCAGGTACAGTAGACAGTAAAGTAAGTGTGCAGGGACAGGAAAGTAAGTGTGCAGGGACAGTAGGCAGTAAAGTAAGTGTGCAGATACAGTAGGCAATAAAGTAAGTGTGCAGGGACAGTAGGCAGTAAAGTAAGTGTGCAGGGACAGTAGGCAGTAAAGTAAGTGTGCAGGGACAGTAGGCAGTAAAGTAAGTGTGCAGGGACAGTAGGCAGTAAAGTAAGTGTGCAGGGACAGTAGGCAGTAAAGTAAGTGTGCAGGGACAGTAGGCAGTAAAGTAAGTGTGCAGATACAGTAGGCAATAAAGTAAGTGTGCAGGGACAGTAGGCAGTAAAGTAAGTGTGCAGGGACAGTAGGCAGTAAAGTAAGTGTGCAGTTACAGTAGGCAGTAACGTAAGTGTGCAGATACAGTAGGCAGTAAAGTAAGTGTGCAGGGACAGTAGGCAGTAAAGTAAGTGTGCAGGCACAGTAGGCAGTAAAGTAAGTATGCAGGGACAATAGGCAGTAAAGTAATTGTGCAGTTACAGTAGGCAGTAAAGTAAGTATGCAGGGACAGTAGGCAGTAAAGTAAGTGTGCAGGGACAGTAGGCAGTAAAGTAAGTGTGCAGTTACAGTAGGCAGTAAAGTAAGTGTGCAGGGACGGTAGGCAGTAAAGTAAGTGTGCAGGTACAGTAGGCAGTAAAGTAAGTAGGCTTGTAGTCGTTAGAGTTTAGAAGAATGAGGGGAGATCTCATTGAGACGTATAAGATGATGAATGGGATGGATAGGATAGAGGTGGAGAGACTCTTCCCGCTCAAAAAAGACAGTAGGACTAGGGTGCACAGACTCAAGATAAAGGGGAGGCGGTTTAGAACGGAGTTGAGGAGGAACTTCTTCACTCAAAGGGTGGTGAATCTCTGGAATTCTCTGCCCGTTGAAGTGGTGGAGGCTGCCTCGCTAAATACTTTTAAGAAGCGGGTTGATGGGTTCTTGATAAGAGAGGGGATTAAGGGTTATGGGGAGAGGGCTGGAAAGTGGAACTGAGCCACGACAGATCAGCCATGACCTTATTGAATGGCGGGGCAGGCTCGAAGGGCTAGATGGCCTACTCCTGCTCCTATTTCTTATGTTCTTAAGTTCTTAAGTGTGCAGCTACAGTAGGCAGTAAAGTAAGTGTGCGGACACAGTAGGCAATAAAGTAAGTGTGCAGGGACAGTAGGCAGTAAAGTAAGTGTGCAGGTACAGTAGGCAGTAAAGTAAGTGTGCAGGGACAGCAGGCAGTAAAGTAAATTTGCAGGGACAGTAGGCAGTAAAGTAAGTGTGCAGGAACAGTAGGCAGTAAAGTAAGTGTGCAGGGACAGTAGGCAGTAAAGTAAGTGTGCAGGGACAGTAGGCAGTAAAGTAACTGTGCAGGGACAGTAGGCAGTAAAGTAAGTGTGCAGGGACACTAAAGTAAGTGTGCAGGGACAGTAGGCAGTAAAGTAAGTGTGCAGGGAAAGTAGGCAGTAAAGTAAGTGTGCAGGGACAGTAAAGTAAGTGTGCAGGGACAGTCGGCGGTAAAGTAAGTGTGCAGGGACAGTAGGCAGTAAAGTAAGTGTGCAGATACAGTAGGCAATAAAGTAAGTGTGCAGGGACAGTAGGCAGTAAAGTAAGTGTGCAGGGACAGTAGGCACAAAAGTAAGTGTGCAGGGACAGTAGGCAGAGAAGTAAGTGTGCAGTTACAGTAGGCAGTAAAGTAAGTGTGCAGATACAGTAGGCAGTAAAGTAAGTGTGCAGGGACAGTAGGCAGTAAAGTAAGTGTGCGGATACAGTAGGCAGTAAAGTAAGTGTGCAGGGACAGTAGGCAGTAAAGTAAGTGTGCAGGGACACTAAAGTAAGTGTGCAGGGACAGTAGGCAGTAAAGTAAGTGTGCAGGGACAGTAGGCAGTAAAGTAAGTGTGCAGGGACAGTAAAGTAAGTGTGCAGGGACAGTCGGCGGTAAAGTAAGTGTGCAGGGACAGTAGGCAGTAAAGTAAGTGTGCAGGGACAGTAGGCAGTAAAGTAAGTGTGCAGATACAGTAGGCAATAAAGTAAGTGTGCAGGGACAGTAGGCAGTAAAGTAAGTGTGCAGATACAGTAGGCAGTAAAGTAAGTGTGCAGGGACAGTAGGCAGTAAAGTAAATGTGCAGGGACAGTAGGCACAAAAGTAAGTGTGCAGGGACAGTAGGCAGAGAAGTAAGTGTGCAGTTACAGTAGGCAGTAAAGTAAGTGTGCAGATACAGTAGGCAGTAAAGTAAGTGTGCAGGGACAGTAGGCAGTAAAGTAAGTGTGCAGGGACAGTAGGCAGTAACGTAAGTGTGCAGGGACAGTCGGCAGTAAAGTAAGTGTGCAGATACAGTAGGCAGTAAAGTAAGTGTGCAGGTACAGTAGGCAGTAAAGTAAGTGTGCAGGGACAGTAGGCAGTAAAGTAAGTGTGCAGGGACAGTAGGCAGTAACGTAAGTGTGCAGGGACAGTCGGCAGTAAAGTAAGTGTGCAGATACAGTAGGCAGTAAAGTAAGTGTGCAGGTACAGTAGGCAGTAAAGTAAGTAGGCTTGTACTCGTTAGAGTTTAGAAGAATGAGGGGAGATCTCATTGAGACGTATAAGATGATGAATGGGATGGATAGGATAGAGGTGGAGAGACTCTTCCCGCTCAAAAAAGACAGTAGGACTAGGGGGCACAGACTCAAGATAAAGGGGAGGTGGTTTAGAACGGAGTTGAGGAGGAACTTCTTCACTCAAAGGGTGGTGAATCTCTGGAATTCTCTGCCCGTTGAAGTGGTGGAGGCTGCCTCGCTAAATATTTTTAAGAAGCGGGTTGATGGGTTCTTGATAAGAGAGGGGATTAAGGGTTATGGGGAGAGGGCGGGAAAGTGGAACTGAGCCATGACAGATCAGCCATGATCTTATTGAATGGCGGGGCAGGCTCGAAGGTCTAGATGGCCTACTCCTGCTCCTATTTCTTATGTTCTTATGTTCTTAAGTGTGCAGTTACAGTAGGCAGTAAAGTAAGTGTGCGGACACAGTAGGCAATAAAGTAAGTGTGCAGGGACAGTAGGCAGTAAAGTAAGTGTGCAGGGACAGTAGGCAGTAAAGTAAGTGTGCGGATGCAGTAGGCAGTAAAGTAAGTGTGCAAATACAGTAGGCAGTAAAGTAAGTGTGCAGATACAGTAGGCAGTAAAGTAAGTGTGCAGGGACAGTAGGCAGTAAAGTAAGTGTGCAGGTACAGTAGGCAGTAAAGTAAGTGTGCAGGGACAGGAAAGTAAGTGTGCAGGGACAGTAGGCAGTAAAGTAAGTGTGCAGATACAGTAGGCAATAAAGTAAGTGTGCAGGGACAGTAGGCAGTAAAGTAAGTGTGCAGGGACAGTAGGCAGTAAAGTAAGTGTGCAGGGACAGTAGGCAGTAAAGTAAGTGTGCAGGGACAGTAGGCAGTAAAGTAAGTGTGCAGGGACAGTAGGCAGTAAAGTAAGTGTGCAGGGACAGTAGGCAGTAAAGTAAGTGTGCAGATACAGTAGGCAATAAAGTAAGTGTGCAGGGACAGTAGGCAGTAAAGTAAGTGTGCAGGGACAGTAGGCAGTAAAGTAAGTGTGCAGTTACAGTAGGCAGTAACGTAAGTGTGCAGATACAGTAGGCAGTAAAGTAAGTGTGCAGGCACAGTAGGCAGTAAAGTAAGTATGCAGGGACAATAGGCAGTAAAGTAATTGTGCAGTTACAGTAGGCAGTAAAGTAAGTGTGCGGATACAGTAGGCAGTAAAGTAAGTGTGCAGGGACAGTAGGCAGTAAAGTAAGTGTGCAGTTACAGTAGGCAGTAAAGTAAGTGTGCAGGGACGGTAGGCAGTAAAGTAAGTGTGCAGGTACAGTAGGCAGTAAAGTAAGTAGGCTTGTACTCGTTAGAGTTTAGAAGAATGAGGGGAGATCTCATTGAGACGTATAAGATGATGAATGGGATGGATAGGATAGAGGTGGAGAGACTCTTCCCGCTCAAAAAAGACAGTAGGACTAGGGTGCACAGACTCAAGATAAAGGGGAGGCGGTTTAGAACGGAGTTGAGGAGGAACTTCTTCACTCAAAGGGTGGTGAATCTCTGGAATTCTCTGCCCGTTGAAGTGGTGGAGGCTGCCTCGCTAAATACTTTTAAGAAGCGGGTTGATGGGTTCTTGATAAGAGAGGGGATTAAGGGTTATGGGGAGAGGGCTGGAAAGTGGAACTGAGCCACGACAGATCAGCCATGACCTTATTGAATGGCGGGGCAGGCTCGAAGGGCTAGATGGCCTACTCCTGCTCCTATTTCTTATGTTCTTAAGTTCTTAAGTGTGCAGCTACAGTAGGCAGTAAAGTAAGTGTGCGGACACAGTAGGCAATAAAGTAAGTGTGCAGGGACAGTAGGCAGTAAAGTAAGTGTGCAGGTACAGTAGGCAGTAAAGTAAGTGTGCAGGGACAGCAGGCAGTAAAGTAAATTTGCAGGGACAGTAGGCAGTAAAGTAAGTGTGCAGGAACAGTAGGCAGTAAAGTAAGTGTGCAGGGACAGTAGGCAGTAAAGTAAGTGTGCGGATACAGTAGGCAGTAAAGTAACTGTGCAGGGACAGTAGGCAGTAAAGTAAGTGTGCAGGGACACTAAAGTAAGTGTGCAGGGACAGTAGGCAGTAAAGTAAGTGTGCAGGGACAGTAGGCAGTAAAGTAAGTGTGCAGGGACAGTAAAGTAAGTGTGCAGGGACAGTCGGCGGTAAAGTAAGTGTGCAGGGACAGTAGGCAGTAAAGTAAGTGTGCAGATACAGTAGGCAATAAAGTAAGTGTGCAGGGACAGTAGGCAGTAAAGTAAGTGTGCAGGGACAGTAGGCACAAAAGTAAGTGTGCAGGGACAGTAGGCAGAGAAGTAAGTGTGCAGTTACAGTAGGCAGTAAAGTAAGTGTGCAGATACAGTAGGCAGTAAAGTAAGTGTGCAGGGACAGTAGGCAGTAAAGTAAGTGTGCGGATACAGTAGGCAGTAAAGTAAGTGTGCAGGGACAGTAGGCAGTAAAGTAAGTGTGCAGGGACACTAAAGTAAGTGTGCAGGGACAGTAGGCAGTAAAGTAAGTGTGCAGGGACAGTAGGCAGTAAAGTAAGTGTGCAGGGACAGTAAAGTAAGTGTGCAGGGACAGTCGGCGGTAAAGTAAGTGTGCAGGGACAGTAGGCAGTAAAGTAAGTGTGCAGGGACAGTAGGCAGTAAAGTAAGTGTGCAGATACAGTAGGCAATAAAGTAAGTGTGCAGGGACAGTAGGCAGTAAAGTAAGTCTGCAGATACAGTAGGCAGTAAAGTAAGTGTGCAGGGACAGTAGGCAGTAAAGTAAATGTGCAGGGACAGTAGGCACAAAAGTAAGTGTGCAGGGACAGTAGGCAGAGAAGTAAGTGTGCAGTTACAGTAGGCAGTAAAGTAAGTGTGCAGATACAGTAGGCAGTAAAGTAAGTGTGCAGGGACAGTAGGCAGTAAAGTAAGTGTGCAGTTACAGTAGGCAGTAAAGTAAGTGTGCAGATACAGTAGGCAGTAAAGTAAGTGTGCAGGGACAGTAGGCAGTAAAGTAAGTGTGCAGGGACAGTAGGCAGTAAAGTAAGTGTGCAGATACAGTAGGCAGTAAAGTAAGTGTGCAGGGACAGTAGGCAGTAAAGCAACTGTGCAGGGACTGTAGGCACTAAAGTAAGTGTGCAGGGACAGTAGGCAGTAAAGTAAGCGTGCGGATACAGTCGGCAGTAAAGTAAGTGTGCAGGGACAGTAGGCAGTAAAGTAAGTGTGCAGCGACAGTAGGCAGTAAAGTAAGTGTGCAGGGACAGTAGGCAGTTAAGTAAGTGTGCAGGGACAGTCGGCAGTAAAGTAAGTGTGCAGGGACAGTAGGCAGTAAAGTAAGTGTGCAGGGACAGTAGGCAGTAAAGTAAGTGTGCAGCGACAGTAGGCAGTAAAGTAAGTGTGCAGGGACAGTAGGCAGTTAAGTAAGTGTGCAGGGACAGTCGGCAGTAAAGTAAGTGTGCAGGGACAGTCGGCAGTAAAGTAAGTGTGCAGGGACAGTAGGCAGTAAAGTAAGTGTGCAGGGACAGTAGGCAGTAAAGTAAGTGTGCAGGGACAGTAGGCAGTAAAGTAAGTGTGCAGGGACAGTAGGCAGTAAAGTAAGTGTGCAGATACAGTAGGCAGTAAAGTAAGTGTGCAGGGACGGTAGGCAGTAAAGTAAGTGTGCAGGGACAGTAGGCAGGAAAGTAAGTGTGCAGGGACAGTAGGCAGTAAAGTAAGTGTGCAGGGACAGTAGGCAGTAACGTAAGTGTGCAGGGACAGTCGGCAGTAAAGTAAGTGTGCAGATACAGTAGGCAGTAAAGTAAGTGTGCAGGTACAGTAGGCAGTAAAGTAAGTGTGCAGGGACAGTAGGCAGTAAAGTAAGTGTGCAGGGACAGTAGGCAGTAACGTAAGTGTGCAGGGACAGTCGGCAGTAAAGTAAGTGTGCAGATACAGTAGGCAGTAAAGTAAGTGTGCAGGTACAGTAGGCAGTAAAGTAAGTAGGCTTGTACTCGTTAGAGTTTAGAAGAATGAGGGGAGATCTCATTGAGACGTATAAGATGATGAATGGGATGGATAGGATAGAGGTGGAGAGACTCTTCCCGCTCAAAAAAGACAGTAGGACTAGGGGGCACAGACTCAAGATAAAGGGGAGGTGGTTTAGAACGGAGTTGAGGAGGAACTTCTTCACTCAAAGGGTGGTGAATCTCTGGAATTCTCTGCCCGTTGAAGTGGTGGAGGCTGCCTCGCTAAATATTTTTAAGAAGCGGGTTGATGGGTTCTTGATAAGAGAGGGGATTAAGGGTTATGGGGAGAGGGCGGGAAAGTGGAACTGAGCCATGACAGATCAGCCATGATCTTATTGAATGGCGGGGCAGGCTCGAAGGTCTAGATGGCCTACTCCTGCTCCTATTTCTTATGTTCTTATGTTCTTAAGTGTGCAGTTACAGTAGGTAGTAAAGTAAGTGTGCGGACACAGTAGGCAATAAAGTAAGTGTGCAGGGACAGTAGGCAGTAAAGTAAGTGTGCGGATGCAGTAGGCAGTAAAGTAAGTGTGCAAATACAGTAGGCAGTAAAGTAAGTGTGCAGATACAGTAGGCAGTAAAGTAAGTGTGCAGGGACAGTAGGCAGTAAAGTAAGTGTGCAGGTACAGTAGGCAGTAAAGTAAGTGTGCAGGGACAGGAAAGTAAGTGTGCAGGGACAGTAGGCAGTAAAGTAAGTGTGCAGATACAGTAGGCAATAAAGTAAGTGTGCAGGGACAGTAGGCAGTAAAGTAAGTGTGCAGGGACAGTAGGCAGTAATGTAAGTGTGCAGGGACAGTAGGCAGTAAAGTAAGTGTGCAGGGACAGTAGGCAGTAAAGTAAGTGTGCAGGGACAGTAGGCAGTAAAGTAAGTGTGCAGGGACAGTAGGCAGTAACGTAAGTGTGCAGATACAGTAGGCAATAAAGTAAGTGTGCAGGGACAGTAGGCAGTAAAGTAAGTGTGCAGGGACAGTAGGCAGTAAAGTAAGTGTGCAGTTACAGTAGGCAGTAACGTAAGTGTGCAGATACAGTAGGCAGTAAAGTAAGTGTGCAGGGACAGTAGGCAGTAAAGTAAGTGTGCAGGCACAGTAGGCAGTAAAGTAAGTATGCAGGGACAATAGGCAGTAAAGTAATTGTGCAGTTACAGTAGGCAGTAAAGTAAGTATGCAGGGACAGTAGGCAGTAAAGTAAGTGTGCAGGGACAGTAGGCAGTAAAGTAAGTGTGCAGTTACAGTAGGCAGTAAAGTAAGTGTGCAGGGACGGTAGGCAGTAAAGTAAGTGTGCAGGTACAGTAGGCAGTAAAGTAAGTAGGCTTGTACTCGTTAGAGTTTAGAAGAATGAGGGGAGATCTCATTGAGACGTATAAGATGATGAATGGGATGGATAGGATAGAGGTGGAGAGACTCTTCCCGCTCAAAAAAGACAGTAGGACTAGGGTGCACAGACTCAAGATAAAGGGGAGGCGGTTTAGAACGGAGTTGAGGAGGAACTTCTTCACTCAAAGGGTGGTGAATCTCTGGAATTCTCTGCCCGTTGAAGTGGTGGAGGCTGCCTCGCTAAATACTTTTAAGAAGCGGGTTGATGGGTTCTTGATAAGAGAGGGGATTAAGGGTGATGGGGAGAGGGCTGGAAAGTGGAACTGAGCCACGACAGATCAGCCATGACCGTATTGAATGGCGGGGCAGGCTCGAAGGGCTAGATGGCCTACTCCTGCTCCTATTTCTTATGTTCTTAAGTTCTTAAGTGTGCAGCTACAGTAGGCAGTAAAGTAAGTGTGCGGACACAGTAGGCAATAAAGTAAGTGTGCAGGGACAGTAGGCAGTAAAGTAAGTGTGCAGGTACAGTAGGCAGTAAAGTAAGTGTGCAGGGACAGCAGGCAGTAAAGTAAATTTGCAGGGACAGTAGGCAGTAAAGTAAGTGTGCAGGAACAGTAGGCAGTAAAGTAAGTGTGCAGGGACAGTAGGCAGTAAAGTAAGTGTGCGGATACAGTAGGCAGTAAAGTAACTGTGCAGGGACAGTAGGCAGTAAAGTAAGTGTGCAGGGACACTAAAGTAAGTGTGCAGGGACAGTAGGCAGTAAAGTAAGTGTGCAGGGACAGTAGGCAGTAAAGTAAGTGTGCAGGGACAGTAAAGTAAGTGTGCAGGGACAGTAGGCAGTAAAGTAAGTGTGCGGATACAGTAGGCAGTAAAGTAAGTGTGCAGGGACAGTAGGCAGTAAAGTAAGTGTGCAGGGACAGTAGGCAGTAAAGTAAGTGTGCAGGGACAGTAGGCAGTAAAGTAAGTGTGCAGGGACAGTAGGCAGTAAAGTAAGTGTGCAGATACAGTAGGCAATAAAGTAAGTGTGCAGGGACAGTAGGCAGTAAAGTAAGTGTGCAGGGACAGTAGGCACAAAAGTAAGTGTGCAGGGACAGTAGGCAGAGAAGTAAGTGTGCAGTTACAGTAGGCAGTAAAGTAAGTGTGCAGATACAGTAGGCAGTAAAGTAAGTGTGCAGGGACAGTAGGCAGTAAAGTAAGTGTGCGGATACAGTAGGCAGTAAAGTAACTGTGCAGGGACAGTAGGCAGTAAAGTAAGTGTGCAGGGACACTAAAGTAAGTGTGCAGGGACAGTAGGCAGTAAAGTAAGTGTGCATGGACAGTAGGCAGTAAAGTAAGTGTGCAGGGACAGTAAAGTAAGTGTGCAGGGACAGTCGGCGGTAAAGTAAGTGTGCAGGGACAGTAGGCAGTAAAGTAAGTGTGCAGATACAGTAGGCAATAAAGTAAGTGTGCAGGGACAGTAGGCAGTAAAGTAAGTGTGCAGGGACAGTAGGCACAAAAGTAAGTGTGCAGGGACAGTAGGCAGAGAAGTAAGTGTGCAGTTACAGTAGGCAGTAAAGTAAGTGTGCAGATACAGTAGGCAGTAAAGTAAGTGTGCAGGGACAGTAGGCAGTAAAGTAAGTGTGCAGTTACAGTAGGCAGTAAAGTAAGTGTGCAGATACAGTAGGCAGTAAAGTAAGTGTGCAGGGACAGTAGGCAGTAAAGTAAGTGTGCAGATACAGTAGGCAGTAAAGTAAGTGTGCAGATACAGTCGGCAGTAAAGTAAGTGTGCAGGGACAGTAGGCAGTAAAGTAAGTGTGCAGGGACAGTAGGCAGTAAAGTAAGTGTGCAGGGACAGTCGGCAGTAAAGTAAGTGTGCAGGAACAGTAGGCAGTAAAGTAAGTGTGCAGGGACAGTAGGCAGTAAAGTAAGTGTGCAGGGACAGTAGGCAGTAAAGTAAGTGTGCAGGGACAGGAGGCAGTAAAGTAAGTGTGCAGGGACAGTAGGCAGTAAAGTAAGTGTGCAGGGACAGTATGCAGTAAAGTAAGTGTGCAGGGACAGTAGGCAGTAAAGTAAGTGTGCAGGGACAGTATGCAGTAAAGTAAGTGTGCAGGGACAGTAGGCAGTAAAGTAAGTGTGCAGGGACAGTAGGCAGTAAAGTAAGTGTGCAGGGACAGTAGGCAGTAAAGTAAGTGTGCAGGGACAGTAGGCAGTAAAGTAAGTGTGCAGGGACAGTAGGCAGTAAAGTAAGTGTGCAGGGACAAGAGGCAGTAAAGTAAGTGTGCAGTTACAGTAGGCAGTAAAGTAAGTGTGCAGGGACAGTAGGCAGTAAAGTAAGTGTGCAGGGACAGTAGGCAGTAAAGTAAGTGTGCAGGGGCAGTAGGCAGTAAAGTAAGTGTGCAGGGACAGTCGGCAGTAAAGTAAGTGTGCAGGGACAGTAGGCAGTAAAGTAAGTGTGCCGGGACAGTCGGCAGTAAAGTAAGTGTGCAGGGACAGTAGGCAGTAAAGTAAGTGTGCAGGGACAGTAGGCAGTAAAGTAAGTGTGCAGGGACAGTAGGCAGTAAAGTAAGTGTGCAGGGACAGTAGGCAGTAAAGTAAGTGTGCAGGGGCAGTAGGCAGTAAAGTAAGTGTGCAGTTACAGTAGGCAGTAAAGTAAGTGTGCAGGGACAGTCGGCAGTAAAGTAAGTGTGCAGTTACAGTAGGCAGTAAAGTAAGTGTGCAGGTACAGTAGGCAGTAAAGTAAGTGTGCAGGGACAGTAGGGAGTAAAGTAAGTGTGCAGGGACAGTCGGCAGTAAAGTAAGTGTGCAGTTACAGTAGGCAGTAAAGTAAGTGTGCAGGTACAGTAGGCAGTAAAGTAAGTGTGCAGGGACAGTAGGGAGTAAAGTAAGTGTGCAGGGACAGTAGGCAGTAAAGTAAGTGTGCAGGGACAGTAGACAGTAAAGTAAGTGTGCAGGGACAGTAGGCAGTAAAGTAAGTGTGCGGATACAGTCGGCAGTAAAGTAAGTGTGCAGGGACAGTAGGCACTAAAGTAAGTGTGCAGGGACAGTAGGCAGTAAAGTAAGCGTGCGGATACAGTCGGCAGTAAAGTAAGTGTGCAGGGACAGTAGGCACTAAAGTAAGTGTGCAGGGACAGTAGGCAGTAAAGTAAGCGTGCGGATACAGTAGGCAGTAAAGTAAGTGTGCAGGTACAGTAGGCAGTAAAGTAAGTGTGCAGGGACAGTAGGCAGAAAAGTAAGTGTGCAGGGACAGTAGGCAGTAAAGTAAGTGTGCGGATACAGTAGGCAGTAAAGTAAGTGTGCAGGTACAGTAGGCAGTAAAGTAAGTGTGCAGGGACAGTAGGCAGAAAAGTAAGTGTGCAGGGACAGTAGGCAGTAAAGTAAGTGTGCAGATACAGTAGGCAATAAAGTAAGTGTGCAGGGACAGTAGGCAGTAAAGTAAGTGTGCAGGGACAGTAGGCAGTAAGGTAAGTGTGCAGGGACAGTAGGCAGTAAAGTAAGTGTGCAGGGACAGTAGGCAGTAAAGTAAGTGTGCAGGGACAGTAGGCAGTTAAGTAAGTGTGCAGATACAGTAGGCAGTAAAGTAAGTGTGCAGGGACAGTAGGCAGTAAAGTAAGTGTGCAGATACAGTAGGCAGTAAAGTAAGTGTGCAGGGACAGTAGGCAGTAAAGTAAGTGTGCAGATACAGTAGGCAGTAAAGTAAGTGTGCAGGGACAGTCGGCAGTAAAGTAAGTGTGCAGGGACAGTGGGCACTAAAGTAAGTGTGCAGGGACAGTAGGCAGTAAAGTAAGTGTGCAGGGACAGTAGGCAGTAAAGTAAGTGTGCGGATACAGTAGGCAGTAAAGTAAGTGTGCAGGGACAGTAGGCAGTAAAGTAAGTGTGCAGGGACAGAAGGCAGTAAAGTAAGTGTGCAGGGACAGTAGGCAGTAAAGTAAGTGTGCAGGGACAGTAGGCAGTAAAGTAAGTGTGCAGGGACAGTAGGGAGTAAAGTAAGTGTGCAGGGACAGTAGGCAGTAAAGTAAGTGTGCAGGGACAGTAGGCAGTAAAGTAAGTGTGCAGGGACAGTCGGCAGTAAAGTAAGTGTGCAGGGACAGTAGGCAGTAAAGTAAGTGTGCAGGGACAGAAGTCAGTAAAGTAAGTGTGCAGGGACAGTAGGCACTAAAGTAAGTGTGCAGGGACAGTAGGCAGTAAAGTAAGTGTGCAGGGACAGCAGGCAGTAAAGTAAGTGTGCAGGGACAGTAGGCACTAAAGTAAGTGTGCAGGGACAGTAGGCAGTAAAGTAAGTGTGCAGGGACAGTAGGCAGTAAAGTAAATGTGCAGGGACAGTCGGCACTAAATTAAGTGTGCAGGGACAGTAGGCAGTAAAGTAAGTGTGCAGGGACAGTAGGGAGTAAAGTAAGTGTGCAGGGACAGTAGGCAGTAAAGTAAGTGTGCAGGGACAGTAGGCAGTAAAGTAACTGTGCAGGGACAGTAGGCAGTAAAGTAAGTGTGCAGGGACAGTAGTCAGTAAAGTAAGTGTGCAGGGACAGTAGGCAGTAAAGTAAGTGTGCAGGGACAGTAGGCAGTAAAGTAAGTGTGCAGGGACAGTAGGGAGTAAAGTAAGTGTGCAGGGACGGTAGGCAGTAAAGTAAGTGTGCAGGGACGGTAGGCAGTCAAGTAAGTGTGCAGGGACAGTAGGCAGAAAAGTAAGTGTGCAGGGACAGTAGGCAGTAAAGTAAGTGTGCAGGGACAGTAGGCAGTAAAGTAAGTGTGCAGGGACAGTAGGCAGTAAAGTAAGTGTGCAGGGACAGTAGGCAGTAAAGTAAGTGTGCAGGGACAGTAGGCAGTAAAGTAAGTGTGCAGGGACAGTAGGCAGTAAAGTAAGTGTGCAGGTACAGTAGGCAGTAAAGTAAGTGTGTAGGGACAGTAGGCAGTAAAGTAAGTGTGCAGGGACAGTAGGCAGTAAAGTAAGTGTGCAGGGACAGTAGGCAGTAAAGTAAGTGTGCAGGTACAGTAGGCAGTAAAGTAAGTGTGCAGATACAGTAGGCAGTAAAGTAAGTGTGCAGGGACAGTAGGCAGTAAAGTAAGTGTGCAGGAACAGTAGGCAGTAAAGTAAGTGTGCAGGGACAGTAGGCAGTAAAGTAAGTGTGCAGGTACAGTAGGCAGTAAAGTAAGTGTGCAGAGACAGTAGGCAGTAAAGTAAGTGTGCAGATACAGTAGGCAGTAAAGTAAGTGTGCAGGGACGGTAGGCAGTAAAGTAAGTGTGCAGGGACAGTAGGGAGTAAAGTAAGTGTGCAGGGACGGTAGGCAGTAAAGTAAGTGTGCAGGGACAGTAGGCAGTAAAGTAAGTGTGCAGGGACAGTAGGGAGTAAAGTAAGTGTGCAGGGACAGTAGGCAGTAAAGTAAGTGTGCAGGGACAGTAGGCAGTAAAGTAAGTGTGCAGGGACAGTAGGCAGTAAAGTAAGTGTGCAGGGACAGTAGGGAGTAAAGTAAGTGTGCAGGGACAGTAGGCAGTAAAGTAAGTGTGCAGGGACAGTAGGCAGTAAAGTAACTGTGCAGGGACAGTAGGCAGTAAAGTAAGTGTGCAGGGACAGTCGGCAGTAAAGTAAGTGTGCAGGGACAGTAGGCAGTAAAGTAAGTGTGCAGGGACAGTAGGCAGTAAAGTAAGTGTGCAGGGACGGTAGGCAGTAAAGTAAGTGTGCAGGGACGGTAGGCAGTAAAGTAAGTGTGCAGGGACGGTAGGCAGTAAAGTAAGTGTGCAGGGACGGTAGGCAATAAAGTAAGTGTGCGGATACAGTAGGCAGTAAAGTAAGTGTGCAGGGACAGTAGGCAGTAAAGTAAGTGTGCAGGGACAGTAGGCAGTAAAGTAAGTGTGCAGGGACAGTAGGCAGTAAAGTAAGTGTGCAGGGACGGTAGGCAGTAAAGTAAGTGTGCAGGGACGGTAGGCAGTAAAGTAAGTGTGCGGATACAGTAGGCAGTAAAGTAAGTGTGCAGGGACAGTAGGCAGTAAAGTAAGTGTGCAGGGACAGTAGGCAGTAAAGTAAGTGTGCAGGGACAGTCGGCAGTAAAGTAAGTGTGCAGGGACAGTAGGCAGTAAAGTAAGTGTGCAGGGACAGTAGGTAGTAAAGTAAGTGTGCAGGGACAGTCGGCAGTAAAGTAAGTGTGCAGGTACAGTAGGCAGTAAAGTAAGTGTGCAGCGACAGTAGGCAGTAAAGTAAGTGTGCAGGGACAGTAGGCAGTTAAGTAAGTGTGCAGGGACAGTCGGCAGTAAAGTAAGTGTGCAGGGACAGTAGGCAGTAAAGTAAGTGTGCAGGGACAGTAGGCAGTAAAGTAAGTGTGCAGCGACAGTAGGCAGTAAAGTAAGTGTGCAGGGACAGTAGGCAGTTAAGTAAGTGTGCAGGGACAGTCGGCAGTAAAGTAAGTGTGCAGGGACAGTCGGCAGTAAAGTAAGTGTGCAGGGACAGTAGGCAGTAAAGTAAGTGTGCAGGGACAGTAGGCAGTAAAGTAAGTGTGCAGGGACAGTAGGCAGTAAAGTAAGTGTGCAGGGACAGTAGGCAGTAAAGTAAGTGTGCAGATACAGTAGGCAGTAAAGTAAGTGTGCAGGGACAGTAGGCAGTAAAGTAAGTGTGCGGATACAGTAGGCAGTAAAGTAAGTGTGCAGGGACAGTAGGCAGTAAAGTAAGTGTGCAGATACAGTAGGCAGTAAAGTAAGTGTGCAGGGACGGTAGGCAGTAAAGTAAGTGTGCAGGGACAGTAGGCAGGAAAGTAAGTGTGCAGGGACAGTAGGCAGTAAAGTAAGTGTGCAGGGACAGTAGGCAGTAACGTAAGTGTGCAGGGACAGTCGGCAGTAAAGTAAGTGTGCAGATACAGTAGGCAGTAAAGTAAGTGTGCAGGTACAGTAGGCAGTAAAGTAAGTGTGCAGGGACAGTAGGCAGTAAAGTAAGTGTGCAGGGACAGTAGGCAGTAACGTAAGTGTGCAGGGACAGTCGGCAGTAAAGTAAGTGTGCAGATACAGTAGGCAGTAAAGTAAGTGTGCAGGTACAGTAGGCAGTAAAGTAAGTAGGCTTGTACTCGTTAGAGTTTAGAAGAATGAGGGGAGATCTCATTGAGACGTATAAGATGATGAATGGGATGGATAGGATAGAGGTGGAGAGACTCTTCCCGCTCAAAAAAGACAGTAGGACTAGGGGGCACAGACTCAAGATAAAGGGGAGGTGGTTTAGAACGGAGTTGAGGAGGAACTTCTTCACTCAAAGGGTGGTGAATCTCTGGAATTCTCTGCCCGTTGAAGTGGTGGAGGCTGCCTCGCTAAATATTTTTAAGAAGCGGGTTGATGGGTTCTTGATAAGAGAGGGGATTAAGGGTTATGGGGAGAGGGCGGGAAAGTGGAACTGAGCCATGACAGATCAGCCATGATCTTATTGAATGGCGGGGCAGGCTCGAAGGTCTAGATGGCCTACTCCTGCTCCTATTTCTTATGTTCTTATGTTCTTAAGTGTGCAGTTACAGTAGGCAGTAAAGTAAGTGTGCGGACACAGTAGGCAATAAAGTAAGTGTGCAGGGACAGTAGGCAGTAAAGTAAGTGTGCAGGGACAGTAGGCAGTAAAGTAAGTGTGCGGATGCAGTAGGCAGTAAAGTAAGTGTGCAAATACAGTAGGCAGTAAAGTAAGTGTGCAGATACAGTAGGCAGTAAAGTAAGTGTGCAGGGACAGTAGGCAGTAAAGTAAGTGTGCAGGTACAGTAGGCAGTAAAGTAAGTGTGCAGGGACAGGAAAGTAAGTGTGCAGGGACAGTAGGCAGTAAAGTAAGTGTGCAGATACAGTAGGCAATAAAGTAAGTGTGCAGGGACAGTAGGCAGTAAAGTAAGTGTGCAGGGACAGTAGGCAGTAAAGTAAGTGTGCAGGGACAGTAGGCAGTAAAGTAAGTGTGCAGGGACAGTAGGCAGTAAAGTAAGTGTGCAGGGACAGTAGGCAGTAAAGTAAGTGTGCAGGGACAGTAGGCAGTAAAGTAAGTGTGCAGATACAGTAGGCAATAAAGTAAGTGTGCAGGGACAGTAGGCAGTAAAGTAAGTGTGCAGGGACAGTAGGCAGTAAAGTAAGTGTGCAGTTACAGTAGGCAGTAACGTAAGTGTGCAGATACAGTAGGCAGTAAAGTAAGTGTGCAGGGACAGTAGGCAGTAAAGTAAGTGTGCAGGCACAGTAGGCAGTAAAGTAAGTATGCAGGGACAATAGGCAGTAAAGTAATTGTGCAGTTACAGTAGGCAGTAAAGTAAGTATGCAGGGACAGTAGGCAGTAAAGTAAGTGTGCAGGGACAGTAGGCAGTAAAGTAAGTGTGCAGTTACAGTAGGCAGTAAAGTAAGTGTGCAGGGACGATAGGCAGTAAAGTAAGTGTGCAGGTACAGTAGGCAGTAAAGTAAGTAGGCTTGTACTCGTTAGAGTTTAGAAGAATGAGGGGAGATCTCATTGAGACGTATAAGATGATGAATGGGATGGATAGGATAGAGGTGGAGAGACTCTTCCCGCTCAAAAAAGACAGTAGGACTAGGGTGCACAGACTCAAGATAAAGGGGAGGCGGTTTAGAACGGAGTTGAGGAGGAACTTCTTCACTCAAAGGGTGGTGAATCTCTGGAATTCTCTGCCCGTTGAAGTGGTGGAGGCTGCCTCGCTAAATACTTTTAAGAAGCGGGTTGATGGGTTCTTGATAAGAGAGGGGATTAAGGGTTATGGGGAGAGGGCTGGAAAGTGGAACTGAGCCACGACAGATCAGCCATGACCTTATTGAATGGCGGGGCAGGCTCGAAGGGCTAGATGGCCTACTCCTGCTCCTATTTCTTATGTTCTTAAGTTCTTAAGTGTGCAGCTACAGTAGGCAGTAAAGTAAGTGTGCGGACACAGTAGGCAATAAAGTAAGTGTGCAGGGACAGTAGGCAGTAAAGTAAGTGTGCAGGTACAGTAGGCAGTAAAGTAAGTGTGCAGGGACAGCAGGCAGTAAAGTAAATTTGCAGGGACAGTAGGCAGTAAAGTAAGTGTGCAGGAACAGTAGGCAGTAAAGTAAGTGTGCAGGGACAGTAGGCAGTAAAGTAAGTGTACGGATACAGTAGGCAGTAAAGTAACTGTGCAGGGACAGTAGGCAGTAAAGTAAGTGTGCAGGGACACTAAAGTAAGTGTGCAGGGACAGTAGGCAGTAAAGTAAGTGTGCAGGGACAGTAGGCAGTAAAGTAAGTGTGCAGGGACAGTAAAGTAAGTGTGCAGGGACAGTCGGCGGTAAAGTAAGTGTGCAGGGACAGTAGGCAGTAAAGTAAGTGTGCAGATACAGTAGGCAATAAAGTAAGTGTGCAGGGACAGTAGGCAGTAAAGTAAGTGTGCAGGGACAGTAGGCACAAAAGTAAGTGTGCAGGGACAGTAGGCAGAGAAGTAAGTGTGCAGTTACAGTAGGCAGTAAAGTAAGTGTGCAGATACAGTAGGCAGTAAAGTAAGTGTGCAGGGACACTAAAGTAAGTGTGCAGGGACAGTAGGCAGTAAAGTAAGTGTGCAGGGACAGTAGGCAGTAAAGTAAGTGTGCAGGGACAGTAAAGTAAGTGTGCAGGGACAGTCGGCGGTAAAGTAAGTGTGCAGGGACAGTAGGCAGTAAAGTAAGTGTGCAGGGACAGTAGGCAGTAAAGTAAGTGTGCAGATACAGTAGGCAATAAAGTAAGCGTGCAGGGACAGTAGGCAGTAAAGTAAGTGTGCAGATACAGTAGGCAGTAAAGTAAGTGTGCAGGGACAGTAGGCAGTAAAGTAAGTGTGCAGGGACAGTAGGCACAAAAGTAAGTGTGCAGGGACAGTAGGCAGAGAAGTAAGTGTGCAGTTACAGTAGGCAGTAAAGTAAGTGTGCAGATACAGTAGGCAGTAAAGTAAGTGTGCAGGGACAGTAGGCAGTAAAGTAAGTGTGCAGGGACAGTAGGCAGTAAAGTAAGTGTGCAGTTACAGTAGGCAGTAAAGTAAGTGTGCAGATACAGTAGGCAGTAAAGTAAGTGTGCAGGGACAGTAGGCAGTAAAGTAAGTGTGCAGGGACAGTAGGCAGTAAAGTAAGTGTGCAGATACAGTAGGCAGTAAAGTAAGTGTGCAGGGACAGTAGGCAGTAAAGTAACTGTGCAGGGACTGTAGGCAGTAAAGTAACTGTGCAAATACAGTAGGCAGTAAAGTAAGTGTGCAGGGACAGTAGGCAGTAAAGTAAGTGTGCAGGGACAGTCGGCAGTAAAGTAAGTGTGCAGATACAGTAGGCAGTAAAATAAGTGTGCAGGAACAGTAGGCAGTAAAGTAAGAGTGCAGGGACAGTAGGCAGTAAAGTAAGTGTGCAGATACAGTAGGCAGTAAAATAAGCGTGCAGGAACACTAGGCAGTAAAGTAAGTGTGCAGGGACAATAGGCAGTAAAGTAAGTGTGCAGGGACAGTCGGCAGTGAAGTAAGTGTGCAGGGACAGTAGGCAGTAAAGTAAGTGTGCAGGGACAGTAGGCAGTAAAGTAAGTGTGCAGGGACAGTCGGCAGTAAAGTAAGTGTGCAGGGACAGTAGGCAGTAAAGTAAGTGTGCAGGGACAGTGGGCAGTAAAGTAAGTGTGCAGGGACAGTAGGCAGTAAAGTAAGTGTGCAGGGACAGTGGGCAGTAAAGTAAGTGTGCAGGGACAGTGGGCAGTAAAGTAAGTGTGCAGGGACAGTAGGCAGTAAAGTAAGTGTGCAGGGACAGTGGGCAGTAAAGTAAGTGTGCAGGGACAGTCGGCAGTAAAGTAAGTGTGCAGGGACAGTAGGCAGTAAAGTAAGTGTGCAGGGACAGTAGGCAGTAAAGTAAGTGTGCAGGGGCGGTAGGCAGTAAAGTAAGTGTGCGGATACAGTAGGCAGTAAAGTAAGTGTGCAGGGACAGTAGGCAGTGAAGTAAGTGTGCAGATACAGTAGGCAGTAAAATAAGTGTGCAGGGACAGTAGGCAGTAAAGTAAGTGTGCAGGGACAGTAGGCAGTAAAGTAAGTGTGCAGGGACAGGAGGCAGTAAAGTAAGTGTGCAGGGACAGTAGGCAGTAAAGTTAGTGTGCAGATACAGTAGGCAGTAAAGTAAGTGTGCAGGGACAGTAGGCAGTAAAGTAAGTGTGCAGGGACAGTAGGCAGTAAAGTAAGTGTGCAGGGACAGTAGGCAGTAAAGTAAGTGTGCAGGGACAGTCGGCAGTAAAGTAAGTGTGCAGGAACAGTAGGCAGTAAAGTAAGTGTGCAGGGACAGTAGGCAGTAAAGTAAGTGTGCAGGGACAGTAGGCAGTAAAGTAAGTGTGCAGGGACAGGAGGCAGTAAAGTAAGTGTGCAGGGACAGTAGGCAGTAAAGTAAGTGTGCAGGGACAGTATGCAGTAAAGTAAGTGTGCAGGGACAGTAGGCAGTAAAGTAAGTGTGCAGGGACAGTAGGCAATAAAGTAAGTGTGCAGGGACAGTAGGCAGTAAAGTAAGTGTGCAGGGACAGTAGGCAGTAAAGTAAGTGTGCAGGGGCAGTAGGCAGTAAAGTAAGTGTGCAGGGACAGTCGGCAGTAAAGTAAGTGTGCAGGGACAGTAGGCAGTAAAGTAAGTGTGCCGGGACAGTAGGCAGTAAAGTAACTGTGCAGGGGCAGTAGGCAGTAAAGTAAGTGTGCAGGGGCAGTAGGCAGTAAAGTAAGTGTGCAGGGACAGTAGGCAGTAAAGTAAGTGTGCAGGGACAGTATGCAGTAAAGTAAGTGTGCAGGGACAAGAGGCAGTAAAGTAAGTGTGCAGTTACAGTAGGCAGTAAAGTAAGTGTGCAGGGACAGTAGGCAGTAAAGTAAGTGTGCAGGGACAGTAGGCAGTAAAGTAAGTGTGCAGGGGCAGAAGGCAGTAAAGTAAGTGTGCAGGGACAGTCGGCAGTAAAGTAAGTGTGCAGGGACAGTAGGCAGTAAAGTAAGTGTGCCGGGACAGTAGGCAGTAAAGTAAGTGTGCAGGGACAGTAGGCAGTAAAGTAAGTGTGCAGGGACAGTAGGCAGTAAAGTAAGTGTGCAGGGACAGTAGGCAGTAAAGTAAGTGTGCAGGGGCAGTAGGCAGTAAAGTAAGTGTGCAGGGACAGTCGGCAGTAAAGTAAGTGTGCAGGGACAGTAGGCAGTAAAGTAAGTGTGCAGGGACAGTAGGCAGTAAAGTAAGTGTGCAGGGACAGTAGGCAGTAAAGTAAGTTTGCAGGGGCAGTAGGCAGTAAAGTAAGTGTGCAGGGACAGTCGGCAGTAAAGTAAGTGTGCAGGTACAGTAGGGAGTAAAGTAAGTGTGCAGTTACAGTAGGCAGTAAAGTAAGTGTGCAGGTACAGTAGGCAGTAAAGTAACTGTGCAGGGACAGTAGGCAGTAAAGTAAGTGTGCAGGGACAGTAGACAGTAAAGTAAGTGTGCAGGGACAGTAGGCAGTAAAGTAATTGTGCAGGGACAGTTGGCAGTAAAGTAAGTGTGCGGATACAGTAGGCAGTAAAGTAATTGTGCAGGGACAGTAGGCACTAAAGTAAGTGTGCAGGGACAGTAGGCAGTAAAGTAAGCGTGCGGATACAGTCGGCAGTAAAGTAAGTGTGCAGGGATAGTAGGCAGTTAAGTAAGTGTGCAGGGACAGTCGGCAGTAAAGTAAGTGTGCAGGGACAGTAGGCAGTAAAGTAAGTGTGCAGGGACAGTAGGCAGTAAAGTAAGTGTGCAGCGACAGTAGGCAGTAAAGTAAGTGTGCAGGGACAGTAGGCAGTTAAGTAAGTGTGCAGGGACAGTCGGCAGTAAAGTAAGTGTGCAGGGACAGTCGGCAGTAAAGTAAGTGTGCAGGGACAGTAGGCAGTAAAGTAAGTGTGCAGGGACAGTAGGCAGTAAAGTAAGTGTGCAGGGACAGTAGGCAGTAAAGTAAGTGTGCAGGGACAGTAGGCAGTAAAGTAAGTGTGCAGATACAGTAGGCAGTAAAGTAAGTGTGCAGGGACGGTAGGCAGTAAAGTAAGTGTGCAGGGACAGTAGGCAGGAAAGTAAGTGTGCAGGGACAGTAGGCAGTAAAGTAAGTGTGCAGGGACAGTAGGCAGTAACGTAAGTGTGCAGGGACAGTCGGCAGTAAAGTAAGTGTGCAGATACAGTAGGCAGTAAAGTAAGTGTGCAGGTACAGTAGGCAGTAAAGTAAGTGTGCAGGGACAGTAGGCAGTAAAGTAAGTGTGCAGGGACAGTAGGCAGTAACGTAAGTGTGCAGGGACAGTCGGCAGTAAAGTAAGTGTGCAGATACAGTAGGCAGTAAAGTAAGTGTGCAGGTACAGTAGGCAGTAAAGTAAGTAGGCTTGTACTCGTTAGAGTTTAGAAGAATGAGGGGAGATCTCATTGAGACGTATAAGATGATGAATGGGATGGATAGGATAGAGGTGGAGAGACTCTTCCCGCTCAAAAAAGACAGTAGGACTAGGGGGCACAGACTCAAGATAAAGGGGAGGTGGTTTAGAACGGAGTTGAGGAGGAACTTCTTCACTCAAAGGGTGGTGAATCTCTGGAATTCTCTGCCCGTTGAAGTGGTGGAGGCTGCCTCGCTAAATATTTTTAAGAAGCGGGTTGATGGGTTCTTGATAAGAGAGGGGATTAAGGGTTATGGGGAGAGGGCGGGAAAGTGGAACTGAGCCATGACAGATCAGCCATGATCTTATTGAATGGCGGGGCAGGCTCGAAGGTCTAGATGGCCTACTCCTGCTCCTATTTCTTATGTTCTTATGTTCTTAAGTGTGCAGTTACAGTAGGCAGTAAAGTAAGTGTGCGGACACAGTAGGCAATAAAGTAAGTGTGCAGGGACAGTAGGCAGTAAAGTAAGTGTGCGGATGCAGTAGGCAGTAAAGTAAGTGTGCAAATACAGTAGGCAGTAAAGTCAGTGTGCAGGGACAGCTGGCAGTAAAGTAAGTGTGCAGGGACAGTCGGCAGTAAAGTAAGTGTGCAGGGACAGTAGGCAGTAAAGTAAGTGTGCAGGGACAGTCGGCAGTAAAGTAAGTGTGCAGGGGCGGTAGGCAGTAAAGTAAGTGTGCGGATACAGTAGGCAGTAAACTAAGTGTGCAGGGACAGTAGGCAGTGAAGTAAGTGTGCAGATACAGTAGGCAGTAAAATAAGTGTGCAGGGACAGTAGGCAGTAAAGTAAGTGTGCAGGGACAGTAGGCAGTAAAGTAAGTGTGCAGGGACAGGAGGCAGTAAAGTAAGTGTGCAGGGACAGTAGGCAGTAAAGTAAGTGTGCAGATACAGTAGGCAGTAAAGTAAGTGTGCAGGGACAGTAGGCAGTAAAGTAAGTGTGCAGGGACAGTAGGCAGTAAAGTAAGTGTGCAGGGACAGTAGGCAGTAAAGTAAGTGTGCAGTTACAGTAGGCAGTAACGTAAGTGTGCAGATACAGTAGGCAGTAAAGTAAGTGTGCAGGGACAGTAGGCAGTAAAGTAAGTGTGCAGGGACAGTAGGCAGTAAAGTAAGTGTGCAGGCACAGTAGGCAGTAAAGTAAGTATGCAGGGACAATAGGCAGTAAAGTAATTGTGCAGTTACAGTAGGCAGTAAAGTAAGTATGCAGGGACAGTAGGCAGTAAAGTAAGTGTGCAGGGACAGTAGGCAGTAAAGTAAGTGTGCAGTTACAGTAGGCAGTAAAGTAAGTGTGCAGGGACGGTAGGCAGTAAAGTAAGTGTGCAGGTACAGTAGGCAGTAAAGTAAGTAGGCTTGTACTCGTTAGAGTTTAGAAGAATGAGGGGAGATCTCATTGAGACGTATAAGATGATGAATGGGATGGATAGGATAGAGGTGGAGAGACTCTTCCCGCTCAAAAAAGACAGTAGGACTAGGGTGCACAGACTCAAGATAAAGGGGAGGCGGTTTAGAACGGAGTTGAGGAGGAACTTCTTCACTCAAAGGGTGGTGAATCTCTGGAATTCTCTGCCCGTTGAAGTGGTGGAGGCTGCCTCGCTAAATACTTTTAAGAAGCGGGTTGATGGGTTCTTGATAAGAGAGGGGATTAAGGGTTATGGGGAGAGGGCTGGAAAGTGGAACTGAGCCACGACAGATCAGCCATGACCTTATTGAATGGCGGGGCAGGCTCGAAGGGCTAGATGGCCTACTCCTGCTCCTATTTCTTATGTTCTTAAGTTCTTAAGTGTGCAGCTACAGTAGGCAGTAAAGTAAGTGTGCGGACACAGTAGGCAATAAAGTAAGTGTGCAGGGACAGTAGGCAGTAAAGTAAGTGTGCAGGTACAGTAGGCAGTAAAGTAAGTGTGCAGGGACAGCAGGCAGTAAAGTAAATTTGCAGGGACAGTAGGCAGTAAAGTAAGTGTGCAGGAACAGTAGGCAGTAAAGTAAGTGTGCAGGGACAGTAGGCAGTAAAGTAAGTGTGCGGATACAGTAGGCAGTAAAGTAACTGTGCAGGGACAGTAGGCAGTAAAGTAAGTGTGCAGGGACACTAAAGTAAGTGTGCAGGGACAGTAGGCAGTAAAGTAAGTGTGCAGGGACAGTAGGCAGTAAAGTAAGTGTGCAGGGACAGTAAAGTAAGTGTGCAGGGACAGTAGGCAGTAAAGTAAGTGCGCGGATACAGTAGGCAGTAAAGTAAGTGTGCAGGGACAGTAGGCAGTAAAGTAAGTGTGCAGGGACAGTAGGCAGTAAAGTAAGTGTGCAGGGACAGTAGGCAGTAAAGTAAGTGTGCAGGGACAGTAGGCAGTAAAGTAAGTGTGCAGATACAGTAGGCAATAAAGTAAGTGTGCAGGGACAGTCGGCAGTAAAGTAAGTGTGCAGGGACAGTAGGCAGTAAAGTAAGTGTGCAGGGACAGTAGGCAGTAAAGTAAGTGTGCAGGGACAGTAGGCACAAAAGTAAGTGTGCAGGGACAGTAGGCAGAGAAGTAAGTGTGCAGTTACAGTAGGCAGTAAAGTAAGTGTGCAGATACAGTAGGCAGTAAAGTAAGTGTGCAGGGACAGTAGGCAGTAAAGTAAGTGTGCGGATACAGTAGGCAGTAAAGTAACTGTGCAGGGACAGTAGGCAGTAAAGTAAGTGTGCAGGGACACTAAAGTAAGTGTGCAGGGACAGTAGGCAGTAAAGTAAGTGTGCAGGGACAGTAGGCAGTAAAGTAAGTGTGCAGGGACAGTAAAGTAAGTGTGCAGGGACAGTCGGCGGTAAAGTAAGTGTGCAGGGACAGTAGGCAGTAAAGTAAGTGTGCAGATACAGTAGGCAATAAAGTAAGTGTGCAGGGACAGTAGGCAGTAAAGTAAGTGTGCAGGGACAGTAGGCACAAAAGTAAGTGTGCAGGGACAGTAGGCAGAGAAGTAAGTGTGCAGTTACAGTAGGCAGTAAAGTAAGTGTGCAGATACAGTAGGCAGTAAAGTAAGTGTGCAGGGACAGTAGGCAGTAAAGTAAGTGTGCAGTTACAGTAGGCAGTAAAGTAAGTGTGCAGATACAGTAGGCAGTAAAGTAAGTGTGCAGGGACAGTAGGCAGTAAAGTAAGTGTGCAGGGACAGTAGGCAGTAAAGTAAGTGTGCAGATACAGTAGGCAGTAAAGTAAGTGTGCAGGGACAGTAGGCAGTAAAGTAACGGTGCAGGGACTGTAGGCAGTAAAGTAACTGTGCAAATACAGTAGGCAGTAAAGTAAGTGTGCAGGGACAGTAGGCAGTAAAGTAAGTGTGCAGGGACAGTCGGCAGTAAAGTAAGTGTGCAGATACAGTAGGCAGTAAAATAAGTGTGCAGGAACAGTAGGCAGTAAAGTAAGAGTGCAGGGACAGTAGGCAGTAAAGTAAGTGTGCAGATACAGTAGGCAGTAAAATAAGCGTGCAGGAACACTAGGCAGTAAAGTAAGTGTGCAGGGACAATAGGCAGTAAAGTAAGTGTGCAGGGACAGTCGGCAGTGAAGTAAGTGTGCAGGGACAGTAGGCAGTAAAGTAAGTGTGCAGGGACAGTAGGCAGTAAAGTAAGTGTGCAGGGACAGTCGGCAGTAAAGTAAGTGTGCAGGGACAGTAGGCAGTAAAGTAAGTGTGCAGGGGCGGTAGGCAGTAAAGTAAGTGTGCGGATACAGTAGGCAGTAAACTAAGTGTGCAGGGACAGTAGGCAGTGAAGTAAGTGTGCAGATACAGTAGGCAGTAAAATAAGTGTGCAGGGACAGTAGGCAGTAAAGTAAGTGTGCAGGGACAGTAGGCAGTAAAGTAAGTGTGCAGGGACAGGAGGCAGTAAAGTAAGTGTGCAGGGACAGTAGGCAGTAAAGTAAGTGTGCAGATACAGTAGGCAGTAAAGTAAGTGTGCAGGGACAGTAGGCAGTAAAGTAAGTGTGCAGGGACAGTAGGCAGTAAAGTAAGTGTGCAGGGACAGTAGGCAGTAAAGTAAGTGTGCAGGGACAGTCGGCAGTAAAGTAAGTGTGCAGGGACAGTAGGCAGTAAAGTAAGTGTGCAGGGACAGTAGGCAGTAAAGTAAGTGTGCAGGGACAGTAGGCAGTAAAGTAAGTGTGCAGGGACAGGAGGCAGTAAAGTAAGTGTGCAGGGACAGTAGGCAGTAAAGTAAGTGTGCAGGGACAGTATGCAGTAAAGTAAGTGTGCAGGGACAGTAGGCAGTAAAGTAAGTGTGCAGGGACAGTATGCAGTAAAGTAAGTGTGCAGGGACAGTAGGCAGTAAAGTAAGTGTGCAGGGACAGTAGGCAGTAAAGTAAGTGTGCAGGGACAGTAGGCAGTAAAGTAAGTGTGCAGGGACAGTAGGCAGTAAAGTAAGTGTGCAGGGACAGTAGGCAGTAAAGTAAGTGTGCAGGGACAAGAGGCAGTAAAGTAAGTGTGCAGTTACAGTAGGCAGTAAAGTAAGTGTGCAGGGACAGTAGGCAGTAAAGTAAGTGTGCAGGGACAGTAGGCAGTAAAGTAAGTGTGCAGGGACAGTAGGCAGTAAAGTAAGTGTGCAGGGACAGTAGGCAGTAAAGTAAGTGTGCAGGGACAGTAGGCAGTAAAGTAAGTGTGCAGGGACAGTAGGCAGTAAAGTAAGTGTGCAGGGACAGTAGGGAGTAAAGTAAGTGTGCAGGGACAGTAGGCAGTAAAGTAAGTGTGCAGGGACAGTAGGCAGTAAAGTAAGTGTGCAGGGACAGTAGGCAGTAAAGTAAGTGTGCAGGGGCAGTAGGCAGTAAAGTAAGTGTGCAGGGACAGTCGGCAGTAAAGTAAGTGTGCAGGTACAGTAGGGAGTAAAGTAAGTGTGCAGGGACAGTCGGCAGTAAAGTAAGTGTGCAGTTACAGTAGGCAGTAAAGTAAGTGTGCAGGGACAGTAGGCAGTAAAGTAAGTGTGCAGGTACAGTAGGGAGTAAAGTAAGTGTGCAGTTACAGTAGGCAGTAAAGTAAGTGTGCAGGTACAGTAGGGAGTAAAGTAAGTGTGCAGTTACAGTAGGCAGTAAAGTAAGTGTGCAGGTACAGTAGGCAGTAAAGTAACTGTGCAGGGACAGTAGGGAGTAAAGTAAGTGTGCAGGGACAGTAGGCAGTAAAGTAAGTGTGCAGGGACAGTAGACAGTAAAGTAAGTGTGCAGGGACAGTAGGCAGTAAAGTAAGTGTGCGGATACAGTCGGCAGTAAAGTAAGTGTGCAGGGACAGTAGGCACTAAAGTAAGTGTGCAGGGACAGTAGGCAGTAAAGTAAGCGTGCGGATACAGTCGGCAGTAAAGTAAGTGTGCAGGGACAGTAGGCACTAAAGTAAGTGTGCAGGGACAGTAGGCAGTAAAGTAAGTGTGCAGGGACAGTAGGCAGTAAAGTAAGTGTGCAGGTACAGTAGGCAGTAAAGTAAGCGTGCGGATACAGTAGGCAGTAAAGTAAGTGTGCAGGTACAGTAGGCAGTAAAGTAAGTGTGCAGGGACAGTAGGCAGAAAAGTAAGTGTGCAGGGACAGTAGGCAGTAAAGTAAGTGTGCGGATACAGTAGGCAGTAAAGTAAGTGTGCAGGTACAGTAGGCAGTAAAGTACGTGTGCAGGGACAGTAGGCAGAAAAGTAAGTGTGCAGGGACAGTAGGCAGTAAAGTAAGTGTGCAGATACAGTAGGCAATAAAGTAAGTGTACAGGGACAGTAGGCAGTAAAGTAAGTGTGCAGGGACAGTAGGCAGTAAGGTAAGTGTGCAGGGACAGTAGGCAGTAAAGTAAGTGTGCAGGGACAGTAGGCAGTAAAGTAAGTGTGCAGGGACAGTAGGCAGTTAAGTAAGTGTGCAGATACAGTAGGCAGTAAAGTAAGTGTGCAGGGACAGTAGGCAGTAAAGTAAGTGTGCAGATACAGTAGGCAGGAAAGTAAGTGTGCAGGGACAGTAGGCAGTAAAGTAAGTGTGCAGATACAGTAGGCAGTAAAGTAAGTGTGCAGGGACAGTCGGCAGTAAAGTAAGTGTGCAGGGACAGTGGGCACTAAAGTAAGTGTGCAGGGACAGTAGGCAGTAAAGTAAGTGTGCAGGGACAGTAGGCAGTAAAGTAAGTGTGCGGATACAGTAGGCAGTAAAGTAAGTGTGCAGGGACAGTAGGCAGTAAAGTAAGTGTGCAGGGACAGAAGGCAGTAAAGTAAGTGTGCAGGGACAGTAGGCAGTAAAGTAAGTGTGCAGGGACAGTAGGCAGTAAAGTAAGTGTGCAGGGACAGTAGGGAGTAAAGTAAGTGTGCAGGGACAGTAGGCAGTAAAGTAAGTGTGCAGGGACAGTAGGCAGTAAAGTAAGTGTGCAGGGACAGTCGGCAGTAAAGTAAGTGTGCAGGGACAGTAGGCAGTAAAGTAAGTGTGCAGGGACAGAAGTCAGTAAAGTAAGTGTGCAGGGACAGTAGGCACTAAAGTAAGTGTGCAGGGACAGTAGGCAGTAAAGTAAGTGTGCAGGGACAGCAGGCAGTAAAGTAAGTGTGCAGGGACAGTAGGCACTAAAGTAAGTGTGCAGGGACAGTAGGCAGTAAAGTAAGTGTGCAGGGACTGTAGGCAGTAAAGTAACTGTGCAGGGACAGTCGGCACTAAATTAAGTGTGCAGGGACAGTCGGCAGTAAAGTAAGTGTGCAGGGACAGTAGGGAGTAAAGTAAGTGTGCAGGGACAGTAGGCAGTAAAGTAAGTGTGCAGGGACAGTATGCAATAAAGTAAGTGTGCAGGGACAGTAGGCAGTAACGTAAGTGTGCAGTTACAGTAGGCAGTAAAGTAAGTGTGCAGGGACAGTAGGCAGTAAAGTAAGTATGCAGGGACAGTAGGCAGTAAAGTAAGTGTGCAGGGACAGTAGGCAGTAAAGTAAGTGTGTAGGGACAGTCGGCAGTAAAGTAAGTGTGCAGGGACAGTAGGCAGTAAAGTAAGTGTGCAGGGACAGTCGGCAGTAAAGTAAGTGTGCAGGGACAGTAGGCAGTAAAGTAAGTGTGCAGGGACAGTAGGCACTAAAGTAAGTGTGCAGGGACAGTCGGCAGTAAAGTAAGTGTGCAGTTACAGTAGGCAGTAAAGTAAGTGTGCAGGGACAGTAGGCAGTAACGTAAGTGTGCAGTTACAGTAGGAAGTAAAGTAAGTGTGCAGGGACAGTAGGCAGTAAAGTAAGTGTGCAGGGACAGTAGGCTGTAAAGTAAGTGTGCAGGGACAGTAGGCACTAAAGTAAGTGTGCAGGGACAGTAGGCAGTAAAGTAAGTGTGCAGGGACAGTAGGCAGTAAAGTAAGTGTGCAGGGACAGTAGGGAGTAAAGTAAGTGTGCAGGGACAGTAGGCAGTAAAGTAAGTGCGCAGGGACGGTAGGCAGTAAAGTAAGTGTGCAGGGACAGTAGGCAGTAAAGTAAGTGTGCAGGGACAGTAGGCAGTAAAGTAAGTGTGCAGGGACAGTAGGCAGTAAAGTAAGTGTGCAGGGACAGTAGGCAGTAAAGTAACTGTGCAGGGACAGTAGGCAGTAAAGTAAGTGTGCAGGGACAGTAGGCAGTAAAGTAAGTGTGCAGGGACAGTCGGCAGTAAAGTAAGTGTGCAGGGACAGTAGGCAGTAAAGTAAGTGTGCAGGGACAGTCGGCAGTAAAGTAAGTGTGCAGGGACAGTAGGCAGTAACGTAAGTGTGCAGTTACAGTAGGCAGTAAAGTAAGTGTGCAGGGACAGTAGGCAGTAAAGTAAGTGTGCAGGGACAGTAGGCAGTAAAGTAAGTGTGCAGTTACAGTGGGCAGTAAAGTAAGTGTGCAGGGACAGTAGGCAGTAAAGTAAGTGTGCAGGGACAGTAGGCAGTAACGTAAGTGTGCAGTTACAGTGGGCAGTAAAGTAAGTGTGCAGGGACAGTAGGCAGTAACGTAAGTGTGCAGGGACAGTAGGCAGTAACGTAAGTGTGCAGTTACAGTGGGCAGTAAAGTAAGTGTGCAGGGACAGTAGGCAGTAAAGTAAGTGTGCAGGGACAGTAGGCAGTAACGTAAGTGTGCAGTTACAGTGGGCAGTAAAGTAAGTGTGCAGGGACAGTAGGCAGTAACGTAAGTGTGCAGTTACAGTAGGCAGTAAAGTAAGTGTGCAGGGACAGTAGGCAGTAAAGTAAGTGTGCAGGGACAGTAGGCAGTAAAGTAAGTGTGCAGGGACAGTCGGCAGTAAAGTAAGTGTGCAGGGACAGTAGGCAGTAAAGTAAGTGTGCAGGGACAGTAGGCAGTAAAGTAAGTGTGCAGGGACAGTAGGCAGTAAAGTAACTGTGCAGGGACAGTAGGCAGTAAAGTAAGTGTGCGGATACAGTAGGCAGTAAAGTAAGTGTGCAGGGACAGTAGGCAGTAAAGTAAGTGTGCAGGGACAGTAGGCAGTAAAGTAAGTGTGCAGGGACAGTCGGCAGTAAAGTAAGTGTGCAGGGACAGTAGGCAGTAAAGTAAGTGTGCAGGGACAGTCGGCAGTAAAGTAAGTGTGCAGGGACAGTAGGCAGTAAAGTAAGTGTGCAGGGACAGTAGGCAGTAACGTAAGTGTGCAGGGACAGTAGGCAGTAAAGTAAGTGTGCAGGGACAGTAGGCAGTAAAGTAAGTGTGCAGGAACAGCAGGCAGTAAAGTAAGTGTGCAGGGACAGTAGGCAGTAAAGGAAGTGTGCAGGGACAGCAGGCAGTAAAGTAAGTGTGCAGGGACAGTAGGCAGTAAAGTAAGTGTGCAGGGACAGCAGGCAGTAAAGTAAGTGTGCAGGGACAGTAGGCAGTAAAGTAAGTGTGCAGGGACAGCAGGCAGTAAAGTAAGTGTGCAGGGACAGTATGCACTAAAGTAAGTGTGCAGGGACAGTAGGCAGTAACGTAAGTGTGCAGGGACAGTAGGCAGTAAAGTAAGTGTGCAGGGACAGCAGGCAGTAAAGTAACTGTGCAGGGACAGTAGGCAGTAACGTAAGTGTGCAGGGACAGTAGGCAGTAAAGTAAGTGTGCAGGGACAGTAGGCAGTAAAGTAAGTGTGCAGGGACAGTAGGCAGTAAAGTAAGTGTGCAGGGACAGCAGGCAGTAAAGTAAGTGTGCAGGGACAGTAGGCAGTAAAGTAAGTGTGCAGGGACAGCAGGCAGTAAAGTAAGTGTGCAGGGACAGTATGCACTAAAGTAAGTGTGCAGGGACAGTAGGCAGTAAAGTAAGTGTGCAGGGACAGTAGGCAGTAAAGTAAGTGTGCAGGGACAGTAGGCAGTAAAGTAAGTGTGCAGGGACAGTAAAGTAAGTGTGCAGGGACAGTCGGCAGTAAAGTAAGTGTGCAGGGACAGTAGGCAGTAAAGTAAGTGTGCAGGGACAGTAGGCAGTAAAGGAAGTGTGCAGGGACAGCAGGCAGTAAAGTAAGTGTGCAGGGACAGTAGGCAGTAAAGTAAGTGTGCAGGGACAGCAGGCAGTAAAGTAAGTGTGCAGGGACAGTCGGCAGTAAAGTAAGTGTGCAGGGACAGTAGGCAGTAAAGTAAGTGTGCAGGGACAGTAGGCAGTAAAGTAAGTGTGCAGGGACAGTAGGCAGTAAAGTAAGTGTGCAGGGACAGTAGGCAGTAAAGTAAGTGTGCAGGGACAGTAGGCAGTAAAGTAAGTGTGCAGGGACAGTAGGCAGTAAAGTAAGTGTGCAGGGACAGTAGGCAGTAAAGTAAGTGTGCAGTTACAGTCGGCAGTAAAGTAAGTGTGCAGGGACAGTAGGCAGTAAAGTAAGTGTGCAGGGACAGTAGGCAGTAAAGTAAGTGTGTAGGGACAGTAGGCAGTAAAGTAAGTGTGCAGTTACAGTCGGCAGTAAAGTAAGTGTGCAGGGACAGTAGGCAGTAAAGTAAGTGTGTAGGGACAGTAGGCAGTAAAGTAAGTGTGCAGGGACAGTAGGCAGTAAAGTAAGTGTGCAGGGACAGTAGGCAGTAAAGTAAGTGTGTAGGGACAGTAGGCAGTAAAGTAAGTGTGCAGGGACAGTAGGCAGTAAAGTAAGTGTGCAGGGACAGCAGGCAGTAAAGTAACTGTGCAGGGACAGTAGGCAGTAAAGTAAGTGTGCAGGGACAGTAGGCAGTAAAGTAAGTGTGCAGGGACGGTAGGCAGTAAAGTAAGTGTGCAGGGACAGTAGGCAGTAAAGTAAGTGTGCAGGGACGGTAGGCAGTAAAGTAAGTGTGCAGGGACAGTAGGCAGTAAAGTAAGTGTGCAGGGACAGTAGGCAGTAAAGTAAGTGTGCAGGGACGGTAGGCAGTAAAGTAAGTGTGCAGGGACAGTAGGGAGTAAAGTAAGTGTGCAGGGACAGTAGGCAGTAAAGTAAGTGTGCAGGGACAGTAGGCAGTAAAGTAAGTGTGCAGGGACAGTCGGCAGTAAAGTAAGTGTGCAGGGACAGTAGGCAGTAAAGTAAGTATGCAGGGACAGTAGGCAGTAAAGTAAGTGTGCAGGGACAGTAGGCAGTAAAGTAAGTGTGCAGGGACAGTAGGCAGTAAAGTAAGTGTGCAGGGACAGTAGGCAGTAAAGTAAGTGTGCAGGGACAGTAGGCAGTAAAGTAAGTGTGCAGGGACAGTAGGCAGTAAAGTAAGTGTGCAGGGACAGTAGGCAGTAAAGTAAGTGTGCAGGGACAGTAGGCAGTAAAGTAAGTGTGCAGGGACAGTAGGCAGTAAAGTAAGTGTGCAGGGATAGTAGGCAGTAAAGTAAGTGTGCAGGGACAGTAGGCAGTAAAGTAAGTGTGCAGGGACAGTCGGCAGTAAAGTAAGTGTGCAGGGACAGTAGGCAGTAAAGTAAGTGTGCAGGGACAGTAGGCAGTAAAGTAAGTGTGCAGGGACAGTAGGCAGTAAAGTAAGTGTGCAGGGACAGTAGGCAGTAACGTAAGTGTGCAGGAACAGTAGGCCGTAAAGTAAGTGTGCAGGGACGGTAGGCAGTAAAGTAAGTGTGCAGGGACAGTAGGCAGTAAAGTAAGTGTGCAGTTACAGTCGGCAGTAAAGTAAGTGTGCAGGGACAGTAGGCAGTAAAGTAAGTGTGCAGGGACGGTAGGCAGTAAAGTAAGTGTGCAGGGACAGTAGGCAGTAAAGTAAGTGTGCAGGGACAGTAGGCAGTAAAGTAAGTGTGCAGGGACAGTAGGCAGTAAAGTAAGTGTGCAGGGACAGTAGGCAGTAAAGTAAGTGTGCAGGGACAGTAGGCAGTAACGTAAGTGTGCAGGGACAGTAGGCAGTAAAGTAAGTGTGCAGGGACAGTAGGCAGTAAAGTAAGTGTGCAGTTACAGTCGGCAGTAAAGTAAGTGTGCAGGGACAGTAGGCAGTAAAGTAAGTGTGCAGGGACAGTAGGCAGTAACGTAAGTGTGCAGGGACAGTAGGCAGTAAAGTAAGTGTGCGGATACAGTAGGCAGTAAAGTAAGTGTGCAGGGACAGTCGGCAGTAAAGTAAGTGTGCGGATACAGTAGGCAGTAAAGTAAGTGTTCGGGGGCAGTCGGCAGTAAAGTAAGTGTGCAGGGACAGTAGGCAGTAAAGTAAGTGTGCAGGGACAGTAGGCAGTAAAGTAAGTGTGCAGGGACAGTCGGCAGTAAAGTAAGTGTGCAGGGACAGTAGGCAGTAAAGTAAGTGTGCAGGGACAGTAGGCAGTAAAGTAAGTGTGCAGGGACAGTAGGCAGTAAAGTAAGTGTGCAGGGACAGTAGGCAGTAAAGTAAGTGTGCAGGGACAGTAGGCAGTAAAGTAAGTGTGCAGGGACAGTAGGCAGTAAAGTAAGTGTGCAGGGACAGTCGGCAGTAAAGTAAGTGTGCAGGGACAGTAGGCAGTAAAGTAAGTGTGCAGGGACAGTAGGCAGTAAAGTAAGTGTGCAGTTACAGTAGGCAGTAAAGTAAGTGTGCAGCGACAGTAGGCAGTAAAGTAAGTGTGCAGGGACAGGAGGCAGTAAAGTAAGTGTGCAGGGACAGTAGGCAGTAAAGTAAGTATGCAGGGACAGTAGGCAGTAAAGTAAGTATGCAGGGACAGTAGGCAGTAAAGTAAGTATGCAGGGACAGTAGGGAGTAAAGTAAGTGTGCAGGGACAGTAGGCAGTAAAGTAAGTGTGCAGTTACAGTAGGCAGTAAAGTAAGTGTGCAGGGACAGTAGGCAGTAAAGTAAGTGTGCAGGGACAGTAGGCAGTAAAGTAAGTGTGCAGGGACAGTAGGCAGTAAAGTAAGTGTGCAGGGACAGTAGGGAGTAAAGTAAATGTGCAGGGACAGTAGGCAGTAAAGTAAGTGTGCAGGGACAGTAGGCAGTAAAGTAAGTGTGCAGGGACAGTCGGCAGTAAAGTAAGTGTGCAGGGACAGTCGGCAGTAAAGTAAGTGTGCAGGGACAGTAGGCAGTAAAGTAAGTGTGCAGGTACAGTAGGCAGTAAAGTAAGTATGCAGGGACAGTAGGCAGTAAAGTAAGTGTGCAGGGACAGTAGGCAGTAAAGTAAGTGTGCAGGGACAGTAGGCAGTAAAGTAAGTGTGCAGGGACAGTTGGCAGTAAAGTAAGTGTGCAGGGACAGTAGGCAGTAAAGTAAGTGTGCAGGTACAGTAGGCAGTAAAGTAAGTGTGCAGGGACAGTAGGCAGTAAAGTAAGTGTGCAGGGACAGTAGGCAGTAAAGTAAGTGTGCAGGGACAGTAGGCAGTAAAGTAAGTGTGCAGGGACAGTTGGCAGTAAAGTAAGTGTGCAGGGACAGTCGGCAGTAAAGTAAGTGTGCAGGGACAGTAGGCAGTAAAGTAAGTGTGCAGGGACAGTAGGCAGTAAAGTAAGTGTGCAGGGACAGTAGGCAGTAAAGTAAGTGTTGAGGGACAGTAGGCAGTAAAGTAAGTGTGCAGGGACAGTAGGCAGTAAAGTAAGTGTGCAGGTACAGTAGGCAGTAAAGTAAGTGTGCAGGGACAGTAGGCAGTAAAGTAAGTGTGCAGGGACAGTAGGCAGTAAAGTAAGTGTGCAGGGACAGTAGGCAGTAAAGTAAGTGTGCAGGTACAGTAGGCAGTAAAGTAAGTGTGCAGGGACAGTAGGCAGTAAAGTAAGTGTGCAGGGACAGTAGGCAGTAAAGTAAGTGTGCAGGGACAGTAGGCAGTAAAGTAAGTGTGCGGATACAGTAGGCAGTAAAGTAAGTGTGCAGGGACAGTAGGCAGTAAAGTAAGTGTGCAGGGACAGTAGGCAGTAAAGTAAGTGTGCAGGGACAGTAGGGAGTAAAGTAACTGTGCAGGGACAGTAGGCAGTAAAGTAAGTGTGCAGGGACAGTAGGCAGTAAAGTAAGTGTGCAGGGACAGTAGGCAGTAAAGTAAGTGTGCGGATACAGTAGGCAGTAAAGTAAGTGTGCAGGGACAGTAGGCAGTAAAGTAAGTGTGCAGGGACAGTAGGCAGTAAAGTAAGTGTGCAGTTACAGTAGGCAGTAAAGTAAGTGTGCAGGGACAGTAGGCAGTAAAGTAAGTGTGCAGTTACAGTAGGCAGTAAAGTAAGTGTGGAGGGACAGTAGGCAGTAAAGTAAGTGTGCAGGGACAGTAGGCAGTAAAGTAAGTGTGCAGGTACAGTAGGCAGTAAAGTAAGTGTGCAGGGACAGTAGGCAGTAAAGTAAGTGTGCAGGGACAGTAGGCAGTAAAGTAAGTGTGCAGCGACAGTAGGCAGTAAAGTAAGTGTGCAGGGACAGTAGGCAGTAAAGTAAGTGTGGAGGGACAGTAGGCAGTAAAGAACAGAAATGGTATGTTGGCCTTTGTAGTGAGAGAATTTGATTTTAGGGATGTTTTGCTGTAATTGTAGAGGGTGTTGGTGAGGCCACACCTGGAGTATTGTGTACAGGTTTGGCTTCCTTATCTGAGGAAGGATGTCCTCGCTGTAGAGGAAGTGTAGTGAAGATTTACCAGACTGATTCCTGGGATGGCACGTCTGTCAAATGAGGAGAGTCTAAGTCGGGTACGATTACATTCAGTGGAGTTTAGAAGAGTGAGGGGGGATCTCATAGAAACTTATGAAATTCTAACAGGGTTAGACAGGGTAGATTCAGAAAGAATGTTCCTGATGGTGGGGGAGTCCAGAATTGGGGGATCATAGTTTACAATAAAGGATAAACCTTTTCGAACAGAGGTGAGAAGAAATTTCTTCATCCAGAGGCTCGTGAATGTGTGGAATTCACTCCCACAGAAAGTAATTGACGCTAAAACATTTGATTTCAAGTAGGAATTAGATATCGTTCTTAGGGCTGAAAGGATCAAGGGATATGGGGAGAAGGTGGGATCAGGGTGTTGAATTTTCTGACCTCATCTGAACTGCCTCCAATGCAATTGTATCCCTCCTCAAGAGGACTAAAACTGTTCACAATATTCTAAATGCAGTCTCACTAATGTTTGGTACAGTAGCAGCGACACTTCATTCCTTTTATACTCTATTCCTTTAGCAATAAATGCCAAGATTATATTTGCCTTCCTTCACATTGCTGTATCTGCATACGAGTTTTCTGCAACTCATGCATCAGGATGCCCAGATCCCTCTGTACTGAAGCACTCTGAAGTTTCTTCCATTTAGATAAAATCTATCTTTGTATTTTTCTGACCAAAATGGATAACCTCGCACTTATCCACATCAAACTCCGGCTGCCAAATTTTGCTCTATTCACTTAAGCTGTCCATTTCCATTCGTAAATTTCTTATTTCATGATCGCAACTTACTATCTCACCTATTTTAGCATCATCTGTAAATTTGGCTCTGATACCTACTATCCCTGCATCCAAGTCATCAATACAGATGGTAGATAGTTGGGACCTGAGGACTGAACCCTATGGCACTTAAATCTTGCCAAACAGGAAAAGACTCATTTATCTTGACTCTCTACTTTCTGTTCATAATATATTGTGATGATAGTATGCTATTGCTGTGGAAATATGTACTTTGTCTGTTTAAGGGGATTGTTTTAAAGTTGAATTTTTTTTCCTACTGGTACTCAGGATGTCTGGAGAGAATGCAATTCAGATTCTGGAAAAACAGGATAATTACTCATTTTAGTCATGTAGCGTTTTGTTAGGAGAGAGCTAATGGACACTTGTTTACAAAAAAAAGGGTGCCATGGGGTTTTTGATTAAGGGAATGGAAGGTAGTTTCAGATTGACAAGGTCATGTAATAATTTGTTCATTATTTTGAGGAGCTAGGTATATAGCAGAGAGAGAATAGCTTTTGAGTTCTGGCTGGGTTTTATTAAAAGACAGGTGTCTGCTCTCTCCTCAAAATCTCTCTGTAAACTACAAGACTGTTTAAGAACATAAGAACATAAGAAATAGGAGCAGGAGTAGGCCATCCAGCCCTTCGAGCCTGCCCCGCCATTCAATAAGATCATGGCTGATCTGTTGTGGCTCAGTTCCACTTTCCCGCCCTCTCCCCATAACCCTTAATCCCCTCTCTTATCAAGAACCCATCAACCCGCTTCTTAAAAATATTTAGCGAGGCAGTCTCCACCACTTCAACGGGCAGAGAATTCCAGAGATTCACCACCCTTTGAGTGAAGAAGTTCCTCCTCAACTCCGTTCTAAACCGCCTCCCCTTTATCTTGAGGCTGTGCCCCCTAGTCCTACTGTTTTTTTTGAGCGGGAAGAGTCTCTCCACCTCTATCCTATCCATCCCATTCATCATCTTATACGTCTCAATGAGATCTCCCCTCATTCTTCTAAACTCTAACGAGTACAAGCCTGGTTTATTCAGCCTCTCCTCATAGCTCAACCCCCTCAACTCCGGTATCAGCCTAGTAAACCTCCTCTGCACTCCCTCCAAGGCCAAAATATCCTTGCATAAGTACGGCGCCCAAAACTGCACACAGTACTCCAGCTGCGGCCTCACCAATGCCCTATACAGCTGCAGCAAGACCTCCCTACTTTTATATTCAATCCCCCTCGCTATGAAGGCCAGCATCCCATTCGCCTTCCTGACCACCTGCTGCACCTGCAGGCTGGGTTTTTGCGACTCATGCACAAGGACCCCGAGGTCCTTCTGCACCGTCGCCTGCTGCAGTTTTTCGCCACATAAGTAATAGTCCTTCCTACCATTCTTCCTACCAAAGTGGACCACCTCACACTTGCCAACATTAAATTCCATTTGCCATTTCCTGGCCCATTCGCCCAGCCTATCTAGATCCTTCTGCAGACTCTCCACACCCTCCGCACAATTTGCCGTTCCACCAATCTTGGTGTCATCAGCAAATTTCGACACCATACACTCGGTTTCCTCCTCCAGATCATTAAATCTACATTCCCTGACCGGGAATCGAACCCGGGCCGCGGTGGTGAGAGTGCCGAATCCTAACCACTAGACCACCAGGGAAGTTTCATTGTAGCAAGTATTTTTTATCCCCGCTAACTATATTTAAAGTGGATTTTGAGTCTATTAGAAAAATGTTGCTTATTTGGAATTTAAAGTGTGATAAGTTAGAAATTTAAGTTGGTTATTGTCACATTTAAATATTATTCAAAGAGTAATAGTTAAGTTGCTTCACTTGTTAGAGTTATCGATTAAATAAAGTTTAGAACATAGAACATTACAGCGCAGAACAGGCCCTTCGGCCCACGATGTTGCGCCGACCAGTTAAAAAAAAACAACAACAATGACCCACTAACCTAAACCAATCCCTTTTCGTCCATAAACCTATCCACAGACCTCTTAAACGCCCCCAAACTAGGCGCATTTACAACTGCAGCAGGCAGGGCATTCCAATCCCTCACCACCCTCTGGGTAAAGAACCTACCCCTGACATCTGTCCTATAACTACCCCCCCTTAGTTTAAAGCCATGCCCCCTCGTGCTAGATTTTTCCATCAGAGGAAAAATGCTATCACTGTCCACCCTATCTAAACCTCTAATCATCTTATATGTTTCAATAAGATCCCCTCTTAGCCGCCTTCTTTCCAGCGAAAACAAGCCCAAATCCCTCAGCCTCTCCTCATAGGATCTCCCCTCCATACCAGGCAACATCCTGGTAAACCTGCTCTGCACCCTCTCCAAAGCCTCCACATCCTTCCTGTAATGTGGGGACCAGAACTGCACACAGTACTCCAAGTGCGGCCGCAACAGAGTTGTGTACAGTTGCAGCATGACGCTACGACTCCTAAATTCAATCCCCCTACCAATAAACGCCAAGACACTGTATGCCTTCTTAACAACCTTATCTACTTGATTCCCAACTTTCAGGGATCTATGTACACATACACCTAGATCCCTCTGCTCCTCCACACTATTCAAAGTCTTCCCGTTAGCCCTATACTCAACACATCTGTTATTCCTACCAAAGTGAATTACCTCACATTTCTCTGCATTAAACTCATTTGTTTTACTCTAAAAGATCCCTAATTTATCAGTGGAATTACACCTGGAATGATGCATCCTATCCTCACGGTTATGCCAAAGTAAGAAGATTATTGGTGTCTAGTCTGGTTTCCTAATGTAATTTGGGATTCTGGTCCAGGGTTCTATCAACATATTAATGATTTAGATGAGGGAACTAGATGTCATGTCTCCACATTTGGAGACAGCATAAAGCTGGGTGGGAGGGTGAACTGTGAGGAGGATGCAGAGATCATTCAGTGTGATTTGGACAAGTTGAGAGAGTGGACGAATGTATGGCAGGTGCAATATAATGTGGGTTAATGTGAGGTTATCCGCTTTGATAACAAAAACAGGAAAACAGAATGGCTATAAATTGAGAGAGATTAAATTACTTTAAGTTGCTGAAAGTACTTTAGTACTGTGGTTACTGGGGGATTTTCACAGTAACTTTATTGCAGTGTTAATATAAGCCCACTTGTGACACTAATAGATAAATTTAAACTTAAACTTAGTCTGGTTTGATTCTGCAAGTGCAGGTCTATCGGAGTGCTGCACTATCACAGGGCTGGTATTTTCGATGACAAATTAAGACAAAGCCCCTGTACAAAGCTCTTGGTAAAATGCCGAGACATCCATTGTGACGAGGAGTGCTCCTGGTTCAACTGCTCCATGTGTGCTGAGTTTCTGTAGGAAGTCCGTAGTGTCAGAAGCTGGGAGTTCCTTGTACGATGGGTTTCAGGATATCATCAACATAGCCAGAGAGGTTCTCACACAGGGTCTCATTGCCTGATACAATGGGAGTGTGTTTGCCTTGTCTATGTTCAGGAGACAGTAGAGATCTCCAATGCGGGGAGCACGTGGGATGAGGGCACAGAGAGTGCTCTGAAGGTCTGGATCAAAGGTCTTGATCAGTCTGTTAAGTTGAAGGGCGTGTTCTTTGGTTGGATTGGATTGATTAAGAGCAGGTGTCTGGCCAATGTCTAAGTTTGTTGTTACGCATGGCCAGATTTTTCCAGCGTGCGATCGTTTTGAGTGACTGTACGTGCCTGGATTTTCAGCACAAAACAAGCTGTTTGAGTCAAATGTCATGCCACAATGTGACCATGCATCCATGTCCTGCGCAGCTGAGTGAGATTGGTCTGGGCCAAGATATATTTTTCAACTAACAACATGAATCTTTTGTCTGGTCCTTTCTGCCTGTGGGAGCCTGCTTTGCAGAAATGGATTTTTTTCTTGGTATGAGTAACTCAGTTGGTTAGACATCTGGTCCTGCAGTATTCCACAGTGAATTCTATTTATATCTCATACTCCCCCTGTAAGGCCAGACTGTTTGGCACCAAGCCCATTTGCTCACATTCCTTTCCCATCTTTTCATACAGAGGATAGACCCAGCGCATAGCAGGGGCGATCTGAATCCATCTGACTCCCCAGACTGCTCAATGTGAAGAGGTAGGGCTAATCAAGTGAAAATGTGGTGGGGACTGAATGGCATGAAGTTAAAGCCATTCGAAAGCAGATAATGATTTCTTTAAATGGACAGCAGCAGATGATGTGTATTTAGTCAGGAGCTCAGTGACACTGCTCGCCGTTTCCACAGCTGTTGCAAAGTGAAGCTGTCAGCTGTTCATGGATCATTAAAAACAGATAAACGGGGTGCAAACACTCAGCAAACAACATCGAATCAAGGAGCCATTGTATATCCAATTTCCCAAAGCAGACATCCCACTAGTTAGGAGCCAGATTCTTTGTCATTTACTTCATTCGACTAGACTTTGTGGTGGGATTAACAGTTAGGATGTAAAGAAATCCTTGTCTATAATCGGACAGCAGCTTCCTGAGGTCAGACACGAGTTAAACTCGGAAACCATGAAGATTGTCTGCTGCTGCTGCAGCTCTGACACTTTGGTATCTGACTGTGATTAAACAAATCGAGTGGTGTGACATTGCTCCACCTGACTCATATATACTCATTAAATTCACCACAGATTAGGGCTTGTGTATTCCACTATATCTCTTGTAAGGTTGTTTGGTGTCTCACTAAAAAGTCTGGAGGGTTGTTTGGTTGAACATGAACTGTTTATTAACATGTATCCTTACTGATTGCACTCTGTGGGTTAGGAAACCTCGGATGCAGTCGCAGATGGAGGAGACAAACCCTAGGCCATGGATTTGCAGATGAATTTTGTAGGAATAATGGTGTCCCTTATGTTCCATAAAGGAGTATCTTAATGACTTTTTTTATTCATGGCACACAGGCATCGCTGGCTGGCCAGCATTTATTGCCCATCCTTAGTTACCCTTGGAAGGCAGTTGAGAGTCAACCACATTGCTGTGCCTCTGGATTCATGTGTAGTCCAGATTGGGTAAGAACACCAGATTTCGTTCCCTAAAGGAACCAGATGAGTTTTTCCACCAATTTACAATGGTTTATGGTCATCAATAGATTCTTAATTCCAGATTTATTTTTGGATTCAAATTCCACCATCTGCCATGGTGGGATTTGAACCCAGGTCCCCCAGCACATTAGCTGAGGATCTGGATTAATAGACTAGCAATAATACCACTAGGCCATTGCCTCCCCTCCACTGGACTATCATCCGGTGGCTCTGACATCCATCATTATGAAGTATTTCGAAAGGTTATTCATGGCATGAATTGATTCTGGACTCCCAGATTGCCTGGATCCACTACAGTTCACTCACCGCTGCAACACGTTCACAGCAGATGCCATCTCCCTGACCCTGCACTCAACCCTGGAACACCTGGATAACAAAGACACCTATGTCAGACTCCTATTTATTGACTACAGTTCAGCTTTCATCATCATTATTCCTACGAAAATCTTCTCCAAGCTCTGTGCCTTGGGGCTCAGCTTTCCCTCTGCAACTGGATCCTGAACTTTTTTTATATTCTTTTGTGGGACATGGGCTTCGCTGGTTGGCCAGCATATATTGCCCATTCTAGTTGCCCTTGAGAAGGTGGTGCTGAGTTGGCTTCTTGAATCGCTGCAGTCCGTGAGCTGTGTGTTGACCCACAATGTCACTAGGAAGGGAATTCCAGGATTTTGACACAGCGACTGTGAAGGAACAGTGATATATTTGCAAGTCTGGACGGTGAGTAGCTTGGAGGGAACCTTGCAGGTGATGATGTTCCCCTTTATCTGCTGCCCTTGTCCTTCTAGATGGAAGTGGTCACGGGTTTGGAAGGTGCTGTCTAAGGATCTTTGGTGAATTGCTGCAGCGCATCTTGTAGCTAGTACACACTGCTGCTACCGAGCGTTACAGGTGGAGGGATTGAATATTTGTAGGTGTGATGCCAATCAAACAGGCTGCTTTGTCCTGGATGGTGTCAAGCTTCTTGAGTGTTGTTGGAGCTGCACCCATCCAGGCAAGTGGGGAGTATTCCATCTCACTCCTGATTTGTGCCTCGTAGATGATGGACAAGCTCTAGGGAATCAGGAGGTGAGTTACTTGCCGCAGTATTCCTAGCCTCTAACCTGCTCTTGTAGCCATTGTGTTTATGTAGTGAGTCAGTTGAGTTTCTGGTCAATGGTAACCCCAAGAATGTTGACGATGGGGGATTCAGTGATGGTTACACCATTGAATGTCAACGGGCGATGGTTAGAGTGTCTCTTATTGATGATGGTCATTGCTTGGTATTTGTGTGGTGTGAATGTTATTTGCCACTTGTCAGCCCAAGCCTGGATATTGTCCAGATCTTAAACTCCATCCCTCTAGTAATGAAGGGCAAAATTCCATTTGCCTTCTTAATTATCTGCTGCATCTGCAGGTGATTTGTATACAAGGACACCCAGGTGCCTCTGCACAGTAGCATGCTGCAATTTTTTACCATTTAATATTAGTCCATTTTGCTGTTATTCCTGCCAAAATATTTGACCTCTCATTTACCAACATTGTACTCCATCTGCCAGACCCTCACCCACTCACTTAAACTGTCTATATCCCTTTGCAGACTTTCAGCGTTCTCTGTACACTTGGCTCTACCACTCATCTTAGTGTCATCTGCAAACCTTGACGCACGATACTTGGTCCCCAACTCCAAGTCATTGATGTAAATTGTAAACCACTGCAGTTCCAACACTGATCCCTGAGGCACACCACTAGTCACTGATCACTAACCAGAAAAACACCCATTTAGCCCTACTCTTTGCTTTCTGTTCGTTAACCAATCCTCTATCCATGCTAATACATTACCTGTAACACTTTTATCTTATGTAGCAGTCTTTGTTGCGGCATCTTGTCAAATGCCTTCTGGAAATCCAGATACACCACATCCACAGGTTCCCCATTGTCCACTGCACATGTAATGTTCTCAAAGAATTCCATCAAATTAGTAAAACATGACCAGCCCTTCATGAACCCATACTGCGTCTTACCAATGGGACAATTTATATCCAGATGTCTCACTGTTCCTTCCTTGATGATAGATTCAAGTATTTTCCCTACCACAGAAGTTAAGCTAACCGGTCTATTGTTACCCGCCTTTTGTCTACCTCCTTTTTTAAACAGTGACGTCACATTTGCTGTTTTCCAATCTGCAGGAACTGCCCCAGAGTCCAGTGAATTTTGGTAAATTACCACTAGTGCAATTTCTCCTGCCATCTCTTTTACTACCCTGGGATACAGTCCATCAGGGCTTGGAAACTTGTCTACCTTTAGCCCCATTAACCTGCCCAACACTCCCTCTTTCATGATAATGATAGTTTCTAGGTCCTCACCTGCCGTAGCAGTCTTATCATCAATTTCTGACATGTTATTTGTGTCTTCCACTGTGAAGACCGACACAAAATACCTGTTCAATGCCTCGGCCATTTCCCCATTTCCAGTTATTACATCCCCTTCTCATCCTCTAAAGGACCAATGTTTACCTTAGCCACTCTTTTTTATTTTATATATTTGCAGAAACTTCTGATTTTTTTAAATATTCTGAGCGAGTTTACTCTCACAATCCATCTTACTTTTCCTTATAGCTTTTTTCATGGCTTTCTGTTGATTTTTAAAGTTTTCCTAATTCTCTCAGTTCCCACTAATCTTTCCCACATTGTATGTATTTTCTTTCACATTGATACCCTCCTTTATTTCCTTAGATATCCATGGTTGATTTTCTCTTTTTCTACAGTCCTTCCTTATCACTGGTATATACTTTTGCTAAGCAGTGTGAAAGATCACTTTGAATGTCCTCAATTGTCCCACCATAAAGTTTCTGCTCCTAGTCTCCCATAGCCAACGGGAGACATCCCTCATCCCTGTGTAGTCTCCTTTGTTTAAGCACAAGACACTGGTATTGGATTTTAAATTCAATCATACTGTGATCACTTCTTCCGAAAGAATCCCTAACTGTAAGATCATTAATTTTTCCTGTCTCATTACACAGGACCAGATCTAGGATAGTTTGCTCCCTTGTAGATTCCATTACATACGGTTCAAGGAAGCTATCGCGGATACATTCTATGAACTCCTCCTCAAGGCTGCCTTGACTGACCTGGTTTGACCAATTGATACATAGATTAAAATCCCCCATGATAATTGGTCTACCATTTTTACATGCATCAGTTATTTCTTTGTTTATTTCTCGCCACACTGATGTCATTATTTGATGGTCTATAGACTACGCCTATTTTCTCCTTACTAATCCTAATTTCCACCCAAAGGATTCAATCTTTTTTTCTATAGAACCTATATCGTTTCTCACTACCGCCCTGATGTCATCCTTAAATATCAGAACTACATCACCTCCCTTACCTTCCTGTCGGTCCCTCCAAACAGTTTGATATCCCTGGATATTTAACTCCCAGTTGTGACCATCCTGCAACCATATCTCTGTAATGGCCACCAAATCATACTTGTTTGTGATGATTTGTGCTGTCCCAAGCAGCTTCTTCCCTGCTGCCATCAGACTTTGGAATGGTCCTGTCACATACTAACCTGATCTTTCTCTACACCCTAACTGCTACAAATATTCAGATAAAATGCCCTTATGCTAGTTTTTGTATCTTCTCTTTGAATTCTATCAACTCCATTGATGACATCTCCTTGAGGTCTCCTTGCTTTTAACTTTTTTCCTGATTTTTGATGTATGGCTCCTGCTCTGACCAAGGCCGCAGGAAACAACAAAGGGTTGTGAACACAGCCCCGTCCATCACGCAAACCAGCCTCGCATTTATTGAGTCTGTCTACACTTCCCACTGCCTCAGAAAAGCAGCCAGCATAATCAAGGACCCCACACGCCAGACATTCTCTCTTCCATCTTTTTCCGTTGGGAAAAATATGCAGAAGTCTGAAACCACAACTGACTCAAGAACAGCTTCTTCTCTGCTGCCATCAGACTTTTAACATAGAACATAAAACATAGAACACTACAGCACAAACAGGCCCTTCGGCCCACAAGTTGCGCCGATCACATCAACACCTATCTATAACCCCCAATCCCATAAAACCCCATATACTCATCCAGAAGTCTTTTAAAAGACCCCAGCGAGTTCGCCTCCACCACCACTGACGGCAGCCGATTCCATTCACTCACCACCCTCTGAGTGAAAAACTTACCCCTAACATCACTTCTGTACTTTCCTCCCCGCACCTTAAATCTGTGTCCTCTCGTAGCGACCATTTCAACCCGAGGAAATAGCCTCTGAGAATCCACCCTATCCATTCCTCTCAACATTTTATAAACCTCTATCAGGTCACCTCTCAACCTTCGTCTCTCCAGGGAAAAGAGACCCAGTTCCCTCAACTTAACTTCATAAGGCATGCCTCCCAGTCCAGGCAACATCCTTGTAAATCTCCTCTGTACCCTTTCAATAGCTTCTACGTCTTTCCTATAGTAAGGCGACCAGAACTGTGCACAGTACTCCAAATGAGGCCTGACAAGGGTCTTATAAAGTTGCAGCATTACCTCCCGACTCCTAAACTCAATCCCTCGATTAATGAAGGCCAGTACACCATACGCCTTCTTGACCACCTCTTCCACCTGCGAGGCCGATTTAAGAGTCCTGTGGACCCGGACCCCAAGATCCTTCTGCTCTTCAACACTACTAAGACTCTTGCCCTTGATAGTGTACTCGTTCATCCCGTTGGTTCTGCCAAAATGGACGACTACGCATTTATCCGCGTTGAAGTCCATCTGCCACTTCTCCGCCCAGTCCTGCATCCTATTTATGTCCTGCTGCAACTTTTGACATCCTTCCAGACCATCCACAACACCACCGACCTTCGTGTCATCAGCGAACTTACTAACCCATCCCTCCACTTCCTCATCTAGGTCATTTATGAAAATGACAAACAGCAAGGGTCCTAGAACAGATCCCTGGGGCACTCCACTGGTGACTGACCTCCATTCAGAAAAAGACCCATCCACAACCACTCTCTGCCTTCTGCAGGCAAGCCAGTTCTGGATCCACAAGGCCAAAGGCCCTTGGATCCCATGCCCTCTCACTTTTGAATGGTCCTGTCTCATATTAAGCTGATCTTTCTCTACACCCTAACTGTGACTGTAATATTCTTTACCTTCTCCTTTCTTTCTCCCCTATGTAATCTATGAATGGTACAGTGTGCAAGAAACAATATTTTTCACTGTAACCCAATACATGTGACAATAATAAATTAATTTATTGAAACTATCTAGATACTTTTCATGCTGAATTCTCAGATCCTTCCTATACACAATCTGTGTATAGTGTGACTCTCTGTATGTGGTAAGTTCTGTTCTCCAATCTCATATTAACTCTTGCAATGCTGAACACCCTGATATTATACCTTCCCCCAAGGCTTTACCCAACATATTTATGATACATGCCCCCCCCAAAACCCTGTTCTCCCCCCCACCCCAGCTAACTGTCTGACATTATAAATTCAGATGATCTGGAGGCTTGGCTATTCCTCCAGATGGGGTTGCTGGCGGGTTTGGAGCAATGTTGGGTTCAGATGTCTCGGGCAGATCTTGTTGGTCCAGAGTTGACAACATGTATTCTGGCACTTGGTTGTCATCATCTGATTCATTTTTTGTGCTTCTTTGAGTTGAATCTCTCTTTATCAACTACCCAATTGCTTTATTCGGACACCTTGGGTCTGTTCCTTTCTTCCCAAAGGGAATGTTCACTCCATTGATTTGCAGAATGGATTCAGGCTCTCTTTTCCGTGGTCTTCATCATGACCTTCCTGGGAGCTGAAGATGGATCTCCCTCATGTTTAAATCTTCCTCATTCTCAACCTGCAGTTTGGCTTCCAATCTCACACTGTATTCCTTTCGGTGTCCTTGTTCCTTGCTGTGATGAGTTGCTGGCTGCTGTTCTCCAGCATTGACTTATTGCTCTGTGTCTCAGGTGAAAATTCCTGCTCCAATGCTATGATTTTTGCCCATCACATATATTCAGCATTTGCACCCAAGCTGTGACAGTTTCTCTGAAGAATTCGCATGAGTTAAATTGGCCAAATCCTTCAATTGACATTTGGTTGCATGGTGGCACAGTAGTTAGCACTGGTGCCAAGGGCCCGAATTCGATTCCCAGCATGGGTCACTGTCTGTGCAGAGTCTGCACATTCTCCCCGTGTCTGCCTGGGTTTCCTCCAGGTGCTCCGGTTTCCTCCCACAATCTGAAAGGCATGCTGGTTAGGTGCATTAGCCATGCTAATTTCTCCCTCAGTGTACGTGAACAGGTGCCGGAGGGTGACGACGAGAGGATTTTCACAGTAACTTCATTGCAGTGTGAATATAAGCCTTACTTGTGACGCTAATCAATGAACTGAGCTTACGTTTTATCTCAGCTGAGTGTTCATTCCTTTTCCTGAGAAGGAATTGATTCGGATTCCTCTTCAATCAGCCCTAAAGTAGTCACTGATTTTCCCACAACCCCTCTAATCCCTCCTGTACCAATTTTCTCCAAATTATTTTGAAAAACGTGGGGTTATGCAGATAGGGCTTGGGTGGGATTGTTGTTGGTGTAGGCTCGATGGGTCAAATGGCCTCCTTCTGTACTGTAGAAATTCTGTGATTCTATTTCTCGATGGTATTATTTCATTGGCAATCATTCTGGTGCTACATTGATTCTATTCTGAGACCAGCTTCCAACTCCCCCCATGAGCATCCAAGAACCTCCTATCATAGAGTCATTAACACAGACAGAGGCCCTTCAGCCCATCATGTCTGCACTGGCCATCAAGCATCTATCTCTATTCTAACCCCATTTTCCAGCACTAAGTCCACTAAGTCCCTGCCTAGAGAAGCAGTTGATGCTACCTCATTGAATGTTTTTAAGGCAAGGAGAGATAGATTTTTGAACAGTAAAGGAATGAAAGGTTATGGTGAGCAGGTAGGTAAGTGGAGCTGAGTCCATGAAAAGATCTTACTGAACGGTGGAGCAGACTCGAGGGACCAGGTGGGATATTCCTGCTCCTACTTTTTATGTTCTTATGTGATAAGGCTGGAGAGATATTTATAAAAACTTTGATTTGATTCAATTTGATTTTTAACTGTATTAGTATACAGTGAAAAGTATTGTTTCTTGCACACTATACAGACAAAGCATACCATTCATAGAGAAGGGAATGAGAAGGTGTAGAATGTAGTGTTACAATCATAACTAGGGTGTAGAGAAAGATCAACTTAATATGAGGTAGGTCCATTCAAAAGTCTGACAGCAACAGGGAAGAAGCTGTTCTTGCGTCGGTTGGTATGTGAGCTGAGACTTTTGTATTTTTTTCCTGACGGAAGAAGGTGGAAGAGAGAATGTCCGGGGTGTGTAGGGTCCTTAATTATACTGGCTGCTTTGCCAAGGCAATGGAATGACTTGTTGCCTGGGCTTGCAAAATCTCATTTACTGTCCTGTCTGGAGACAATACATATCTCTTTAACCTGGGCTTAATGCTCTCTCCACTCACATTGTCTGTACCTTTAAGACTTGATTACCTGTAAAGACTTGCACCCCAACCATTACCTTGTAAATTGAGCTTGTGTCTGTATATGCCCTGTTTGTGAACACAACTCCTCACTCACCTGATGAAGGAGCGAGACTCCAAAAGCTTGTGCTGCCAAATAAATCTGTTGGGAGTTTAACCTGCAGTTGTGAGACTTCATATGCTAAACGCATTTGATAAGGTGCCCTATGCAAGGCTTATTGAGAAAGTGAGGGGGCATGGGATCCAAGGGGACATTGCTTTGTGGGTCCAGAACTGGTTTGCCCACAGAAGACAGAGAGTGGTTGTAGATGGGTCTTATCTGTTCTAGGACCCTTGCTGTTTGTCATTTTTATAAATGACCTGGATGAAGAAGTGGAGGGATGGGTTAGTAAGTTTGCTGATGACACAAGGGTTGGAGGTGTTGTGGATAGTTTGGAGGGATGTCAGAAGTTGCAGCGTGACACAGATAGGATGCAAGACTGGGCAGAGAAGTGGCAGATTGGACTTCAACCCAGATAAGTGTGTGGTGATTCATTTTGGTAGGTCAAATGGGATGGCAGAATATGATATTAAGGGTAAGACTCTTAGCAGTGTGGAAGATCAGAAGGATCTTGGGGTCTGGGTTCATAGGGCGCTCAAAGCAGCTTCGCAGGTAGAGGATGTGGTTAAGAAGGCGTATGGTGTACTGGCCTTCATTAATCGAGGGATTGAGTTTAGGAGTCGGGAGATAATGCTGCAGCTGTATAAGACCCTTGTCAGACCCCACTTGGAGTACTGTGCGCAGTTCTGGTTGCCTCATTACAGGAAGGATGTGGAAGCTATTGAAAGGGTGCAGAGGAGATTTACAAGGTTACCTGGATTGGGAGGCATGCCTTATGAGGATAGGTTGATAGAGCTAGGTCTTTTCTCCTTGGAGAGGCAAGAGAGGGGACCTGATACAGTTTATAAGACGTTGAGAGGTACTGATCGCGTAGATTCTCGGAGGCTTTTCCCCAGGGCTGAAATGGCTGCCACAAGAGGTCACAGGTTTAAGGTGTTGGGGAGTAGGTACAGAGGAGATGTCAGGGGTAAGTTTTTCACTCAGAGGGTGGTGGGTGCATGGAATCGGCTGCTGGCAACGGTGGTGGAGGCGGATTCGATCGGGTCTTTTAAGAGACTTTTGGATAAGTACATGGAACTTAGTGAGATAGAGGGTTATAAGTATGCGTAATAGGTAGGGACATGTTCAGTGCAACTTGTGGGCCGAAGGGCCTGTTTGTGCTCCAGTTTTTCTATGTTTCTAAAATCTTGCCAATGATTGAAGTCAGGCTAACCGCTAAAATAATTTCCTGTCTGCTGCCTCCCTCCCTTCTTAAACAGCAGTGTTACATTTACTACTTTCCAGTCCTCTGATACCTTCCCTGCCAGACAGAGCTAAGAAGAGCCAGGAGGGGGCATGAGAAGTCTTTGGCAGGTAGGATCAAGGAAAACCCTAAAGCTTTCTATAGGTATGTCAGGAATAAAAGAATGATTAGGGCAAGATTAGGGCCAGTCAGGGACAGTGGTGGGAAGTTGTGCGTGGAGTCTGAAGAGATAGAAGAGGCACTAAATGAATATTTTTCATCAGTATTCACACAGGAAAAAGTCAATGTAGTCGAGGAGAATACTGAGAGACAGGCTTTTAGACTAGATGGGATTGAGGTTCATAAGGAGGAAGTGTTAGCAATTCTGGGAAGTATGAAAATAGATAAGTCCCCTGGGCCGGATGGGATTTATCCTAGGATTCCCTGGGAGGCCAGGGAGGAGATTGTAGAGCCTTTGGCTTTGATCTTTAGGTCGTCATTATCTACAGGTATAGTGCCGGAAGACTGGAGGATAGCAAATGTTGTCCCCTTGTTCAAGAAGGGGAGTTGGAGTTTAGAAGGATGAGGGGGGATCTTATAGAGACGTATAAGATAATGAAGGGGATGGATAGGGTAGAGGTAGAGAGATTCTTCCCGCTTAGAAAGGACAGCAGGACTAGAGGGCACAGCCTCAAGATAAAGGGGGGGGGGTTTAGAACGGAGTTGAGGAGGAATTTCTTCACTCAAAGGGTGGTGAATCTCTGGAATTCTCTGCCCGTTGAAGTGGTGGAGGCTGCCTCACTAAATATTTTTAAGACACGGGTAGATAGGTTTTTGACAGACAAGGGAATAAAGGGTTATGGGGAAAAAGCGGGAAAGTGGAACTGAGCCACGGCAGATCAGCCATGATCTTATTGAATGGCGGGGCAGGCTCAAGGGGCTAGATGGCCTACTCCTGCTCCTATTTCTTATGTAAGGGGAGTAGAGACAACCCTGGTAATTATAGTCCGGTGAGCCTTACTTCTGTTGTGGGCAAAGTTTTGGAAATGATTATAAGAGATAGGATTTATAATCACCTAGAAAGGAATAATTTGATTAGGGATAGTCAACACAGTTTTGTGAAGGATAGGTCGTGCCTCACAAACCTTATTGAGTTCTTTGAGAAGGTGACCAAAGAGCTGGATGAGAGTAAATCAGTTGACGTGGTGTATATGGATTTCAGTAAAGCATTTTTTTAAGGTTCCCCATGGTAGGCTACTGCAGAAAATATGGATGCATGGGATTGAGGGTGATTTAGCAGTTTGGATCAGGAATTGGCTGGCTGATAGAAGACAGAGGGTGGTGGTTGATGGGAAATATTCAACCTGGAGTTCAGTTACAAGTGGTGTACCGCAGGGGTCTGTTTTGGGGTCACTGCTGTTTGTCATTTTTATAAATGACCTAGATGAGGGTGTAGAAGGATGGGTTAGTAAATTTGCGGACAACACTAAAGTCGGAGGAGTTGTGGACAGTGCGGAAGGATGTTGCAGGATACAGGCGGATGTAGATAAGCTGCAGAGCTGGGCTGAGAGGTGGCAAATGGAGTTTAACGCGGAAAAGTGTGAGGTGATCCACTTTGGAAGGAATAACAGGATTACAGAGTATTGGGCTAATGGAAGGACTCTTCGTAGTATTGATGAGCAGAGAGATCTCAGTGTTCATGTGCGTAGCTCCCTGAAAGTTGGCACCCAGGTTGATAAGGTTGTTAAGAAGGCGTACAGTGTGTTAGCTTTTATTGGTAGAGGGATTGAATTTCGGAGCCATGAGATCATGTTGCAACTGTATAAAACTCTGGTGTGGCCGCACTTAGAGTATTGCGTACAGTTCTGGTCGCCGCATTATAAGAAAGATGTGGGAGCATTGGAAAGGGTGCAGAGGAGGTTTACCAGGATGTTGCCTGGTATGGTGGGAAGGTCTTATGAGGAAAGACTGAGGGACTTGAGGTTATTTTTGTTAGAGGGAAGAAGATTAAGAGGTGACCTAGTTGAGGCATACAAGATGATTAGAGGGTTAGATAGGGTGGACAGTGAGAGCCTTTTTCCTTGGCTGGAGATGGCTAGTATGAGGGGACACAACTTTAAATTGAGGGGTGATAGATATAGGACAGATGTCAGAGGTAAGTTCTTTACTCAGAGAGTAGTAAGAGCCCTTTCTGCAACAGGAGTGGACTCGCCAACATTAAAGGCATTTAAATGGTGATTGGATAAACATATGGATGATATTGGAATAGTGTAGGTTAGATGGGCTTTAGATTGTTTTCACAGGTTGGCACAACACCGAGGGCCAAAGGGCCTTTACTGTGCTGTAATGTTCTATATTCCATGTCTAACTCACTACAGCTCCTTAGGCTGCACCTTCCAAACTCATGGCCATTATCATCTAGAAGGACAAGATGGGAACACCACCACCTGGAGGTTCCCTTCCAAGTCACTCACCATCCTGACTTGGAAGTATATCGCCGTTCCTTCGCAGTCACTGGGTCAAAATCCTGAAACTTCCCTCCCTAACACCACTGTGGACGTACCTACACCACTGGGACTGCAGTGGTTCTGGAAGGCAACTCATCTTCTCAATGGCAGTTAAGGATAGTAAATAAATGCTGGCCTAGCCAGTGACACCCACATCCCATTAATAATATCACAAAAATGGACATGCAAATATGCAGAGAAATAATGCAGGCATGTGCACAAGTGGTTGTGGGCACAGTGAACACACTCACAAAAGCTCATATATACACACATGTATATTTTAACAGGGGTGAGACTGGACAGCTATTCTCTATAATTCTGGGGATATGAAGAGAGTGACAGCAGAAACAACAGACTGCAGTAAGATTGGCTCAGTAAGCACAGACCAGAAATAAAAGTGAGTTTAAATAATTCTGCAATGAAGAAAGACTCGTTTTCTTTAGGGAGAAAGATATTCAGACGTGACGTAACACAAACTACTGAAATATCAAGAGACATGGACCATGTGGTTATTTAATTCAGAGCATGTGCACAGAGCCCAGAGGACTGAAGTGAAATTAGATTAATAACCAAATAACATCTTTAAGTTCAAGCATAAATGTTTCTAGGACAATTCCCTGCTCGTCAAATAGTGCCGGAGGATATTTTACATTCACGGAACAGGCAGAGTTTCAGATTCATATCTCGTCTGCAAGACAGTTGTTGCCAATAATACCACGTTCCCCACTCTGTAGTAACATGTTAAGCTGAACCCAGTCTACAGACTCATGCCTAGGTGCTAGCACTGGGAGGAATTAACACAGTGGAACACTGAACTTTGCCCTTGGGTGCAGGTATCGTGAGAAATGATTTTGGGCTCAGCTGTGGAGGGTAGAGTGCTGGAATAATTATGTGACTGGATTAATAATCTGGAGACATGATTAAAATCCTCCCATGGCAGTTGGAAAATTTTGATTTAGTTTTACACTACAGTAACTTATCTTTTATAGAACACCTTTAACATAATAATAGCATAAAGCATGGAACAAGAACACTGGAAAGCAAAGTTTGACATCCAGCCCTGTAAGGCTATATTAGGGTAGATGAAAAACAGCTTTTTGATTCTTCCATGAGTTCTGGGTGTTGTTGGCTAGGCCAGTATTTGTTGTCCATTCTGAATTGAGAAGATGGTGGTGAGCTGCCTTGTTGAACCCTTGCAGTCCCTGTGGTGTAGGTACACCTGATATGGAGATGCTGGCATTGGACTGGGATAAACACAGTAAGAAGTCTCACTACACCAGGTCAAAGCCCAACAGGTTTATTTGATAGCAAAAGCCACAGGCTTTCAGAGCGCTGCTCCTTCATCAGGTGAGTGGGAGTTCTGTTCACAAACAGGGCATATAAAGACACAAACTCAATTTACAAAATAACAGTTGGAATGTGAGTCTTTAGAGGAAATCTAGTCTTAAAGGTGCAGACAATGTGAGTGGAGAGAGCGTTAAGCACAGGTTAAAGAGATATGTATTGTCTCCACATAGAACAGTTAGTGAGATTTTGTAAGTCCAGCTAAGTTGTGGGGGTTACAGATAGTGTGACATGAACTCAAGATCCCGGTTGAAGCTGTCCTCATGCGTGCGGAACTTGGCTATCAGTCTCTGCTCAGCGACTCTGCGCTGTCATGTGTTGTGAAGGCCCCTTGGAGAACGCTTACCCGAAGGTCAGAGGCTGAATGTCCATGACCGCCGAAGTGTTCTCCAACAGGAAGGGAACAGTCTTGCCTGGTGATTGTCAAGCGGTGTTCACTCTTCCGTTATTGTAGCGTCTGCATGGTCCCTCCAATGTACCAGGCCTCAGGACATCCTTTCCTGCAGCGTATCAAGTAGACAAGGTTGGCCGAGTTTCAAAAGTATGTACCGTGTATCTGGTAGCTAGTGTTCTCACATGAGATGATGGCATCCGTGTCAGTGATCCAGCATGTCTTTGCAGAGGTTGCTGTGGCAGGGTTGTGTGGTGTTGTGGTCACTGTTCTCCTGAAGGCTGGACAGTTTGCTATGGACGATGGTCTGTTTGAGGTTGTGCGGTTGTTTGAAGGCAAAAAGTTGGGGTGTGAGGATGACTTTGGTGAGATTCTGCACTCCCTTTAAGAATTTTACCCTTTAGTTTATATTGTCCCTCCATATTCTTCCTACCAAAATATACCACTTTACATTTCTCCACACTGAACTTCATTTCCCACAGATCTGTCCACTGCATCAAAGCGTTTATGTCCTTTCAAAGTTCTACACTGTCCTCTTCACAGTTTACAATATTTCCAGGTTTTATGTTATCCACAAACTTTGGAATTGGCTGAATGTCTCTGCACTGGCTCTCAAATGAACAATTTACTTTGTGCCATTCTCTCACCTTCTTCTTGTAACCCTGCACATTCTGCACATAGAAAACTACCTTATTCCCTTTTGCATTCGTCTCCACTTCACTCAGACAATTCATTTCACATCTTGACCACTTGTTTTGTGAAAAAGATGTTTCTCTTGTTGCTTTTAACTTTGACGTTCCATGAAATTAGATATTTTTGTAACACTGGAAATAAAATCTGGAGCTTGGTTTGCTCTCACCCTTGGTTTACCTGTGGTACAACTTTAGTGATTAATGTATATGTACTCTGAGATCCCTTTGTTCTTCTACTCCAGCTAGACACACTGCTTTCAGCTAATAAATTGCTGAAAACTCTTTCTTACAAAATCTATGGCCTCAAATTTATTCTTGCGGAACTTCATTTGTCAATTATTTCCCCACTCTTTTTCTTCAATTGTGGGACATGGGCATCACTGGCTGGCCAGCATTTATTGCCCATCTCTAGTTGCCCTTGGAGGGCAGTTAAGTCAACCACATTGTTGTGGCTCTGGGTCACATGTAGGCCAGACGGGGTAAGGACGGCAGATTTCCTTCCCTAAAGGACGTTAGTGAACCAGATGGGTTTTTCCAACAATTGACAATGGTCATCAGTAGATTCCTAATTTCAGATATATTATTATTGAATTCGAATTCCACTCTCTGCCGTGTCCCCGGGTCCCCAGAACATTAGCTGAATTTCTGGATTAATAGGCTAGCAATAATATCACTAGGCCGTCACCTCCCCAAACTGATTGTCATCCTTCTGCAAGTTGATTAATATCATCCTGTAATTTGAGAATCAGTCCTCCTCAGCACTGATAATCCCCTTACAATCTGGTGTCATCTGCAAATTCAGAAATTGTATTTTCCAAAACATTATCTGGTCATAGATAAGAATGAGAATAGTTCTACCCAGCTGAATGACAGCGGAGAAGAGGATGGTGTGAAGAGTGGTGTAAGACTCCAGACAAGAAGAGAAGGATGGGCAGGTAATGTTTCCTGTTTAAGGACAGCAGTCTTAACGAGTGTCAGGCTCAGTGAGAGTCTTTACTGAACTGATCAGAGAGGGGAGAGATACAAAAGTGTCCAGAGGGACAACTTTTTCACACAGAGGGTGGTGAGTGTCTGGAACAAGCTGCCAGAGGTAGTAGTAGAGGTGGGTACAATTTTGTCTTTTAAAAAGCATTTAGATAGTTACATGGGTAAGATGAGTATCGAAGGATATGGGCCAAATGCGGGCAATTGGGACTAGCTAAATTTTAAAAACTGGGCAGCATGGACAAGTTGGGCTGAAGGGCCTGTTTCCATGCTGTAAACCTCTATGACTCTAAGTTTATATGTGGCTTGGCTCCTGTTGAGATCAGTGAGGGTTGGACCCTAACTGGCTTCTCATCTTTTCCCGTGGCTATATTTTGATTTTTCAGGGAATATTTCAAGGTTGCAACTTCCTGATCTGCTTTTTCTGCTGTTTGTCTTGGCTATATCAACTGTGGAATTGTGGATCACTATTCCCTCCTCATTTCTTTGTGTCCTCTTTGATCTTTGTTTGGTCAGATCTTGGTTCATTGAAGATTTCAGTTTATCTTGCATATCCAAAGGTGATACTGAGTATATACATAGCTCAAATCTTCACTCGAGCTCTGCTATGAACATTTTCCTGAAGACCTGCTTCATTTACCTACAGCTTTTCCTTGTATTAATGCGGTCGACAACCATCTTCTGTTTCTTTCCAGCCAAACATTTCTGTGTGAAATAATTCTGATTCTTGCCGTTAAAACACTGCTTTTCCGGTACTGGGTGATCCTGCTTTTCCGGTACTGGGTGATCCTGCTTTTCCCGTGCTGGGTGATCCTGCTTTTCCGGTACTGGGTGATCCTGCTTTTCCCGTACTGGGTAATCCTGCTTTTCCGGTGCTGGGTAATCCTGCTTTTCCCGTACTGGGTGATCCTGCTTTTCCGGTACTGGGTAATCCTGCTTTTCCGGTACTGGGTAATCCTGCTTTTCCCGTACTGGGTAATCCTGCTTTTCCTGTGCTGGGTAATCCTGCTTTTCCCGTACTGGGTAATCCTGCTTTTCCGGTACTGGGTAATCCTGCTTTTCCGGTACTGGGTAATCCTGCTTTTCCCGTACTGGGTAATCCTGCTTTTCCGGTACTGGGTAATCCTGCTTTTCCGGTACTGGGTGATCCTGCTTTTCCGGTACTGGGTGATCCTGCTTTTCCCGTACTGGGTAATCCTGCTTTTCCCGTACTGGGTAATCCTGCTTTTCCGGTACTGGGTAATCCTGCTTTTCCGGTACTGGGTAATCCTGCTTTTCCGGTGCTGGGTAATCCTGCTTTTCCGGTACTGGGTAATCCTGCTTTTCCGGTACTGGGTGATCCTGCTTTTCCGGTACTGGGTAATCCTGCTTTTCCGGTACTGGGTGATCCTGCTTTTCCTGTGCTGGGTAATCCTGCTTTTCCGGTACTGGGTAATCCTGCTTTTCCGGTGCTGGGTAATCCTGCTTTTCCTGTGCTGGGTAATCCTGCTTTTCCGGTAATGGGTGATCCTGCTTTTCCGGTACTGGGTAATCCTGCTTTTCCGGTACTGGGTAATCCTGCTTTTCCGGTGCTGGGTAATCCTGCTTTTCCCGTACTGGGTAATCCTGCTTTTCCCGCACTGGGTAATCCTGCTTTTCCGGTACTGGGTAATCCTGCTTTTCCGGTACTGGGTAATCCTGCTTTTCCCGTACTGGGTAATCCTGCTTTTCCCGTACTGGGTAATCCTGCTTTTCCGGTACTGGGTAATCCTGCTTTTCCGGTACTGGGTAATCCTGCTTTTCCAGTACTGGGTAATCCTGCTTTTCCGGTACTGGGTAATCCTGCTTTTCCAGTACTGGGTAATCCTGCTTTTCCGGTACTGGGTAATCCTGCTTTTCCAGTACTGGGTGATCCTGCTTTTCCGGTACTGGGTAATCCTGCTTTTCCAGTACTGGGTGATCCTGCTTTTCCGGTGCTGGGTAATCCTGCTTTTCCAGTACTGGGTAATCCTGCTTTTCCCGTGCTGGGTAATCCTGCTTTTCCGGTACTGGGTAATCCTGCTTTTCCAGTACTGGGTAATCCAGCTTTTCCCGTACTGGGTAATCCTGCTTTTCCAGTACTGGGTAATCCTGCTTTTCCGGTACTGGGTAATCCTGCTTTTCCAGTACTGGGTAATCCTGCTTTTCCGGTACTGGGTAATCCTGCTTTTCCGGTACTGGGTAATCCTGCTTTTCCAGTACTGGGTAATCCTGCTTTTCCGGTGCTGGGTAATCCTGCTTTTCCTGTGCTGGGTAATCCTGCTTTTCCGGTACTGGGTGATCCTGCTTTTCCGGTACTGGGTAATCCTGCTTTTCCCGTACTGGGTAATCCTGCTTTTCCCGTACTGGGTAATCCTGCTTTTCCCGTGCTGGGTAATCCTGCTTTTCCAGTACTGGGTAATCCTGCTTTTCTGGTGCTGGGTAATCCTGCTTTTCCCGTACTGGGTAATCCTGCTTTTCCGGTTATGGGTAATCCTGCTTTTCCAGTACTGGGTAATCCTGCTTTTCCGGTACTGGGTAATCCTGCTTTTCCCGTACTGGGTAATCCTGCTTTTCCTGTGCTGGGTAATCCTGCTTTTCCCGTACTGGGTAATCCTGCTTTTCCGGTACTGGGTAATCCTGCTTTTCCAGTACTGGGTAATCCTGCTTTTCCGGTTATGGGTAATCCTGCTTTTCCCGTACTGGGTAATCCTGCTTTTCCCGTACTGGGTAATCCTGCTTTTCCGGTACTGGGTAATCCTGCTTTTCCAGTACTGGGTAATCCTGCTTTTCCGGTACTGGGTAATCCTGCTTTTCCAGTACTGGGTAATCCTGCTTTTCCGGTACTGGGTAATCCTGCTTTTCCAGTACTGGGTAATCCTGCTTTTCCGGTACTGGGTAATCCTGCTTTTCCAGTACTGGGTGATCCTGCTTTTCCCGTGCTGGGTAATCCTGCTTTTCCAGTACTGGGTAATCCTGCTTTTCCCGTGCTGGGTAATCCTGCTTTTCCGGTACTGGGTAATCCTGCTTTTCCAGTACTGGGTAATCCTGCTTTTCCAGTACTGGGTAATCCTGCTTTTCCCGTGCTGGGTAATCCTGCTTTTCCGGTACTGGGTAATCCTGCTTTTCCGGTGCTGGGTAATCCTGCTTTTCCCGTGCTGGGTGATCCTGCTTTTCCAGTACTGGGTAATCCTGCTTTTCCGGTACTGGGTAATCCTGCTTTTCCCCTACTGGGTAATCCTGCTTTTCCGGTACTGGGTAATCCTGCTTTTCCCCTACTGGGTAATCCTGCTTTTCCGGTACTGGGTAATCCTGCTTTTCCCGTACTGGGTAGTCCTGCTTTTCCCGTGCTGGGTAATCCTGCTTTTCCCGTACTGGGTAATCCTGCTTTTCCGGTACTGGGTAATCCTGCTTTTCCCGTACTGGGTAATCCTGCTTTTCCGGTACTGGGTAATCCTGCTTTTCCGGTACTGGGTAATCCTGCTTTTCCCGTACTGGGTAATCCTGCTTTTCCCGTACTGGGTAATCCTGCTTTTCCGGTACTGGGTAATCCTGCTTTTCCAGTACTGGGTAATCCGGCTTTTCCGGTGCTGGGTAAACCTGCTTTTCCCGTGCTGGGTAATCCTGCTTTTCCGGTACTGGGTAATCCTGCTTTTCCAGTACTGGGTAATCCTGCTTTTCCGGTACTGGGTGATCCTGCTTTTCCGGTGCTGGGTAATCCTGCTTTTCCAGTACTGGGTAATCCTGCTTTTCCGGTACTGGGTAATCCTGCTTTTCCGGTGCTGGGTAATCCTGCTTTTCCAGTACTGGGTAATCCTGCTTTTCCCGTGCTGGGTGATCCTGCTTTTCCAGTACTGGGTAATCCTGCTTTTCCCGTACTGGGTAATCCTGCTTTTCCCGTACTGGGTAATCCTGCTTTTCCCGTACTGGGTAATCCTGCTTTTCCAGTACTGGGTAATCCTGCTTTTCCCGTGCTGGGTAATCCTGCTTTTCCCGTGCTGGGTAATCCTGCTTTTCCGGTACTGGGTAATCCTGCTTTTCCCGTACTGGGTAATCCTGCTTTTCCCGTGCTGGGTAATCCTGCTTTTCCGGTACTGGGTAATCCTGCTTTTCCCGTACTGGGTAATCCTGCTTTTCCCGTACTGGGTAATCCTGCTTTTCCCGTGCTGGGTAATCCTGCTTTTCCGGTACTGGGTAATCCTGCTTTTCCAGTACTGGGTAATCCTGCTTTTCTGGTACTGGGTGATCCTGCTTTTCCGGTGCTGGGTAATCCTGCTTTTCCAGTACTGGGTAATCCTGCTTTTCCGGTACTGGGTAATCCTGCTTTTCCAGTACTGGGTAATCCTGCTTTTCCAGTACTGGGTAATCCTGCTTTTCCCGTACTGGGTAATCCTGCTTTTCCCGTGCTGGGTAATCCTGCTTTTCCCGTACTGGGTAATCCTGCTTTTCCGGTGCTGGGTAATCCTGCTTTTCCCGTACTGGGTAATCCTGCTTTTCCCGTGCTGGGTAATCCTGCTTTTCCAGTACTGGGTAATCCTGCTTTTCCGGTACTGGGTAATCCTGCTTTTCCCGTGCTGGGTAATCCTGCTTTTCCGGTACTGGGTAATCCTGCTTTTCCGGTACTGGGTAATCCTGCTTTTCCAGTACTGGGTAATCCTGCTTTTCCGGTACTGGGTAATCCTGCTTTTCCGGTGCTGGGTAATCCTGCTTTTCCGGTACTGCGTAATCCTGCTTTTCCGGTACTGGGTAAACCTGCTTTTCCAGTACTGGGTAATCCTGCTTTTCCCGTGCTGGGTGATCCTGCTTTTCCAGTACTGGGTAATCCTGCTTTTCCCGTACTGGGTAATCCTGCTTTTCCCGTACTGGGTAATCCTGCTTTTCCCGTACTGGGTAATCCTGCTTTTCCAGTACTGGGTAATCCTGCTTTTCCCGTACTGGGTAATCCTGCTTTTCCCGTACTGGGTAATCCTGCTTTTCCGGTACTGGGTAATCCTGCTTTTCCGGTACTGGGTAATCCTGCTTTTCCCGTACTGGGTAATCCTGCTTTTCCCGTGCTGGGTGATCCTGCTTTTCCAGTACTGGGTAATCCTGCTTTTCCGGTACTGGGTAATCCTGCTTTTCCCGTGCTGGGTGATCCTGCTTTTCCAGTACTGGGTAATCCTGCTTTTCCCGTACTGGGTAATCCTGCTTTTCCAGTACTGGGTAATCCTGCTTTTCCCGTACTGGGTAATCCTGCTTTTCCCGTACTGGGTAATCCTGCTTTTCCCGTACTGGGTAATCCTGCTTTTCCGGTACTGGGTAATCCTGCTTTTCCGGTGCTGGGTAATCCTGCTTATCCGGTACTGGGTAATCCTGCTTTTCCGGAACTGGGTAATCCTGCTTTTCCGGTGCTGGGTCATCCTGCTTTTCCGGTACTGGGTCATCCTGCTTTTCCCGTACTGGGTAATCCTGCTTTTCCAGTACTGGGTAATCCTGCTTTTCCGGTACTGGGTAATCCTGCTTTTCCCGTACTGGGTAATCCTGCTTTTCCCGTACTGGGTAATCCTGCTTTTCCCGTACTGGGTAATCCTGCTTTTCCTGTGCTGGGTAATCCTGCTTTTCCTGTGCTGGGTAATCCTGCTTTTCCCGTACTGGGTCATCCTGCTTTTCCCGTGCTGGGTAATCCTGCTTTTCCTGTGCTGGGTAATCCTGCTTTTCCCGTGCTGGGTAATCCTGCTTTTCCCGTACTGGGTAATCCTGCTTTTCCCGTGCTGGGTAATCCTGCTTTTCCCGTACTGGGTAATCCTGCTTTTCCGGTACTGGGTAATCCTGCTTTTCCGGTACTGGGTAAACCTGCTTTTCCAGTACTGGGTAATCCTGCTTTTCCCGTACTGGGTAATCCTGCTTTTCCCGTACTGGGTAAACCTGCTTTTCCGGTACTGGGTAATCCTGCTTTTCCCGTACTGGGTAATCCTGCTTTTCCGGTACTGGGTAATCCTGCTTTTCCCGTACTGGGTAATCCTGCTTTTCCCGTGCTGGGTAATCCTGCTTTTCCCGTACTGGGTAATCCTGCTTTTCCGGTGCTGGGTAATCCTGCTTTTCCCGTACTGGGTAATCCTGCTTTTCCAGTACTGGGTAATCCTGCTTTTCCCGTAATGGGTAATCCTGATTTTCCAGTACTGGGTAATCCTGCTTTTCCCGTGCTGGGTAATCCTGCTTTTCCCGTACTGGGTAATCCTGCTTTTCCAGTACTGGGTAATCCTGCTTTTCCCGTGCTGGGTAATCCTGCTTTTCCCGTACTGGGTAATCCTGCTTTTCCAGTACTGGGTAATCCTGCTTTTCCGGTACTGGGTAATCCTGCTTTTCCGGTGCTGGGTAATCCTGCTTTTCCCGTGCTGGGTAATCCTGCTTTTCCGGTACTGGGTAATCCTGCTTTTCCGGTGCTGGGTAATCCTGCTTTTCCCGTACTGGGTAATCCTGCTTTTCCGGTACTGGGTAATCCTGCTTTTCCGGTGCTGGGTAATCCTGCTTTTCCGGTACTGGGTAATCCTGCTTTTCCGGTACTGGGTAATCCTGCTTTTCCGGTGCTGGGTCATCCTGCTTTTCCGGTACTGGGTAATCCTGCTTTTCCGGTGCTGGGTCATCCTGCTTTTCCGGTACTGGGTAATCCTGCTTTTCCTGTGCTGGGTAATCCTGCTTTTCCCGTGCTGGGTCATCCTGCTTTTCCGGTACTGGGTAATCCTGCTTTTCCGGTACTGGGTAATCCTGCTTTTCCAGTACTGGGTAATCCTGCTTTTCCGGTACTGGGTAATCCTGCTTTTCCCGTACTGGGTAATCCTGCTTTTCCCGTACTGGGTAATCCTGCTTTTCCCGTACTGGGTAATCCTGCTTTTCCCGTACTGGGTAATCCTGCTTTTCCTGTGCTGGGTAATCCTGCTTTTCCTGTGCTGGGTAATCCTGCTTTTCCCGTACTGGGTAATCCTGCTTTTCCCGTACTGGGTAATCCTGCTTTTCCCGTACTGGGTAATCCTGCTTTTCCCGTACTGGGTAATCCTGCTTTTCCTGTGCTGGGTAATCCTGCTTTTCCTGTGCTGGGTAATCCTGCTTTTCCCGTGCTGGGTAATCCTGCTTTTCCCGTGCTGGGTAATCCTGCTTTTCCCGTACTGGGTAATCCTGCTTTTCCCGTACTGGGTAATCCTGCTTTTCCAGTACTGGGTAATCCTGCTTTTCCGGTACTGGGTAATCCTGCTTTTCCGGTACTGGGTAATCCTGCTTTTCCCGTACTGGGTAATCCTGCTTTTCCAGTACTGGGTAATCCTGCTTTTACGGTACTGGGTAATCCTGCTTTTCCCGTACTGGGTAATCCTGCTTTTCCGGTACTGGGTAATCCTGCTTTTCCAGTACTGGGTAATCCTGCTTTTCCCGTGCTGGGTAATCCTGCTTTTCCGGTACTGGGTAAACCTGCTTTTCCCGTGCTGGGTAATCCTGCTTTTCCGGTACTGGGTAATCCTGCTTTTCCGGTACTGGGTAATCCTGCTTTTCCGGTACTGGGTAATCCTGCTTTTCCGGTACTGGGTAATCCTGCTTTTCCAGTACTGGGTAATCCTGCTTTTCCCGTACTGGGTAAACCTGCTTTTCCCGTGCTGGGTAATCCTGCTTTTCCGGTGCTGGGTAATCCTGCTTTTCCGGTACTGGGTAATCCTGCTTTTCCCGTGCTGGGTAATCCTGCTTTTCCCGTACTGGGTAATCCTGCTTTTCCGGTACTGGGTAATCCTGCTTTTCCAGTACTGGGTAATCCTGCTTTTCCGGTACTGGGTAATCCTGCTTTTCCAGTACTGGGTAATCCTGCTTTTCCCGTACTGGGTAATCCTGCTTTTCCCGTACTGGGTAATCCTGCTTTTCCCGTACTGGGTAATCCTGCTTTTCCAGTACTGGGTAATCCTGCTTTTCCAGTACTGGGTAATCCTGCTTTTCCAGTACTGGGTAATCCTGCTTTTCCGGTACTGGGTAATCCTGCTTTTCCCGTACTGGGTAATCCTGCTTTTCCCGTGCTGGGTAATCCTGCTTTTCCAGTACTGGGTAATCCTGCTTTTCCAGTACTGGGTAATCCTGCTTTTCTGGTGCTGGGTAATCCTGCTTTTCCCGTACTGGGTAATCCTGCTTTTCCGGTTATGGGTAATCCTGCTTTTCCAGTACTGGGTAATCCTGCTTTTCCGGTACTGGGTAATCCTGCTTTTCCCGTACTGGGTAATCCTGCTTTTCCTGTGCTGGGTAATCCTGCTTTTCCCGTACTGGGTAATCCTGCTTTTCCGGTACTGGGTAATCCTGCTTTTCCAGTACTGGGTAATCCTGCTTTTCCGGTTATGGGTAATCCTGCTTTTCCGGTACTGGGTAATCCTGCTTTTCCCGTGCTGGGTAATCCTGCTTTTCCCGTACTGGGTAATCCTGCTTTTCCGGTACTGGGTAATCCTGCTTTTCCAGTACTGGGTAATCCTGCTTTTCCCGTACTGGGTAATCCTGCTTTTCCAGTACTGGGTAATCCTGCTTTTCCAGTACTGGGTAATCCTGCTTTTCCCGTACTGGGTAATCCTGCTTTTCCAGTACTGGGTAATCCTGCTTTTCCGGTGCTGGGTAATCCTGCTTTTCCCGTGCTGGGTAATCCTGCTTTTCCCGTACTGGGTAATCCTGCTTTTCCAGTACTGGGTAATCCTGCTTTTCCCGTACTGGGTAATCCTGCTTTTCCGGTTATGGGTAATCCTGCTTTTCCGGTACTGGGTAATCCTGCTTTTCCGGTGCTGGGTAATCCTGCTTTTCCCGTACTGGGTAATCCTGCTTTTCCCGTGCTGGGTAATCCTGCTTTTCCGGTACTGGGTAATCCTGCTTTTCCGGTGCTGGGTAATCCTGCTTTTCCGGTGCTGGGTAATCCTGCTTTTCCGGTGCTGGGTAATCCTGCTTTTCCTGTGCTGGGTAATCCTGCTTTTCCCGTACTGGGTAATCCTGCTTTTCCCGTACTGGGTAATCCTGCTTTTCCGGTACTGGGTAATCCTGCTTTTCCCGTACTGGGTAATCCTGCTTTTCCCGTGCTGGGTAATCCTGCTTTTCCGGTTATGGGTAATCCTGCTTTTCCGGTGCTGGGTAATCCTGCTTTTCCCGTACTGGGTAATCCTGCTTTTCCGGTACTGGGTAATCCTGCTTTTCCGGTACTGGGTAATCCTGCTTTTCCAGTACTGGGTAATCCTGCTTTTCCAGTACTGGGTAATCCTGCTTTTCCCGTACTGGGTAATCCTGCTTTTCCCGTACTGGGTAATCCTGCTTTTCCCGTACTGGGTAATCCTGCTTTTCCCGTACTGGGTAATCCTGCTTTTCCGGTGCTGGGTAATCCTGCTTTTCCCGTACTGGGTAATCCTGCTTTTCCTGTGCTGGGTAATCCTGCTTTTCCGGTACTGGGTAATCCTGCTTTTCCGGTACTGGGTAATCCTGCTTTTCCGGTACTGGGTAATCCTGCTTTTCCTGTGCTGGGTAATCCTGCTTTTCCCGTACTGGGTAATCCTGCTTTTCCGGTGCTGGGTAATCCTGCTTTTCCGGTACTGGGTAATCCTGCTTTTCTGGTACTGGGTAATCCTGCTTTTCCAGTACTGGGTAATCCTGCTTTTCCCGTACTGGGTAATCCTGCTTTTCCCGTGCTGGGTAATCCTGCTTTTCCGGTACTGGGTAATCCTGCTTTTCCCGTGCTGGGTAATCCTGCTTTTCCCGTACTGGGTAATCCTGCTTTTCCCGTACTGGGTAATCCTGCTTTTCCCGTACTGGGTAATCCTGCTTTTCCAGTACTGGGTAATCCTGCTTTTCCCGTGCTGGGTAATCCTGCTTTTCCCGTACTGGGTAATCCTGCTTTTCCCGTACTGGGTAATCCTGCTTTTCCCGTACTGGGTAATCCTGCTTTTCCGGTGCTGGGTAATCCTGCTTTTCCGGTACTGGGTAATCCTGCTTTTCCCATACTGGGTAATCCTGCTTTTCCGGTACTGGGTAATCCTGCTTTTCCCGTGCTGGGTAATCCTGCTTTTCCCGTACTGGGTAATCCTGCTTTTCCAGTACTGGGTAATCCTGCTTTTCCCGTACTGGGTAATCCTGCTTTTCCAGTACTGGGTAATCCTGCTTTTCCGGTGCTGGGTAATCCTGCTTTTCCCGTGCTGGGTAATCCTGCTTTTCCCGTACTGGGTAATCCTGCTTTTCCAGTACTGGGTAATCCTGCTTTTCCCGTACTGGGTAATCCTGCTTTTCCGGTTATGGGTAATCCTGCTTTTCCGGTACTGGGTAATCATGCTTTTCCGGTGCTGGGTAATCCTGCTTTTCCCGTACTGGGTAATCCTGCTTTTCCCGTGCTGGGTAATCCTGCTTTTCCGGTACTGGGTAATCCTGCTTTTCCGGTGCAGGGTAATCCTGCTTTTCCGGTGCTGGGTAATCCTGCTTTTCCAGTACTGGGTAATCCTGCTTTTCCCGTGCTGGGTAAACCTGCTTTTCCTGTGCTGGGTAATCCTGCTTTTCCCGTACTGGGTAATCCTGCTTTTCCCGTACTGGGTAATCCTGCTTTTCCCGTACTGGGTAATCCTGCTTTTCCGGTACTGGGGAATCCTGCTTTTCCCGTACTGGGTAATCCTGCTTTTCCCGTACTGGGTAATCCTGCTTTTCCCCTACTGGGTAATCCTGCTTTTCCCGTGCTGGGTAATCCTGCTTTTCCGGTTATGGGTAATCCTGCTTTTCCGGTGCTGGGTAATCCTGCTTTTCCCGTACTGGGTAATCCTGCTTTTCCGGTACTGGGTAATCCTGCTTTTCCGGTACTGGGTAATCCTGCTTTTCCAGTACTGGGTAATCCTGCTTTTCCCGTACTGGGTAATCCTGCTTTTCCCGTACTGGGTAATCCTGCTTTTCCGGTGCTGGGTAATCCTGCTTTTCCCGTACTGGGTAATCCTGCTTTTCCTGTGCTGGGTAATCCTGCTTTTCCGGTACTGGGTAATCCTGCTTTTCCAGTACTGGGTAATCCTGCTTTTCCTGTGCTGGGTAATCCTGCTTTTCCCGTACTGGGTAATCCTGCTTTTCCGGTGCTGGGTAATCCTGCTTTTCCGGTACTGGGTAATCCTGCTTTTCCGGTACTGGGTAATCCTGCTTTTCCAGTACTGGGTAATCCTGCTTTTCCCGTACTGGGTAATCCTGCTTTTCCCGTGCTGGGTAATCCTGCTTTTCCGGTACTGGGTAATCCTGCTTTTCCCGTGCTGGGTAATCCTGCTTTTCCCGTACTGGGTAATTCTGCTTTTCCCGTACTGGGTAATCCTGCTTTTCCGGTACTGGGTAATCCTGCTTTTCCGGTACTGGGTAATCCTGCTTTTCCCATACTGGGTAATCCTGCTTTTCCCGTACTGGGTAATCCTGCTTTTCCCGTGCTGGGTAATCCTGCTTTTCCGGTACTGGGTAATCCTGCTTTTCCCGTACTGGGTGATCCTGCTTTTCCGGTACTGGGTAATCCTGCTTTTCCCGTGCTGGGTAATCCTGCTTTTCCCGTACTGGGTAATCCTGCTTTTCCGGTACTGGGTAATCCTGCTTTTCCCGTGCTGGGTAATCCTGCTTTTCCCGTGCTGGGTAATCCTGCTTTTCCGGTGCTGGGTAATCCTGCTTTTCCGGTACTGGGTAATCCTGCTTTTCCGGTACTGGGTAATCCTGCTTTTCCGGTACTGGGTAATCCTGCTTTTCCGGTACTGGGTAATCCTGCTTTTCCCCTACTGGGTAATCCTGCTTTTCCGGTGCTGGGTAATCCTGCTTTTCCGGTGCTGGGTAATCCTGCTTTTCCCGTACTGGGTAATCCTGCTTTTCCCCTACTGGGTAATCCTGCTTTTCCCGTACTGGGTAATCCTGCTTTTCCGGTGCTGGGTAATCCTGCTTTTCCCGTACTGGGTAATCCTGCTTTTCCCGTACTGGGTAATCCTGCTTTTCCCGTACTGGGTAATCCTGCTTTTCCGGTACTGGGTAATCCTGCTTTTCCAGTACTGGGTAATCCTGCTTTTCCGGTACTGGGTAATCCTGCTTTTCCGGTACTGGGTAATCCTGCTTTTCCGGTACTGGGTAATCCTGCTTTTCCGGTACTGGGTAATCCTGCTTTTCCCGTACTGGGTAATCCTGCTTTTCCGGTGCTGGGTAATCCTGCTTTTCCGGTACTGGGTAATCCTGCTTTTCCGGTACTGGGTAATCCTGCTTTTCCTGTGCTGGGTAATCCTGCTTTTCCCGTACTGGGTAATCCTGCTTTTCCCGTGCTGGGTAATCCTGCTTTTCCGGTACTGGGTAATCCTGCTTTTCCGGTGCTGGGTAATCCTGCTTTTCCGGTACTGGGTAATCCTGCTTTTCCGGTACTGGGTAATCCTGCTTTTCCGGTGCTGGGTCATCCTGCTTTTCCGGTACTGGGTAATCCTGCTTTTCCTGTGCTGGGTAATCCTGCTTTTCCCGTACTGGGTAATCCTGCTTTTCCCGTACTGGGTAATCCTGCTTTTCCTGTGCTGGGTAATCCTGCTTTTCCCGTACTGGGTAATCCTGCTTTTCCCATACTGGGTAATCCTGCTTTTCCCGTGCTGGGTAATCCTGCTTTTCCGGTACTGGGTAATCCTGCTTTTCCCGTACTGGGTAATCCTGCTTTTCCCGTGCTGGGTAATCCTGCTTTTCCCGTACTGGGTAATCCTGCTTTTCCGGTACTGGGTAATCCTGCTTTTCCCGTGCTGGGTAATCCTGCTTTTCCCGTACTGGGTAATCCTGCTTTTCACGTGCTGGGTAAACCTGCTTTTCCGGTGCTGGGTAATCCTGCTTTTCCCGTACTGGGTAATCCTGCTTTTCCCGTACTGGGTAATCCTGCTTTTCCGGTACTGGGTAATCCTGCTTTTCCGGTACTGGGTAATCCTGCTTTTCCCGTACTGGGTAATCCTGCTTTTCCCGTACTGGGTAATCCTGCTTTTCCGGTACTGGGTAATCCTGCTTTTCCCGTACTGGGTAATCCTGCTTTTCCGGTACTGGGTAATCCTGCTTTTCCCGTACTGGGTAATCCTGCTTTTCCCGTACTGGGTAATCCTGCTTTTCCGGTACTGGGTAATCCTGCTTTTCCAGTACTGGGTAATCCTGCTTTTCCGGTACTGGGTAATCCTGCTTTTCCAGTACTGGGTAATCCTGCTTTTCCCGTACTGGGTAATCCTGCTTTTCCGGTACTGGGTAATCCTGCTTTTCCCGTACTGGGTAATCCTGCTTTTCCCGTACTGGGTAATCCTGCTTTTCCGGTGCTGGGTAATCCTGCTTTTCCCGTACTGGGTAATCCTGCTTTTCCCGTGCTGGGTAATCCTGCTTTTCCCGTACTGGGTAAACCTGCTTTTCCCGTGCTGGGTAATCCTGCTTTTCCCGTACTGGGTAATCCTGCTTTTCCCGTACTGGGTAATCCTGCTTTTCCAGTACTGGGTAATCCTGCTTTTCCGGTACTGGGTAATCCTGCTTTTCCCGTACTGGGTAATCCTGCTTTTCCGGTACTGGGTAATCCTGCTTTTCCGGTACTGGGTAATCCTGCTTTTCCCGTGCTGGGTAATCCTGCTTTTCCCGTACTGGGTAATCCTGCTTTTCCGGTGCTGGGTAATCCTGCTTTTCCCGTACTGGGTAATCCTGCTTTTCCGGTACTGGGTAATCCTGCTTTTCCGGTACTGGGTAATCCTGCTTTTCCCGTGCTGGGTAATCCTGCTTTTCCCGTACTGGGTAATCCTGCTTTTCCGGTACTGGGTAATCCTGCTTTTCCGGTGCTGGGTAATCCTGCTTTTCCCGTACTGGGTAAACCTGCTTTTCCCGTACTGGGTAATCCTGCTTTTCCGGTGCTGGGTAATCCTGCTTTTCCTGTGCTGGGTAATCCTGCTTTTCCAGTACTGGGTAATCCTGCTTTTCCGGTACTGGGTAATCCTGCTTTTCCCGTGCTGGGTAATCCTGCTTTTCCCGTACTGGGTAATCCTGCTTTTCCCGTACTGGGTAATCCTGCTTTTCCTGTGCTGGGTAATCCTGCTTTTCCCGTACTGGGTAATCCTGCTTTTCCAGTACTGGGTAATCCTGCTTTTCCGGTGCTGGGTAATCCTGCTTTTCCGGTACTGGGTAATCCTGCTTTTCCCGTACTGGGTAATCCTGCTTTTCCGGTACTGGGTAATCCTGCTTTTCCCGTACTGGGTAATCCTGCTTTTCCGGTACTGGGTAATCCTGCTTTTCCGGTACTGGGTAATCCTGCTTTTCCGGTACTGGGTAATCCTGCTTTTCCCGTACTGGGTAATCCTGCTTTTCCAGTACTGGGTAATCCTGCTTTTCCCGTGCTGGGTAATCCTGCTTTTCCCGTACTGGATAATCCTGCTTTTCCGGTACTGGGTAATCCTGCTTTTCCGGTACTGGGTAATCCTGCTTTTCCGGTACTGGGTAATCCTGCTTTTCCCGTACTGGGTAATCCTGCTTTTCCCGTACTGGGTAATCCTGCTTTTCCCGTACTGGGTAATCCTGCTTTTCCCGTACTGGGTAATCCTGCTTTTCCAGTACTGGGTAATCCTGCTTTTCTGGTACTGGGTGATCCTGCTTTTCCGGTACTGGGTAATCCTGCTTTTCCCGTACTGGGTAATCCTGCTTTTCCGGTACTGGGTAATCCTGCTTTTCCCGTGCTGGGTAATCCTGCTTTTCCGGTGCTGGGTAATCCTGCTTTTCCCGTACTGGGTAATCCTGCTTTTCCGGTGCTGGGTAATCCTGCTTTTCCCGTACTGGGTAATCCTGCTTTTCCCGTACTGGGTAATCCTGCTTTTCCAGTACTGGGTAATCCTGCTTTTCCGGTACTGGGTAATCCTGCTTTTCCCGTACTGGGTAATCCTGCTTTTCCAGTACTGGGTAATCCTGCTTTTCCCGTACTGGGTAATCCTGCTTTTCCGGTGCTGGGTAATCCTGCTTTTCCGGTACTGGGTAATCCTGCTTTTCCGGTACTGGGTAATCCTGCTTTTCCCCTACTGGGTAATCCTGCTTTTCCGGTGCTGGGTAATCCTGCTTTTCCGGTGCTGGGTAATCCTGCTTTTCCCGTACTGGGTAATCCTGCTTTTCCCCTACTGGGTAATCCTGCTTTTCCCGTACTGGGTAATCCTGCTTTTCCGGTGCTGGGTAATCCTGCTTTTCCCGTACTGGGTAATCCTGCTTTTCCCGTACTGGGTAATCCTGCTTTTCCCGTACTGGGTAATCCTGCTTTTCCGGTACTGGGTAATCCTGCTTTTCCAGTACTGGGTAATCCTGCTTTTCCCGTACTGGGTAATCCTGCTTTTCCGGTACTGGGTAATCCTGCTTTTCCGGTACTGGGTAATCCTGCTTTTCCGGTACTGGGTAATCCTGCTTTTCCGGTACTGGGTAATCCTGCTTTTCCAGTACTGGGTAATCCTCCTTTTCCCGTACTGGGTAATCCTGCTTTTCCGGTGCTGGGTAATCCTGCTTTTCCGGTACTGGGTAATCCTGCTTTTCCGGTACTGGGTAATCCTGCTTTTCCTGTGCTGGGTAATCCTGCTTTTCCCGTACTGGGTAATCCTGCTTTTCCCGTGCTGGGTAATCCTGCTTTTCCGGTACTGGGTAATCCTGCTTTTCCGGTGCTGGGTAATCCTGCTTTTCCGGTACTGGGTAATCCTGCTTTTCCGGTACTGGGTAATCCTGCTTTTCCGGTGCTGGGTCATCCTGCTTTTCCCGTACTGGGTAATCCTGCTTTTCCTGTGCTGGGTAATCCTGCTTTTCCCGTACTGGGTAATCCTGCTTTTCCCGTACTGGGTAATCCTGCTTTTCCTGTGCTGGGTAATCCTGCTTTTCCCGTACTGGGTAATCCTGCTTTTCCCGTACTGGGTAATCCTGCTTTTCCCGTGCTGGGTAATCCTGCTTTTCCGGTACTGGGTAATCCTGCTTTTCCCGTACTGGGTAATCCTGCTTTTCCCGTGCTGGGTAATCCTGCTTTTCCCGTACTGGGTAATCCTGCTTTTCCGGTACTGGGTAATCCTGCTTTTCCCGTGCTGGGTAATCCTGCTTTTCCCGTACTGGGTAATCCTGCTTTTCCCGTGCTGGGTAAACCTGCTTTTCCGGTGCTGGGTAATCCTGCTTTTCCCGTACTGGGTAATCCTGCTTTTCCCGTACTGGGTAATCCTGCTTTTCCGGTACTGGGTAATCCTGCTTTTCCGGTACTGGGTAATCCTGCTTTTCCCGTACTGGGTAATCCTGCTTTTCCGGTGCTGGGTAATCCTGCTTTTCCCGTACTGGGTAATCCTGCTTTTCCCGTACTGGGTAATCCTGCTTTTCCAGTACTGGGTAATCCTGCTTTTCCGGTACTGGGTAATCCTGCTTTTCCGGTACTGGGTAATCCTGCTTTTCCCGTACTGGGTAATCCTGCTTTTCCAGTACTGGGTAATCCTGCTTTTCCCGTACTGGGTAATCCTGCTTTTCCGGTGCTGGGTAATCCTGCTTTTCCCGTACTGGGTAATCCTGCTTTTCCCGTACTGGGTAATCCTGCTTTTCCGGTACTGGGTAATCCTGCTTTTCCCGTACTGGGTAATCCTGCTTTTCCAGTACTGGGTAAACCTGCTTTTCCCGTGCTGGGTAATCCTGCTTTTCCGGTTATGGGTAATCCTGCTTTTCCGGTACTGGGTAATCCTGCTTTTCCCGTACTGGGTAATCCTGCTTTTCCTGTGCTGGGTAATCCTGCTTTTCCGGTACTGGGTAATCCTGCTTTTCCGGTACTGGGTAATCCTGCTTTTCCGGTACTGGGTAATCCTGCTTTTCCAGTACTGGGTAATCCTGCTTTTCCCGTGCTGGGTAATCCTGCTTTTCCGGTACTGGGTAATCCTGCTTTTCCGGTACTGGGTAATCCTGCTTTTCCGGTACTGGGTAATCCTGCTTTTCCGGTACTGGGTAATCCTGCTTTTCCCGTACTGGGTAATCCTGCTTTTCCGGTGCTGGGTAATCCTGCTTTTCCCGTACTGGGTAATCCTGCTTTTCCCGTACTGGGTAATCCTGCTTTTCCGGTACTGGGTAATCCTGCTTTTCCCGTGCTGGGTAATCCTGCTTTTCCAGTACTGGGTAATCCTGCTTTTCCGGTACTGGGTAATCCTGCTTTTCCCGTGCTGGGTAATCCTGCTTTTCCCGTACTGGGTAATCCTGCTTTTCCCGTACTGGGTAATCCTGCTTTTCCCGTACTGGGTAATCCTGCTTTTCCCGTACTGGGTAATCCTGCTTTTCCGGTACTGGGTAATCCTGCTTTTCCGGTACTGGGTAATCCTGCTTTTCCGGTACTGGGTAATCCTGCTTTTCCGGTACTGGGTAATCCTGCTTTTCCGGTACTGGGTAATCCTGCTTTTCCCGTACTGGGTAATCCTGCTTTTCCGGTACTGGGTAATCCTGCTTTTCCGGTGCTGGGTAATCCTGCTTTTCCAGTACTGGGTAATCCTGCTTTTCCCGTACTGGGTAATCCTGCTTTTCCCGTACTGGGTGATCCTGCTTTTCCGGTACTGGGTAATCCTGCTTTTCCGGTACTGGGTAATCCTGCTTTTCCGGTGCTGGGTAATCCTGCTTTTCCGGTACTGGGTAATCCTGCTTTTCCGGTACTGGGTAATCCTGCTTTTCCCGTGCTGGGTAATCCTGCTTTTCCGGTGCTGGGTAATCCTGCTTTTCCGGTACTGGGTAATCCTGCTTTTCCGGTACTGGGTAATCCTGCTTTTCCGGTACTGGGTAATCCTGCTTTTCCCGTACTGGGTAATCCTGCTTTTCCGGTGCTGGGTAATCCTGCTTTTCCAGTACTGGGTAATCCTGCTTTTCCCGTACTGGGTAATCCTGCTTTTCCCGTACTGGGTAATCCTGCTTTTCCCGTACTGGGTAATCCTGCTTTTCCAGTACTGGGTAATCCTGCTTTTCCGGTGCTGGGTAATCCTGCTTTTCCGGTACTGGGTAATCCTGCTTTTCCCGTGCTGGGTAATCCTGCTTTTCCGGTGCTGGGTAATCCTGCTTTTCCGGTACTGGGTAATCCTGCTTTTCCGGTACTGGGTAATCCTGCTTTTCCGGTACTGGGTAATCCTGCTTTTCCGGTACTGGGTAATCCTGCTTTTCCCGTACTGGGTAATCCTGCTTTTCCCGTGCTGGGTAATCCTGCTTTTCCCGTACTGGGTAATCCTGCTTTTCCCGTACTGGGTAATCCTGCTTTTCCGGTACTGGGTAATCCTGCTTTTCCCGTACTGGGTAATCCTGCTTTTCCGGTACTGGGTAATCCTGCTTTTCCGGTACTGGGTAATCCTGCTTTTCCAGTACTGGGTAATCCTGCTTTTCCCGTGCTGGGTAATCCTGCTTTTCCCGTACTGGGTAATCCTGCTTTTCCCGTGCTGGGTAATCCTGCTTTTCCCGTACTGGGTAATCCTGCTTTTCCCGTGCTGGGTAATCCTGCTTTTCCGGTACTGGGTAATCCTGCTTTTCCCGTACTGGGTAATCCTGCTTTTCCCGTGCTGGGTAATCCTGCTTTTCCAGTACTGGGTAATCCTGCTTTTCCGGTACTGGGTAATCCTGCTTTTCCGGTACTGGGTAATCCTGCTTTTCCCGTGCTGGGTAATCCTGCTTTTCCGGTACTGGGTAATCCTGCTTTTACGGTACTGGGTAATCCTGCTTTTCCGGTACTGGGTGATCCTGCTTTTCCGGTACTGGGTAATCCTGCTTTTCCGGTGCTGGGTAATCCTGCTTTTCCCGTACTGGGTAATCCTGCTTTTCCCGTACTGGGTAATCCTGCTTTTCCCGTGCTGGGTAATCCTGCTTTTCCAGTACTGGGTAATCCTGCTTTTCCGGTACTGGGTAATCCTGCTTTTCCGGTACTGGGTAATCCTGCTTTTCCCGTACTGGGTAATCCTGCTTTTCCGGTACTGGGTAATCCTGCTTTTCCCGTGCTGGGTAATCCTGCTTTTCCCGTACTGGGTAATCCTGCTTTTCCGGTACTGGGTAATCCTGCTTTTCCCGTACTGGGTAATCCTGCTTTTCCAGTACTGGGTAATCCTGCTTTTCCCGTACTGGGTAATCCTGCTTTTCCCGTACTGGGTAATCCTGCTTTTCCGGTACTGGGTAATCCTGCTTTTCCCGTACTGGGTAATCCTGCTTTTCCCGTACTGGGTAATCCTGCTTTTCCGGTACTGGGTAATCCTGCTTTTCCAGTACTGGGTAATCCTGCTTTTCCCGTGCTGGGTAATCCTGCTTTTCCGGTACTGGGTAATCCTGCTTTTCCGGTACTGGGTAATCCTGCTTTTCCCGTACTGGGTAATCCTGCTTTTCCCGTACTGGGTAATCCTGCTTTTCCGGTACTGGGTAATCCTGCTTTTCCAGTACTGGGTAATCCTGCTTTTCCCGTACTGGGTAATCCTGCTTTTCCCGTACTGGGTAATCCTGCTTTTCCGGTACTGGGTAATCCTGCTTTTCCCGTACTGGGTAATCCTGCTTTTCCCGTACTGGGTAATCCTGCTTTTCCGGTGCTGGGTGATCCTGCTTTTCCCGTGCTGGGTAATCCTGCTTTTCCGGTACTGGGTAATCCTGCTTTTCCGGTACTGGGTAATCCTGCTTTTCCGGTACTGGGTAATCCTGCTTTTCCGGTACTGGGTAATCCTGCTTTTCCCGTGCTGGGTAATCCTGCTTTTCCCGTACTGGGTAATCCTGCTTTTCCCGTACTGGGTAATCCTGCTTTTCCAGTACTGGGTAATCCTGCTTTTCCCGTACTGGGTAATCCTGCTTTTCCAGTACTGGGTAATCCTGCTTTTCCGGTGCTGGGTAATCCTGCTTTTCCCGTGCTGGGTAATCCTGCTTTTCCCATACTGGGTAATCCTGCTTTTCCGGTGCTGGGTAATCCTGCTTTTCCGGTTATGGGTAATCCTGCTTTTCCGGTACTGGGTAATCCTGCTTTTCCCGTGCTGGGTAATCCTGCTTTTCCCGTACTGGGTAATCCTGCTTTTCCGGTACTGGGTAATCCTGCTTTTCCCGTACTGGGTAATCCTGCTTTTCCCGTACTGGGTAATCCTGCTTTTCCCGTACTGGGTAATCCTGCTTTTCCCGTGCTGGGTAATCCTGCTTTTCCCGTACTGGGTAATCCTGCTTTTCCTGTGCTGGGTAATCCTGCTTTTCCCGTACTGGGTAATCCTGCTTTTCCGGTACTGGGTAATCCTGCTTTTCCGGTACTGGGTAATCCTGCTTTTCCGGTACTGGGAAATCCTGCTTTTCCCGTACTGGGTAAACCTGCTTTTCCCGTGCTGGGAAATCCTGCTTTTCCCGTACTGGGTAATCCTGCTTTTCCGGTGCTGGGTAATCCTGCTTTTCCCGTACTGGGTAATCCTGCTTTTCCGGTACTGGGTAATCCTGCTTTTCCCGTACTGGGTAATCCTGCTTTTCCCGTACTGGGTAATCCTGCTTTTCCCGTGCTGGGTAATCCTGCTTTTCCCGTGCTGGGTAATCCTGCTTTTCCGGTACTGGGTAATCCTGCTTTTCCAGTACTGGGTAATCCTGCTTTTCCCGTGCTGGGTGATCCTGCTTTTCCAGTACTGGGTAATCCTGCTTTTCCGGTACTGGGTAATCCTGCTTTTCCCGTACTGGGTAATCCTGCTTTTCCGGTGCTGGGTAATCCTGCTTTTCCAGTACTGGGTAATCCTGCTTTTCCCGTACTGGGTAATCCTGCTTTTCCCGTACTGGGTAATCCTGCTTTTCCAGTACTGGGTAATCCTGCTTTTCCCGTACTGGGTAATCCTGCTTTTCCCGTACTGGGTAATCCTGCTTTTCCCGTACTGGGTAATCCTGCTTTTCCCGTACTGGGTAATCCTGCTTTTCCCCTACTGGGTAATCCTGCTTTTCCAGTACTGGGTAATCCTGCTTTTCCCGTGCTGGGTAATCCTGCTTTTCCCGTGTATGCTGGCCTTTTGTCCATGCTCTGCTCTTTTGTTCTGGAATGGCTGTCAGTCTTGTGTCTTTGCCGGCCAACGGGGAGGCGATGACCTAGTGTTTTATTATTGCTAGACTATTAACCCAGAAACTCCTCTAGAGACCCAGGTTCAAATCCTGCCACAGCAAATGGTGGAACTTTGAATTCAACAAAAAATATCTGGAAATTCAGAACCTACTGATGACCGCGAACCCATTGCTGATTGTCGGAAAAACCCTTCTGGTTCACAAATATGCCTTTAGGGAAGGAAATCTGTCATCCTTACCTGGTCTGGCCTTGATGTAACTCCAGAACCACAGCAATGTGGTTGACTCTCAACTGCCCTCCAAGGGCAATATAGTGCTGGCCCAGCCAGCGACACCCATGTCCCACTAATGAATAAAAAAAGTCTGCTCTGCTATATATATGTTGTAGCTGATATTTCAGACATCATACTGAGACCAGAAGCACAGAATCATTTCACATACCAGTATTTGGCTAGAGAGAAACAGAAGAAGCCTTGGGAGAGAGATCAGCAGAAAGAGTCTGATGAAGAATTATACAGGACACAACAGATTGGTTCAGTCGAGTCTACAGAAGGTAAATGATTTGTGGCTGTTACAATGATGACCACAAGAGGGAGACTATCAAGTGAACAAGGAACACTGGTGCTTCATGTAACACAATCACCTTCACACATCTGTACAAAGTGGCTCAACATAGCAACTCAACAGTGAAGCCCTCAGAAGTAAGTTACTTTGATGGGGTGAAACTCAGTCTGAGAGGGAAAATTAGTCCAACAATGCAATGGCAAGAAGGAAAAGCAAATGGAATGCTGGCCCTTATAGTGAGGGGGATAGAATATAAAAGCAGGGAGGTCTTGCTGCAACTGTACAGGGCACTGGTGAGGCCGCAGCTGGAGTACTGTGTGCAGTTTTGGTCACCGCACTTGCAGAAGGATATATTGGCTTTGGAGAGAGTGCAGAGGGGGTTCACTAGGCTGATACCGGAGATGAGGGGGTTGGACTATGAAGAGAGACTAAATAGACTGGGTCTGTACTCGTTGGAGTTTAGAAGGATGAGGGGGGGATCTTATAGAGACGTATAAGATAATGAAGGGGATGGATAGGGTAGAGGTAGAGAGATTCTTCCAGCTTAGAAAGGAAAGCAGGACTAGAGGACTAGATAAGGGGGGGCAGTTTAGATCTGAGTTGAGCAGGAACTTCTTCACTCAAAGGGTGGTGAATCTCTGGAATTCTCTGCCCGTTGAAGTGATGGAGGCTGCCTCGCTAAATATATTTAAGTCACGGGTAGATAGGTTTCTGATAGACAAGGGAATTATGGGTTATAGGGAGAAAGTGGGAAAGTGGATGAATGGTGGGGCAGGCTCAAAGGGCTAGATGGCCTACTCCTGCTCCTATTTCTTATATTCTTATGTTCTTAAGAGCTCCATTTCCAGATCATGAATAGGATGCAAAGGCCACTCATCCCAGCTGGAGTTAGTCTAAAGATGGTAAAGCTGAACATACCAAGAAAAGGCAACAAAAGACACCAGACAGAAAAGGTGATAGAAAAACTCAGAGAGGGAAACAAATGTCTTGAGTAAGGGAGACAGAAGACCACAGGGAGTCAAGACCATTGTGACATTATACTAAAGCTAATTTAAACAGAATCTACTTTTTATCTGTCCAAATTCTCCAGTCATGTACTGTTCAATGGTTTCTTGTGCACCATGTGTTTTAGTATTGAAGACATAGCATTCATGTGTAACATTCACTCAGGATTTCTAAATCTCTGCTGTCTTTTCTCTTTTGTTTGTTTGTTAGATTTAGTGTGGTATCCACTTTATACCAGTGTTAGAAATGTGACTCCTCTTTTTGGTTCTAGTTCATAAATTAACTCTGTAGCAATTTCATGGTTTTGTTATTGTAAGTGGAAAAACTGCCAATTCTGCCATGTATTACCATTCAGATTGGAAAGCTTCCAAAGTATGCTATCTTCACGCACCCTGTATGTAGTTGCAGCCTTCGATATGTGTTTGCTTTTCCTATGTCCTTCTTGCAGCTTTTCCTGACCTCCTTTATGAGCAGCTCCTTCATTCAGATGTGACATTCTTGTCTGCCTTTCTGAACTGTGCCTTCTCTGTATCATTTCCAAGGTTCAAAACCTACATTACCTACTCCCTGACACCATGTTCCATGTAAAAGGAGAGCCATCTTCTTCTGTGTCAGTCTCAGTCTGAGTGTTTATTAAACTGATGGGAAATGGTAGCCAGAAATCAGCCTGACTATGGCAGACTCAAATAGTCACAGACACATGATGCTCTGGGTTTTTCAAGGGGTGGCGGAGTTCCTGCCCCCAGCTGCTGGCATGAAGATTGGGGAATGTGGGGGAGAGAGAGGAGACACGAGACCTGCACCTGGCTGACTCTCCCCATAGTCATTTCCTTATGGGTGGCATGGTGGCACAGAGGTTAGCGCTGCTACCTCAGAGTACCAGAGACCTGGGTTCAATTCTGGCCTTGGGTGACTGTCTGTATGAAGTCTGCATGTTTTCCCCATGTTGGCATGGGTTGTGCAGGCCATGTTAAATTGCCCCTTCATGTCTAAAGATGTGTAGGTTAGGGGGATTAAGTTTGTGGGGTTATGGGAATAGGGACTGGGTAAGATGATCTGTTGGCGAGTTGGTGCAGACTCGATGGGCTGAATAGCCTACTTTGCACTGTTGGGATTTATCTACTTCCTGCCTATTAATTAGTTTAAGATTGACCCCTTCTGGAGAGGGTGTTCTGAAGAGGAAGGGTAAACAGCCAGTTTTTGTGGTACACATTAGTACAAATAACATAGATAAAGCAAAGGGATGAGGTCTTAAAAGCAGAATTTAGAGAGCTAGGAAGAAAGTTGAAAAGTAGGACCTCAAAGGACCTCAGGATTACTACCTGTGCCACATACTAGTCAGAGTAGAAACAGAAGGATGAACACATGACTGAAAAGATGGCGTGAGGGAGAGGGTTTCAGATCCCTGGGACATTGGGATAGATTCTGGGGAAGGAGGGACCTGTACAAACTGGATGGGTTACACCAGAGCAGGGCCGGGACTGATATCCTTGGGTAGACTTGCCTGTGTGATTGGGGAGGGTTTAAACTAATATGGCAGGGGGATGGGAACCTTTGCAGGATTCAGAGTGGGGGAATCAAGAACAAGGGAAAAAGACATCTAGAAGAAGAAAAGGCAGAGAAATCAAGAACCAGAATCAGATATGGACACAGTAAAAAAAAAGTAGGAATGGGGCAAGGAAGGTTAAAAGGACTAACCTTAAAGCTTTGTACCCGAATGAAAAAAATCTGTCCCTTGGCATATCACCTGAGCTGTCAAACATCCTCAAATCAAACTCCACACAGCAATCCCAAAGAACCATCAAACCCCAGAACACTGCATGCTCAGAGCATTCAAAACAAAATGGAAGCTATCAGCTCTGATTAAGGATCATCTAGACTCAAAAAGTTAGCTCTATTCTCTCCCCACACATACTGTCAGACCTGCTGAGATTTTCCGGCATTTTCTATGATACAGCTGGCATTATGGAGACATGGATCCAAGGTGACCAAGGATGGGAACTAAACATTGAGGGCTATTCAGTATTTAGGAAAGACAGACAGAAAAAAAAGGTGGTAGAGATGCATTATTGATTAAAGACAATATTGATACATTATTGAGGAAAGATATTAGCATAGATGATGTGCAATCTGTATGGGTTGAGTTAAGAAACACCAAAGGGCAAAAAACATTGGTGGGGGTGATATACAGACCATTAAACTGTAATGGCAATGTCAGGAAAACAATATATAGAAAATCAGCATGGGTTTAAGGAACATCTGTGATTATGGGTGATTTTAATCTGCAATTAGATTTGGAGACTCAAATTAGTCACAGTGCAACAGTGGAGGAATTTCTGAAGTACATACGGGATGGTTTTCTGGAGCAATACATTGAGGAACCAACAAGGGAACAGGCCTGCTTGGACTGGGTGTTGTGCAATGAGAAAGGATTGGTTGGCAGTCTAGCTGTGAGAGAACCCTTGGAGATGTGACCATAATATGGTAGAATTCCTTGTCAAGGTAGATAGTGATGTAGTTAATTCTGAGACCAGGGCCTTGAATCTGAATAAAGGTATGGTATTGATTGGTTGTGATGCACTGAGAAATATTACTGAAAGGAGGGATAGTGGACAGGCAATGACAGGCATTTAAACTCCAAAAGTTGTCTATTCCTATTTGGCGTAAAAGTGGTATGACGATACTGTGCCTTTAAGAAATGTATTTTAATTGAGTTCCTTTGTTGAATTTTGTCAGCACCATATTGTCTGTGACCAGTGTGCTTTATTGGTGCTGAGGCAGTATGATTGATATCATGCTGATTTTAATCTGGACTAATGCAGTGTTCTGGGGTTTGATGGTTCTTTGGGATTGCTGTGTGGAGTTTGATTTGAGGATGTTTGACAGGTCAGGTAATATGCCGAGGGACAGTTTTTTTCACAGAAAAGTCCAATTTTTTGTTTCATTTCTCAGTTGCTGCTAGAAACTGGCAGAAGAAGTGTCTCTGTTTCTCTCTGCCTCTCCAGAGGCTTGCTGAGAGGTCCAGGACTGGGAAGTCTCTGAGATTTGATCCAACATTCAAGGGACTAGCTCTGACGGAGAGTCTTCCAGACTCGAACATTGGCTCTATTCTCTCTCTCTCTCCAGAGGCTGTCAGACCTGCTGAGATTTTCCAGCATTTTCTGTTTTTGTTTCAGATGCTATCATCCACAGTGTTTTGCCTTTATACAAAGGGCCAGTTCATGTAGCTGTTAAAAGCTGAAAATATAGCATCACATGAACATACTTATTTCTGTGCCAAGTCTGAAGAGGGATGAGAATCTGTGGGATGGTGTTTAGGTTGGAACAACAGAGATAGCTACCTGTTAGGAGGTATACTGTGTCATGTTTAATTTTGTAATTGGTAAAAGTAGTGTTAATTCTTTTTATTATATTTTAAATGTGTTCCTAAATAAACTTTGCTTGATAAAAGCTTCATAGTGAATCACTTGAATCACATCTGGAGTGAGACACCTTATGCCCACCTGTGTCAAATTCAACATAAAACTTAGGGTCTAGGCTAACTTTGTAAAACACCTTGAAGTTTCTGGCCTGGATCTTAACAGTGGAAAGGGAAATGTGGTCAAACCATGACTTACAAGTGAAATTAGAGATAGTATTAGATTCAAAGAAGAAACATACAAAGTGGCAGGAAGAAAAACAAGAGACTTGAGGATTGGGAGCAGTTTCTAATCTAGCAAAGGAGGACCAAGGGAATGATTAAAAAGGAGAAAACAGAGTATGAAAGTATACTAGTGAGGAACATAAAAACTGACTGTAGAAGTTTCTATAGGTACGCAAGGAGAAACAGATTGACAAAAACAAATATAGGTGCCTTACAGTCAGATACGGGAGAATTCATAACAGGGAGTAAAGAAATGGTGGAGGAATTAAATTTGTACTTTGCTTCAGTCTTCACAAAGGAAGACATGAATAATGTACCAGACGTGCTGAGAGGAACATGTTTTATTGAAAAGTTGAAGGAAATCAGCATTAGTAGAGAAAGGATTTTGGGGAAATTGATGGGATTGAAGGTGGATAAAGCTCCAGATCCTGATAATCTTCATCCCAGAGTATTTAAGGAAGAGGCCACTTAGTGAATACACAGTGAGAGCTTGATATCCTCATGCATCAATCGCTGAATGTATGCACGCAGGTACAGCAGGCAATAAATGAGGCAAATGGCATGTTGGCCTTCACGGAGAGGATTTGAGTATAGGGATAGGGATATTTTATTTGTATAGGGCATTGGTGAGGCCACAACTGGAGTATTGTGTGCAGTTTTGGTGACCTTATCTGAGTAAGCATGTTCTTATCATAGAGGGAGCACAGAGAAGGTTTACCAGACTGATTCCAGGAATGGCAGGTCTGTCATATGAGCAGACATTAAGTCGGTTAGGATTATATTCACTGGAATTTAGAAGAGTGAGAGGGGATCTCATAGAAACGTGTAGAAAGGGTAGATTCAGAAAAAATGCTCGCAATGGTAGGGGAATCCAGAATTAAGGATCATAGTTTGAGGATAATGGATAAACCTTTTAGGACTAAGATGAGGAGAAGTTTCTTCACCAGAAGGTGGTGAATGTATGGAATTCACAAACACAGAAAATAGTCGAGGCCAAAACATTGTGTGATTGCAAGAAGAAATTAGATATTCTTGGGGCTAAAGAGATCCAGGGATATGGAGGGAAGGGGGGACTATTGATATTGAATTCAATGACCAGCCATGATCAAAATGAATGTCAGAGCAGGCTCGAAGGGCTGAATGGCCTATTCCTGCTATTTTCTGAGTATATTTCTAAGTAGAAGGTCCTGCCTCTGAGATTTGTAGGCCACTAACAGCCATAGCTCTCTGCTTCCAGCAGCTGTGGGTGCCAGAGGAGGTGTGGGTGCTGCGAAAAACCTCACTGTGACTCTGGCAGGAACTGAGTCTGTAGTGTGGCATAGATAGAAATTTGATTGGTTCTGGGAAGGACAGGCATGGGTTTGGGATATGAGAACTTGGAAAGCAAAGGAATGTTGAAGCTGGGGCATTGTTTGCAAAGCCAGAGGGGTGAAGGTTTAAGCAAAGGGTGATGATGGCAGATTTGAAAGAGGTGGGAGTAATAACAGATCAGAGAATAATTAACAATACGACAAATATAAAGAGTAACACCGAGGGGGGTCAGCAGTTTAATCAGAATAGGGTTGAGAGAGTGAGAGGTAGGTCTTATGGAGGTGCACAGGGAAGTAGGGGACATAAGAACATAAGAAATAGGAGTAGGAGTAGGCCATCTAGCCCTTCAAGCCTGCCCCGCCATTCAGTAAGATCATGGCTCATCTGAAGTGGATCAGTTCCACTTTCCCACCCTCTCCCCATAACCCTTAATTCCCCTTGCCTATCAAAAACCTAACTACCCGTGACTTAAATAGATTTAGCAAGGCAGCCTCCATCACTTCAATGGGCAGAGAATTCACCACCCTTTGAGTGAAGAAGTTCCTCCTCAACTCCGTTCTAAACTGCTCCCCCCTTATTTTGAGGCTGTGCCCCCTAGTTCTGTTTTCCTTTCTAAGTGGAAAGAATCTCTCTCCCTCTACCCTATCTAGCCCCTTCATTATTTTATTATTTCTATAAGATCCCCCCTCAGCCTTCTAAACTCCAACAAGTACAGACCCAGTCTACTCAATCTCTCTTCATAATCCAACCCCCACATCTCCGGTATCTGCCTGGTGAACCTTCTCTGCACTCCCTCCAAGGCCGATATATCCTTTCGCAAATGCGGCGAGCAAAACTGCACACAGTACTCCAGCTGCGGCCTCACCAGTGCAAGACCTCCCTGCTTTTATATTCTATCCCCCTCACAATAAAGGCCAACATTGAAGGAGACATTCAGAGGAGGCAATGGTCTAATGGTATTATCATTAAAATATTAATCCAGAAACTTGGCTAATGTTCTGGGACCTGGGTTCAAATCCCGCCATGGCAAATGGTGGAATTTGAATTCAATAAAAATATTTGAAATTAAGAATCTACTGATGACCATGAAACCATTGTACCTGAAAGAACCCCCATGAAACCATTGTTGATTGCTAGAAAAACCCATCTGGGTCACTAATGTTCTTTTGGGAAGAAAATCTGCTGTCCTTCCCTGGTCTGGCCCACGTTTGGCCATGATAAATTCTCCCTCAATATACTCGAACGGGTGCCGGAGTGTGGAGACTAGGGGATTTTCACAGTCACTTCATTGCAGTGTTAATGTAAGCCAGCTTATATGTGGGCATTGGCCTACCCATTAGAGCCTCATGGGGCGTTAGACCAGTGTTCTGGTTTTTTCTGATTTCTGAGCAGGTACATCACTATGGGAAGTGCTTCTGGCCATTTTAATCCGGTTTCCTGGCAGGTCTTATTTAATGCTGCTTTTATTTCCCCATTTACTCTCTCTACTATTCCTGCCGATTGAGGCTGGTATGGTATATGCAGTTTCCACTGGAATCCCAGAGTTTCAGCTAGAGCTTTCACTATTTTTCCCGTAAAGTGTGTTCCCCAGTCGCTATTAATTCCCATAAGTATTCCGTATCTGGGTATCAGTTCTTTTAATAATGTTTTTACCACTGTCCTAGCATCATCTCTTCTAGTAGGGTATGCCTCTGCCCATCTGGTGAACATAACCACTATTACTCAGAGATACTTATACCCGCTTGCTGGTGGCATGTGAACAAAATCAATTTGTAAATTTTCAAAGGGCGCACTGGGCTGTGGCAAGTGATCATACTTGGCAGGTGTGTTCCCTTTGCTATTGACCTGACAAATTTGGCATGTTCTCCCTACCCTATCAATGGTTACCGTTATCCCGGGTGCATACCATTGTGTAGTTATGCTATGAGTCATCCCTCCTTTGCCCATGTGAGCCTGGCCATGGGCCAGGCGAGCTAGGGGCAAAAACAGAGATCTTGGGCAAACAATCCTCCTGTCGGGGTGCGTCCAGATGTCATTCACTAAGTGGCAGCCCATACGTTCCCAGGACCGGAGTTCCTGGGGGGAAACTTGTCGCTGGGCTGCCTTGAGCTGGTCGTCACTTATCATCGAGGGGGGTGAAGAGGGTGCAGGGAGGTTGACCATCTGTAATATGGGGCATTGCCACAATGTGACAGCACGGGCAACCTCGTCAGCTCGCCTATTACCCTGGGTAACTTCGTCATCACCTTGTGTGTGCGCCTGGCATTTTATTATAGCCAGTTTAGATGGCAGCTGTATGGCATCCAACAGTTGCAGTACTAATCTAGAATGTTTAATTTGTTTACCCCCCGAGGTGATAAAACCTCGATTTTTCCACAGCTGACCGAAATTGTGCACAACTCCGAACGCGTACTGTGAGTCAGTATAGATGTTGACAGTCGTATCTTTCGCCAGTATGCATGCCCGGGTCAACGTGAACAATTCTGCTGCCTGGGCTAATGTGCCAGGGGGAAGAGCAAATGCTTCAACAGTTTCATGGGGACTGACTATAGCGTAGCCTGCGAGGAGTTGATCGTCAGTCGGTCGGTGAGAGGAGCCGTCAGTATAGAGGATAAGATCTGGATTGTCAAAGGATTCTGTCTGTAAATCCAACCGGGGGACAACAGCAGTCTGAACTGTTAGTAAACAATCATGGATATCAGTGTCTGTACTATCCCCGGGTGATGGCACATAAGTTGCTGGATTAACTACAGGTGACTGCTTATAGGTGTAGTTGGGATGAGAGAGGAGGATTACTTCATACCCCGTTCATTGAGATGCTGTAAAGTGTTGGGTGGCAGCAGAGTTAAGTAATAGCAGCACAGCATAGGCTGTAATTACAGTACAGGGATGGTCAAGCACAATAGGAATCGATTTTTCCACCATGATGGCTGTGGCGGCTACGGCCCGCAGACAAGCAGGCATCCCTCTGACCACAGTGGGGAGTAGTACTGAATAGTATGCGACTGGCTGCTGTCGACCGCCGTGCTCTTGTGTAAGGACTGCAGCAGCGAAACCCTATCGTTCATTTACAAACAGTTGGAAGGGTTTGGCATAGTTAGGCAGCCCCAGGGCGGGCGCACTGATCATAGCCTCTTTAAGCTGTTTGAAGGCGGCAGAGCGCTCAGGGGTCCATTTAACGTCAGAAGGCGCTTCCTTGACAGTGGCCACTCGTAATACTGCATCCCATTCCCTGAAGTCTGGGATCCACTGGCGGCAGTATCCAACCATTCCCAGGAAGGACAAAATGTCTTTTTTAGTTTTTGGAATGGGGGCATTAACAACCACTTGTATCCATTCAGGCCCCAATCGCCTTTGGCCTTTTGTCAAACAGAAACCCAGGTATGTCACCTGCTCCTGACAGAATTGCAGTTTGTCCAGAGATACCCTATGACCACACTGTGCCAGGTGAGTTAACAGAATGAGAGTGTCCCACATGCAGCTGAACCCGTTTCTTGAGGCAATCAGTAAATCATCAGCATATTGTAATAGCACTGAGCTGTCCAATAGGGAACAATCTTCTAAATCCCGTTTTACAGCAGCCGCATACACTGCGGGGCTCTCGGTGTACCCCTGGGGTAATCTAGTCCAGGTGTACTGCTGCTTCTTATAGGTAAACGCAAGTAAGTACTGACTGCCGGGGTGTAGGGGGATCGAGAAAAACGCAGAACACAAATCGACCACTGCGAATACCCCCGCTTCTGCAGGTATGGAGGACAGAATCATGTTGGTGTCAGGTACTACGGGAGCAATGGGGGTCACTATCTTGTTAATGGCCCGTAAGTCTTGAACAAACCGCCACTCTCCCGGCTTATTGACCTTCGGTATAGGTAGAATGGGCGTATTGCAAGGACTCTGTGTTTCCACTAAGACTCCCTGCTGCAGCAACGCCTGTATTACTGGGGCAATACCGTCCTCAGCCTCTGGGAACAGCCGATATTGTCAAATGCAGGGTAGTACGGCCCCCTTTACGAGCGTAATCTGATGGGGTATGACTGAATGGACTTTTCCTACATGATTTTTATGTTTGGCCCACAGTTCTGATGGTACCTGCGCCAGAGCTCGGGGGAGCTTACAGTCATCCTGTCCTGGGGGTTGCTGTCGTTCAAAAGTGGCATCATGATACTGTTTTATCCCCGTGATCCTTCCACTAGTTGGGGTGACAAAGACTGTCTGGAGGACAGTTCCTCCCACAGGTATTTTAGCTTGTGCCCAAGGTTGATACCCCGCTGCCTGCATCTGTTGCTGTAAACGGCGTATCATAGGTCCTATTTCTCTGTTCTTAGCCGGAGGTTTTGTGGCTATCGTGAGGTGAGGGACCGAGTCGTTCTCCCAAAATCGTACTTGCTGTTGTTTTGTTAGGCGAACCCCGTCCCCACTCCTTGGGGTCCGAAATATATGTGGGGGGATCCTTCCAGCCTCTCCTCTTTGCCCAAATACGACTGTACCAGCTGGATACATTCTGCCGTGTCTTCGTACGTGAAGCGGGCAGTGAAGTGGAGTCGTGCTTTTTCGGAGCTCGTTTGTAGGATGTATTTCAATCCTTCAAATATCGCACCCCTAATTTGGTCTAACACTAGCAACAGTCTCTGCACTGGCTGTAAATAGGGGTTGCCATCTAACTGCCAGCAATATAGGATGGGTTCCGGCTTGTTGGTATCAGGGACAGCGGCAAGGGTGACATCTGCATAGTACTGGTGTGCCCATATCGAGGGTAGTTCCATGAACATCCCCTCCTTCATACAGTAAATTGTTGCCCCTAATTTACAGAGGGCGCTCTGTCCTAATAGGGGAAGAGGGGCTGTTTTAGAGACAATAAAGGTGTCTGTTATTTTGTTACCTTGTATTTCTAAATCTACAGGTAAGGACAGGGATTCGCGCATAGGGATTCCGGCAACTCCCACGCTAACTACAGTAGAATCGCTAACTGGTAACCCCGCGGAGGGTGGTACGGAGGACATTGTAGTGCTGGTGTCCACCAGCAGGTGCAAATGACTATCTCCTATTTTCACGGTAGCCACGGGTTGTTCCTCTGTATCAGATGACAAACAGATTGCAGCCGCCTGTACCACCTCATTCCCGGGGCCCCCCTATGCGGAGAGGGGGTTCGGTTGCGTAAAGGTGAATTGAGGAGCCATTTGGGGTTCGGAGAACCCTCCCTGCTCCTCTGTGTGATGCTTTAGTGGGAGCCTGCAGTCTCTAGCCCAGTGTCCCTTTTTTCCACAGTTTCTGCACTCATCTTGGGACCGGTCTTCTGCTGGCCACCGACCCCCTTTTCCCTTCATTCGTCCGGAGCTTCCTGATCTCTGTCCCAGTCTCCCCTTCCCCCCGTGCTGGTAAAATTGGCTCACTTTCTGCTTATCCTCCGTGCGGGTGAGCAGTCCCTCTCTATCTAGGTTAGCTAGTACTGTAATCATCTCCTTCCATGTTTTTCCTTGCCAATCTAACACTTTTATTTTGTAGGTCCTGGCATGTTCGGGGAGCATGCAATTTAACAGGGTCTGCACTGCCAATGGTTGGTTTTGTTCAAAGGGTATCCCAGCGTTTTCCTCCCAAATATTCCTCCATCTAACTGCAAAGTCCATTACCGATTCATCAGCTTTCTGCAGGCATCTGGTGGCCTCACCTATATCCCCATGTCTCTTTGCCCCTTGCATGACCACTTCCTTTCCTCTATTTTTTAGCCAATGCTCCATGAATTCGTTTCCCTCATTCACTAATGCATTATCCTGCCTCCAGTCCCTGTTTTCCCCTACTGGGATTGCAAACGAGTCTCGGACACTGTGCCACGAGGCTCCGTAAGCTGCTTGCAGCAATAATCTCATGTCTCCTGGTAGGGGATTATAGATAGTACAGGTTTGCTCTAGCCAGTTGTGAAAGGCCACCGGCTTCTTTACTGGATCAGGGGCTGATGAGATCATATCCCGGGCTTCGCCCGGGGTCCAGGGTTTTAAAATAGGCGTATCGCCTATCATTATTCTGGGGTTCTGAACATGGTATCGATGTTTGTCGACTGAGGAATCAGCCTCTACCTTTTCTGGCCCCTTCCTGTCATGTTTACAAAGTCGGGTGGAGATTGATTGACCTCAGCCTCTTCTTCCTGTGCTTCACTACCCGTGACGGAGTCTGCTTCCCCTAGCATTCCCCTGCTTTCTTGGCTGACTGATCCCGTAGGCTCCTCCTCCTGGGGCGATCCACCTGCTGCTGAGAGCAGTGGATTAACCCGTGGCGTTTGTGCTGCTGCCAATATTTCTAGGAGTTGACTCCAATCCTCTGATTTGTAAGGCTCCAGCCGAAGGTACAAGCCCATGATGGGCACAGGAGGAGCTGCTGGAGCTACGGGACTGTAGGAGGGAGGGCTGTCGTTGGTGGGTTCGTTTTTAGAACTCTCATGTGTCTTTTTAGTCTTGGGGGGCTGATGTCTTTTGGCTATGTCCATCCATTTCTGGAAACAGTCCAACATATATTGCTTGTCCCATATGGGATCCCCCCCATCTCCTGCGGCTATATCCCACCATACTTGCATTAGCGAGATCTTAAAACTCCCCCCGAATGGCCAATCCCCACTGGACCACCCATACAGGTCGCTGCTAAACGGTATTACATACTTCCATTCCCCTGTCTCTTTTAGTACGGTGTCCGCAGGTGACCCAGGGGGCACCACGGGGTTTCCTACCTTCTCTCGATACTTCTTTACCGTTTTGGCTCTTTTCTTGGTCTTTTTGTCCATCTCCGGTCCTTTACCTTGAGGGGGCCCTCCTGATTTAACGGGAGCAGATTTCTCCTCTCGACCGGACATGTTTCCCATGTTGTCGTCGGGACTGTTGTTAGTAGTCTGCAACGTAAGCAAAGTTAACGCACACACACTGCCTATGATTCACAATATATATATACAAGCACTCACCAGTGTCTCCTTTCCGTGTTTCTCGGGGTCTCCTTTGCCTTCTTGTTATTCTAGTGTAAATATGGTGGCTACCTTATTCCGGAGCATGCCCCCTTGTAGCTGGGACGGTCCCGGGGACTGACCCCCTTTCAGCTGGGAAAGTCTCATTCAATTTCCTCTCGTTTCTAATGTTTAACTGTTAACTGTTTTAGGTTTGGTTCAGAAATCTCGTTTTAAATAGGGATCCTGCCGACTACGCCAAATTCTGTCGAGGAAAACTCCTAGCTCAGAATAACTCAGGCAGAGGTGTTCAGAGTCAAGCTTCGGGAGAGTTTATTGTTGTGATATACCACGGAGAGTCCACCTCAGTCAGTACCGAGAGAACTCTGAATTTTCAAACAAGTCCGCGTTATTTTTATACAGTGAAACAAACAACTCTTCATGCAGGTTACAATACTCCCTATTATCCTTATTATCTCTACTACCCCTTAATCATTGTCCCGTAAATTAGATCTATGGGTCTAGGACTTATCTATAGTGTCCTTGGTCTAAATCAGGCCGCAGCTGGAGTACTGTGTGCAGTTTTGGGCGCCGCACCTGCGCAAGGATATTTTGGCCTTGGAGGGAGTGCAGAGGAGGTTTACTAGGCTGATACCGGAGTTGAGGGGGTTGAGCTATGAGGAGAGGCTGAATAAACTAGGCTTGTACTCGTTAGAGTTTAGAAGAATGAGGGGAGATCTCATTGAGACGTATAAGATGATGAATGGGATGGATAGGATAGAGGTGGAAAGACTCTTCCCGCTCAAAAAAGACAGTAGGACTAGGGGGCACAGCCTCAAGATAAAGGGGGGGCGGTTCAGAACGGAGTTGAGGAGGAACTTCTTCACTCAAAGGGTGGTGAATCTCTGGAATTCTCTGCCCGTTGAAGTGGTGGAGGCTGCCTCGCTAAATATTTTTAAGAAGCGGGTTGATGGGTTTTTGATAAGAGAGGGGATTAAGGGTTATGGGGAGAGGGCGGGAAAGTGGAACTGAGCCACGACAGATCAGCCATGATCTTATTGAATGGCGGGGCAGGCTCGAAGGGCCAGATGGCCTACTCCTGCTCCTATTTCTTATGTTCTTATGTTCTTATGTTCTTATCCTACAGTCCCTGTCCCTAATGATTTACCATGGTTAGATAGAGAAGAAGAATGGTGGTTTATTTTTCTATCTCCCTTAGAGTCAGATGGCCCGTTATCTGGTCTATGGACCTTGAGTGTCTGCTAGGCCCCTGTTTTTCTAACTTTGCTTGCTTCAGCTAGTTTCTTGATTTTCAGCATAATTGTGAGTATATAGTGAATCATTAACCCTTTAAGCTACTGCTGCAACCCTAGTTTCTACTATAGCCAGTCTTTTAAAACAAACTTAATTCTTTCTAAAACCTAGTTGCTTATATGAACCTAATTTCTTCTACATTATGTCTAATAAACAAATGTGAGTCCAGAGCCACGGTAATATGGTTGACTCTCAACTGCTCTCGGGCAACTAGGGATGGGCAATAAATGCTGGCCAGCGATGCCCATATCACACAAATTAATAAAAAAACAGAGAAACTAGAAAGGGGAAGAGGTTCAGGGGGTAACTTTGGAGGAAGGTAGTCTCAGGGAAGGGAGAAAAGTGACAGGGGTCGTTAATCAAATTGGTAACAAAGAATTCTTGGTTCTGTTGTTGGAGGTGGGAGTGAAAGATATGGGGAGAGAGATTTAAGAAGATACCTTCCAGTGGAGACTATCAGGGTGACAGTGTGCAGACTGCAGTTTTAGGGAGGGCAATTCTCCCAAAACAATTCTAAGTGTTGAATCTGCGTGAAAACTGGAGTAATTCACGCAGTTTGTTTCAGTGTGAGTTCACTCTCTGCACTGCAGAGGCCACCAGTGTGAATATCATTAGATTTCAGGGGGCTGGGGCCTATTCTCACCCAAGAGGCTGAAACAAGTGGGACTTTACAGACACACCCAAAGGTGTCTCCCCCCCCCCCCAAGATTTGTTGGTCAGCTCGCTCACCGTCCAGCCCAGGACCCCCACAATCTCCCCCATGGTGCAAACGTGGCCGCCCCCACCCCTTCCCCCCTTTGCCCTTCGGCAGACACCCCCCTCACCCCTGGCTGAAACACCCCCCTGCAGGCAGAATCCCCCCAGCTGTTCCCCCTCACCCCTGGCTGAAACACCCCCCTGCAGGCAGAATCCCCCCAGCTGTTCCCCCTCACCCCTGGCTGAAACACCCCCCTGCAGGCAGAACCCTCCCCAGCTGTACCTCCCCCTCATGCAGGCAGACCCTACGCCCCATAGACAGAACCCCCACCCCTGGCAGTACCACCCCCACGCAGGCAAACAACCACCCCGGTGTACACCATCCCACACAGGCAGAACCCCCTCCTGGCTGCTCCCCCCCCCTCCCCGCAGTTCCCCCCCCCTTCACCACTGCTCCCCCCTCCCCACCGCAGGCAGAAACCCCCTGGCTGTACTTCCCCTACGCAGGCAGAACCCCCTCCCGCCCCCAATTGTTTCCCCCCCTCTGCTGGCTGACCTCCCCCCGCTTGCAGGACCCCCTGGCTGACTGCCCCCCCCCCCCCCCACTCCCCAGCCCCGGCTGACCTCCCCCCACAGACAGGACCCCCTGGCTGACTGCCCCCCCCCCCACTCCCCAGCCCCGGCTGACCTCCCCCCACAGACAGGACCCCCCCGGCTGACCTCCCCCCACAGACAGGACCCCCCCGGCTGACCTCCCCCCACAAACAGGACCCCCTGGCTGACTTCCCCCCACAGGCAGGACCCCCCCGGCTGACCTCCCCCCACAGGCAGGACCCCCCCGGCTGACCTCCCCCCACAGGCAGGACCCCCCCGGCTGACCTCCCCCCACAGGCAGGACCCCCCCGGCTGACCTCCCCCCACAGACAGGACCCCCCCGGCTGACCTCCCCCCACAGACAGGACCCCCCCGGCTGACCTCCCCCCACAGGCAGGACCCCCCCTGGCTGACCTCCCTCTCCCGCTGTATCTGCCCCCCCATCCCCCCCCTTTTTGCGATCAGACCCTCCACCCAACCCCGACCGATCGCTGGCCTCTCTCCTTCCCTGACTGATCCATAGACAGGCTGGCAGCGGGAACCCCCAACCCCACTAATTATCCTCTAAGCCCTACCCCCACTAGGCATTGTCCCCTATAGGCTCCGTCCTCTTGGCTCTGCCCATGGCAGGAGGCAGTGCCAGGGGCACAGGCTGGCACTGTCAGGGTGCCCATGCCAGGGGGCACTCCCCATCTGCTGCCTGACCCTCTGGGGGGGGGGGGGGGGTCTCATTGCCACCCCATCACTCCAGTGGGGTCAATCCAATAGTTCCATGAAAGTGGGGACCTACTGTAAACCCCGCTGGAGTGAAACATTCCTGGAGGGGTGGGAGATGCCAGCAGGCCTGGAGAATTCAGTCCCGGGCCCGCTAATCACATTAAAATAAGATGTAAAGTACTTACCTGGTGTTCCCGCTGGTTTCCAGTGTGATTCCGACAGTGGAACTGGGAGATATGGTGCGGCGGGAACGCACGTACGAGTCCCGCAAAGGTCCGGATGTGAGATTCTCCCGCACCACTGCACTATAAAATTAGTGTGGTGAGGTGGGATAATCACCCCCTTGCTGTCCTTGCCATAGAGGGAATACAGCGAAGGTTTACCAGGCTGATTCCTGGGATAGCAGGTCTGTCGTATGACAGGCTAAATTGGTTAGGATTATATTCACTGGAGTTTAGAAGAGTGAGAGGGGGATCTCATAGAAATTTCTAACAGGGTTGGAAACTATAAATAGTTGTGAACAAAGCCCAGTCCATCAGTCAAACCAGCCTCCTGTCCACTGACTCTGTCTAGACTTCCCGCTGCCTTGGAAAAGCAACCAGCATAATGAAGGACCCCGTGCACACCGGACATTCTCTCTTCCACCTCCTTCCATCAGGAAGATCTGAGATCACATACCAACTGACTCAAGAACAACTTCTTCCCTGCTGCTGTCAGACTTTTGAATGGACTTACCTTGCATTAAGTTGCTCTTTCTCTACACCCAAGCTATGACTGTAACACTACATTCTTCTTTAATAGCAATACAAAGATACAGCTTGTTAAAGGACTGCCTGAGGAATGTGGCAGTTAGCCTGAAAGGGAGGGGAGGGGTTTGATGGTTGGTGATGGTGATGGTGGTGGGGGTGGAGGTGGGGGTGGAAAGGAGAGCGATAAAATGGAGAATGAGATGATATGAATGAATAAATGGAAATGGGGAGACGCTGAGTTCATGCTCTGAAGTGTAGTCCTTTACCAAGCTGTCCCTTTGTTTTGCCATTAACACGTTCCAATCACTTTTTGCACACTTTCAGCACCTTCTCAGCCTTCTGCTCATTCACATTCCAATGGCCCCCCATTCCACCACCTCTCCCTACCCTCACAGTACAAATCTCTGCTGACTCTCTTTCCTCTCAGCTCTGATGAAGGGTCATCCTGACATTGGCTCCATTCTCTCTCCACAGATGCCGTCGGACCTGCTGAGATTTTCCGGATTTTTCTGAGTTTGGAGATGAGTTTCGTGGGAATAATAGTGTTGAAGGCTGAGCTGTAGTCAATAGATAGGAGTTTGACATAGGTGTCCTTGTTACCTAGAGTGTTCCAAGGTTGAGTGCAGGGCCGGGGAGATAGCAGCTGCTGTGGACCAGTTGCGACGGTAGGATTCTGGAGTGATTTTTTCCAATAAAATGCAATGTGTAGAGGATTGTTAGATAATGACATGTGTAAAATCAATTAGTCACTGATTACAGTCCATTCTCCAACCCTGATTGATGGGGGAAGGGAGAAGTCACGAGACATTGCCTTGAAGATGTGTATCTTATGTCCTGTTGTTAGTTCTTCATTTATTCTTGTGAAGTTATTGGTATATCTTATAGTCATCATCTTCTGAATTCTTGAGTGGCATAAGACAAATCATCAAATGTTATTCTCAGGAAGTGGATGTTGCTTTAAGGTTGCAGCTACCTGCAGTGCAAAGGTAGAGCTGTCCCGTCTCTGACCAGCAAGTGGCAGTATTGTGCTGTCAGTGAATTTTGCAATGGCGAGACCCATCTTTTCCTACCAGAGACATCAACAACAACAACAACTTACATCGTGCCTTCTATGAACATAGTGAAAGGTTCACAGTCCTTCACAAGAGCATTATTAAACAGTATTCGACATTGAGCTACACAAGGATTTTGTAGCCTTTTCACCAACATTAAAACCAAGGATATGCTTTTTAACAATGACATTCTCACTTTTTCCACCACCTTGTGTGTTTACACAACCCCAGGATTCTATGAACCTCTTTAACTTGTACCATTTAGTTCCTATATTCTTTACAACAATTGACAATGGTTTTGTGATTATCAGTAATCAAATTTCACCATCTGCCACGTGGGATTTGAACCCAAGTCCCTAGAATATTCCCCTGGTTCACCAATGTCCTTTAGGAAAGAAATCTGCCATTCTTACCTTGTCTGGCCTACACGTGACTCCAGATCCACAGCAATGTAGCTGATGCTTAAATGCTGTCAGAGATAGGTGATAAATGCTGGCCCATTCCCAGCGACACCCCCATCCAATAAATTAATTTAAAAAAACTTGATCAAACAGGAAGGTTTTTAGGAGTATTTTAAAAGGATTTGATTTGATTTATTGTTGTCATATGTATTAGTATACAGTAAAAAGTATTGTTACTTGAACACTATACAGACAAAGCATACTGTTCAGAGAGAAGGAAAGAAGAGAGTGCAGAACACAGTGTTACAGTCATAACTAGGGTGTAGAGAAAGATCAACTTATAAGGTAGATCCACTCAAAAGTCTGACAGCAGCAGGGAACAAGCTGTTCTTGGATCCAGTTGCAGAGGAAGGAGCCGAGCTCCAGGTCACAGAGTTTGGAGATGAATTTTGTAGGAATAATAGTGTTGAAGGCTGAACTGTAGTCAATAAATAAGAGTCTGACATAGGTGTCCTTGTTACCTAGGGTGTTCCAGGGTTGAGTGCAGGGCCATGGAAATGGTGTCCGCTGTGGACCAGTTGTGACAGTAGGTGAACTGAATGAACCCCTTTAACTTGTACCATTTAGTTCACACAAGAAAATGAGTAGGAACTATAGAATTCCTACAGTGCAGAAGGAGGCCATTCAGCCCATCAAGTCTGCGACTACTCTCCGAAAGAGCATTTTAGTGTGTAACATTAAAGCACAGGGTATTGCGGGTAATGTATTGAGATGGATAGAAAACTGGTGAGCAGACAGGAACCAAAAAGAGTGGGAATAAGCAAGCTTTTTTCTGAATAGCAGAGAGTAACTAGTGGGGTACCACAGGGTTCAGAGCTGCGACTCCAGCTATTCACTATATATATTAATGAGTTAGATGAGGGAATTAAAAGTAATATCTTCATATTTGCAGATGATATAAAGTTGGGTGGGAGGGTGAGCTGTGAGGAGGATGCAGAGATGTTTCAGTCTGATTTGGACAGGTTGAGTGTGTGGGTATCTGCATGGCAGATGCAGTACAATGTGGATAAATGTGAGGTTATCCACTTTAGAAGCAAAACCAGGAAATAGATTATTATCTGAATAGTAATAAATCGAGAGAGGGGAATGTGCAGTGAGGCCTGGGTGTCCTCATGCACCAGTCGCTGAAGGTAAGCATGTAGATGATAAACCTGCTCAGTGATCCTGGGTTTCGCCAGGGTCACTCCTGACCTCATTACAGCCTTAGTTCAAACATGGATAAAAGAGCTGAATTCCAGAGGTGAGGTGAGAGTGACAGCCCTTGACATCATGAGGGCAGCATGGTGGCACAGTGGTGAGCACGGCTGCCTCACAGCACCCAGGGTCAATTCTGGCCTCAGGTCACTGTCTGTGTGGAGTTTGCACATTCTCCCCATGTCTGCATGGGTTTCCTCCGGGTGCTCCGGTTTCCTCCCACACTCCAAAAATGTGTGGGTTGGGTTGATTGACCATGCGAACTGCTCCTTAATGTCCTGAGATGTGTGGATTAGCAGGGTAAATACATAGGGTTAAGGGGATAGGGGCTGGATGGGACTGTGTTTGGGCCAACTGTTCTCCTTCTGAACTATAGGGACTCTATGGTTCTATCAAGGCCACATTCGACCGAGTGTGGCATCAAGGAGCCCTAGTGAAACTGGAATCAATGGGTATCAGAGGGAAAACTCTCCGCTGGTTGGAGTCATACCTGGTACGTAGGAATATGGTTGTAGTTGTGGAGGGCCAGTCATCTCAGCTCCAGGACATCTCTGCAGGAGTCCCTCAGCAGAGAGATTCTTCCCGCTTAGAAAGGACAGGACTCGAGGGCACAGCCTCAGGATGGGGGGGGGGAGGCAGTTTAGATCGGAGTTGAGGAGGAACTTCTTCACTCAAAGGGTGGTGAATCTCTGGAATTCTCTGCCCGTTGAAGTGGTGGAGGCTGCCTCGCTAAATATATTTAAGACATGGGTAGATAGATTTTTGGTAGGCAAGGGGATTAAGGGTTATGGGGAGAGGGTGGGAAAGTGGAACTGAGCTACGACAGACCAGCCATGATCTTATTGAATGGCGGGGCAGGCTCGAAGGGCTAGATGGCCTACTCCTGCTCCTATTTCTTATGTTCTTGGGGTAGTGTCCTCGGCACAACAATCTTCAGCTGTTTCATCAATGACCTTCCCTCCATCATAAGGTCAGAAGTGGGGATGTTTGCCGATGATTGCACAACATTCAGCACCATTCGTGACTCCTCGGATACTGAAGCAGCCCATGTTCAAATGTAACAAGATCTGGACAAGGTTGGTTTGACAAGTGGAAGTAACATTCACACCACACAAATGCCAAGCAATGACCATCACCAATAAGAGACACTCAAACCACCGCCTCTTGTCAGTCAATGGTGTAACCATCACTGAATCCCTCATCATCAACATTCTTGAGGTTACCATTGACTACATCAATGGGGACAAAGTAGAAATGGTCAAGAGCTTCAAGTTTTTAGGTGTCCAGATCAGCAACAACCAATCCTGGACCCCCATGCCAATACTATAGTTAAGAATGTCCACCAATGCCTCTACTTTCTCAGAAGACTAAGGAAATTTGGCATGTCAGCTATGAGTCTCACCACCTTTTACAGATGCACCATAGAAAGCATTCTTTCTGGTTGTATCACAGCTTGGTATGGGCTCCTGCTCTGCCCAAGACCGCAAGGAACTACAAAAGGTCGTGAATGTGGCCCAATCCATCACACAAACCAGCCTCCCATCCATTGACTCTGTCTACACTTCTCACTGCCTCAGAAAACCAGCCAGCGTAATTAAGGATCTTACACATGCCAGACATACCCTGTTCCACCTTCCCAAGTTCCACCTTCCCAGCTTTTTCTCAGGGTGGAAGAGTCAATTACTAGGGGGCATAGGTTTAAGGTGCGAGGGGCAAAGTTTAACAGAGATATACAAGGTAGATTTTTTACATAGAGAGTAATGGGTGCCTGGAACTCGTTGCCAGGAGGTAGCGGAAGCAGATATAGTAGTGACCTTTAAGGGGCGTCTTGACAAATATATGAATAAGATGGGAATAGAGGGATATGGTTCCTGGAAGGGTAGGGGGTTTTAGTTAAGTCGGGTAGCAGGTCAGTGCAGGCTTGGAGGGCCAAAGGGCCTGTTCCTGTGCTGTAATTTTCCTTGTTCTTTGTTCTTCTGTCGGGAAAAAGATACAGAAGTCTGAGGCCACATACCAACCAGCTCAAGAACAGTTTCTTCCCTGCTGCTCAGACTTTTTTATGGGCCTCACATTAAGTTGATCTTTCTCTACACCCTAGCTATGACTGCAACATTACATTCTGCACTCTCTCATTTCCTTCTCCATGAACAGTATGCTTTGTGTAGCGCACAAGAAGCAATACCTTTCACTGCATACTAATAGATGTGACTATAATAACTCAAATCAAATCAACAATAAAGAATCAATACCAGTTATCATGACCCCACAATGTCTAGAGAAGATGCATAGGATCCATTGTGCCCCTGGAAAATGAATCAAGTATCAGGGAGAAAATGTTAGAATCCGTCATCAAGGAGGAAATAGCGAGGCATCTTGAGGGGAATTGCTTGATAGAGCAGACGCAGCACGGTTTCGTTAAGGGGAAGTCGTGTCTGACAAATTTACTGGAGTTCTATGAGGATATGTCTAGGGCAGTGGATAGAGGAGAGCCGGTGGATGTGGTCTTTCTGGATTTTCAGAAGGCGTTTGACAAGGTACCTCACAAGAGGCTATTGCAGAAGGTCAGGGGACATGGAGTTGGGGGTAGGGTGTTAGCGTGGATAGAGGTTTGGTTGTCAAATAGGATAAAGTCTGACAACACCAGGTTTTAGTCCAACCGATTTATTTGATAATAGACTCTCAAGCTTTCGGGTTAGTCCCTTCGTCAGGTGAATGGAGAGTTCTGGCCTCAGACAGAGCATATAAAGCACAGACAGTTTAGAGTTTACTGATTAGAATGCAAATCTTTACACCTAACCTGCTGTTGAAGACCTGAAGTGGCTGATAATGTGAGTGGAAGGAGCACTGATCACAGGTTACAGAGATGTGTATTGTCTCCAGACAGCACAGTAAGTGAGGTTTTGCAAACCCAGGCAAGTCACGGGGGTTACAGATAGTGCGACATGAACCCAAGATCCCTGTTGAGACCGTCCTCATGCGTGCGGAACTTGGCTATCAGTCTCTGCTCAGCGACTCTGCGCTGTCGTGTGTCGTGAAGGCCGCAACGCCGGCATACCCACATCATGTCAAATAGGAGGCAGAGAGTGGGGGTTAATGGGTGCTATTCGGATTGGCGGTTGGTGACTAGTGGAGTGCCCCAGGGGTCGGTGCTGGGGCCTCAGCTATTTACCATTTATATAGATGATCTGGAGGAGGGAACCGAGTGTATGGTGTCGAAATTTGCTGATGACACCAAGATTGGTGGAACGGCAAATTGTGCGGAGGGTGTGGAGAGTCTACAGAAGGATCTAGATAGGTTGGGCGAATGGGCCAGGAACTGGCAAATGGAATTTAATGTTGGCAAGTGCGAGGTGGTCCACTTTGGTAGGAAGAATGGTAGGAAGGATTATTACTTACGTGGCGAAAAACTGCAGCAGGCGACAGTGCAGAGGGACCTCGGGGTCCTTGTGCATGAGTCACAAAAACCCAGCTTGCAGGTGTAGCAGGTGGTCAGGAAGGCGAATGGGATGCTGGCCTTCATAGCGAGGGCGATTGAATATAAAAGTAGGGAGGTCTTGCTGCAGCTGTATAGGGCATTGGTGAGGCCGCAGCTGGAGTACTGTGTGCAGTTTTGGTCGCCGTACTTACGCAAGGATATTTTGGCCTTGGAGGGAGTGCAGAGGAGGTTTACTAGGCTGATACCGGAGTTCAGGGGATTGAGCTATGAGGAGAGGCTGAATAAACTGGGCTTGTACTCGTTTAGAAGAATGAGGGGAGATCTCATTGAGACGCATAAGATGACGAATGGGATGGATAGGATAGAGGTGGAGAGACTCTTCCCGCTCAGAAAGGATAGTAGGACTAGGGGGCACAGCCTCAAGATAAAGGGGAGGCGGTTTAGAACGGAGTTGAGGAGGAACTTCTTCACTCAAAGGGTGGTGAATCTCTGGAATTCTCTGCCCGTTGAAGTGGTGGAGGCTGCCTCGCTAAATATTTTTAAGATGCGGGTTGATGGGTTTTTGATAAGAGAGGGGATTAAGGGTTATGGGGAGAGGGCGGGAAAGTGGAACTGAGCAGCGACAGATCAGCCATGATCTTATTGAATGGCGGGGCAGGCTCGAAGGGCTGGATGGCCTACTCCTGCTCCTATTTCTTGTGTTCTTATGTTCTTATGAGATGGTGACAATCGACAGACACAGTTGAAATTTGCATGATGGAAGTGCTTTGATATTACAGTAAGGTAGACGGGGTATGTGTAATCGAACAATTAAAGATAAAAGCATACAGGACAATGGAGCAGCACAATGTGATAAAAACAAAACAAGTTTAAACTAACAAGATGGTGAGCTCATTGAAATCTCACATGTAACACATTATAACGTGAAAAAGTCTAAGAATGTGTAAAAGCCTATGGTTAGCAGAGTAGCTCAGGAACAAGGTGGAATTCAGCTCCAAGTGCTGCTCTCCTTCGTGCGTGTTGAATAAAGCCGCTTTTGTTAAAATTCAAAAGATCTATCTCTGCACCCTAGCTCTGACTGTAACACTACATTCTGCACGCTCTCCTTTCCTTCTCTATGAATGGTATGCTTTGTCTGTAAAGCATGCAAGAAACAATACTTTTCACTGTATACAAAAATAAATCAAATCAAATACAGTCTTGGAGACTCAATTCATTCAATCTTTCCAACAGCCTCAACAGTTCCACAAACATTCACTCCCTTCATCAACAACAAACAGTGGCAGTAATGTGTACTATTTAAAAGATGCACTGCAGGAATTTACCAACGGTGCTTAGGCAGCACCTTCCAAACCCACAACAGCTACCCTCTAGAAGTACAAAGGCAGCAGATACCTGGTAAACCACCACTAGGATGTTACCCTCCAAGTCACTCACCATCCTGCCCAGTTGCTGGGTCAAAAACTCGGATCTCTCTCCCTAACAGCACCATAGGTGTACCTACTCCACATAGTTGGCAGTGCTTTGAGAATGCAGCACATCACCACCTTCCCAAGGACAACAAGGAATGGACAATAAACTGTGGCCTAACCAGCAATGCCAACATCCTGTAAATGAAAAAAAAAACAGGGTGGAAAAACATTACTTGAATTTTTAAATTCATGGGCATTTATTGCCCATCCCCAGTTACCCTTGGAGGGCATCTTAGAGTCACCACATTGCTGTGGCTCTGGAGTCACATGTAGGCCAGACCGGATAAGGACAGCAGATTTCCTTTCCTAAACGACATGGTTTCAGGATTGAGGGAGTTTAATTATTTAGATAGTTTGGAGAAGCTGTGGCTATTCTCCTCGGAGAAGTTTTAGAGATGATTGCAGGATCAACTATAATGTGAGAAGAAACATTTTTACAGTGAATCATTTGGGTCTGGAACGTACTCTCTGGGCTGGACACAACTTCAATCTAGGAATTCAAGAGGACATTGGATGAATTTTTAAATTATTTGCAGAGCTATGGGGAAGAAGCACAGGAATGGCACTTAGTGATAAGACCATAAGACATGGGAGCAGAATTAGGCCACTCGGCCCATTGACTCTGCTTCGCCATTCAATCATGGCTGATTTTTTTCTCATTCCCATTCTCCTGCCTTTTCCCCATAACCCCTGATCTCCTTATTAATCAAGAACCTATCTACCTTTGTCTTAAGGACACTCAGTGACCTATCCTCCACAGCCTTCTGCGACAAAGAGCTCCACAAATTCACCACTCTCTGGCTGAAGAAATTCCTCCTCATCTCTGTTCTAAAGGATCATCCCTTTAGCCTGAGATTGTGCCCTCTGGTTCTAGTTTTTCCTACTAGTGAAAACATTTTATCCACGTCCACTCTATCCAGGCCTTGCAGTGTCCTGTAAGTTTCAATAAGATTCCCCCACATCCTTTTAAATCCATCAAGTACAGACCAGAGTCCTCAACCATTCTTCATACAACAATCCCTTCATTCCAGGGATTGTTCTTATGAACCTCCTCTGGACTCTTTCCAAGGCCAACACATCCTTCCTTAGATATGGGGCCTAAAACTCATTGTTCCTGTGGAGCAGCACCGAGAGGCAGCGATTTTTGGGCGTGTGTGGAGGTCACGAGTGAGGTAAATTTTCTTGTTTAAATTTTTAACTTTTTATTTCCAGTTAAAGTTGCAAGTAGCGGTGTTTTTTTTTCTTTTTTTTAAATTAGTTAGAAACCGGAAGTCGTCACTAGGACGCTTACCGGTATTTGTAGTTTTTTTTTGGGTCTCTGACCCTATAAATTGGCACAGAGAGGATACCCGGTCCTCTACATTGGTAGAGAATCCCACCCTCCCACCTCCTCTAACCTAATTATAAGTGTGTGGGAAGTTTTTTTTCTGCTGGTAATTGTTTCAGGGATGGCAGTTCAGGCAGTAAGCTGCACCTCCTGTGGGATGTATGTGGTGAGGGACACCAGTAGTGTTTCTGCTGATTTTACCTGCAGGAAGTGTGTACGATTGCAGCTTCTGGAGGAGCGTGTTAAGGAGCTGGAGTTGGAATTGGAGGAACTCCGGATAATTCGGGAGGCAGAGGCGGACATTGATAGGAGTTACAAGGAGATAGTCACTCCTAGAAATGAGTCTTGGGTCACTGCCAAGAGGAGGGGAAAGAAGCAAGTGGGGGGACAATCCCCTAGGGCTGTTCCCCTCCAAAATAGGTTTTCGGTCCTGGAGGCTACAGTTGAGGAGAATCAACTGGGGATAGCCAAAGGGAGCAGGCTGCTGGGGGAGAGCCTAGTGTGAAAGCTCAGGTGGTTAGGGGCTGTAAAAGATTGGGCCTAGTGATTGGGGACTCCACAGTTAAAGGGACAGATAGGAGAGTCAGAAGTAATGGTAGGGACTCGGGGCTGGTGTGTTGCCTCCCAGGGGCTGGGGTCCGGGATGTTTCAGAGAGGGTGTTCAGGACTCTTAAGGGAGAGGGAGATCAACCCCAAGTTATAATTCATGTGGGGACACATGACATAGGGAGGTTAAGGGAAGGGGATATTAAGCAGAGATTTATGGAGTTGGGGTGGAAGCTAAAGGCCAAGTCAGACAGAGTGGTTATCTCCGGACTCTTGCCTGTGCCACGGGATAGTTTAGAGAGGAATAGAGGGAGGGAAAGTTTGAACTCGTGGCTGAGGGGATGGTGCAGGAGGGAGGGGTTCAAGTACTTGAGCAATTGGGGCTCATTCTGGGGAAGGTGGGACCTTTATAAGAGTGATGGTTTACACCTGAACCAGAGGGGAACAAATATCCTGGGGGGTAAATTTGTGAAGGCTATGTGGAGTGGTTTAAACTGATTCAGAGCGGGGGTGGGATCCTGAGTAGAGGGGGTGAAAGTGAGGGGGGCATAGATGGGGACTGCAATGCACAGCATTGTGGGGGTGGGGTGGAGCAGGGTTTGAAATGCATATACTTTAATGCGAGGAGTATTCGCAATAAAGTGGATGAACTTGCAGCATGGATCAGTACCTGGGACTTTGATGTTGTGGCCATTTCAGAGACATGGATAGAGCAGGGTCAGGAATGGTTGTTGCAGGTCCCGGGGTACAAATGCTTCAGTCGGAGTAGAGAAGGAGGTAGAAGGGGGGGAGGGGTAGCTTTATTAGTCAAGGATTGTATCACAGTGTCTGAGAAGAAGTTTGATGAGGACTTGTCTGTTGAGGTAGTATGGGCGGAGATTAGAAATAGGAGTGGAGAGGTCACCCTGTTGGGAGTCTTTTATAGACCTCCTAAAAGTTCTAGAGAGGTTGAGGAAAGGATTGCGGAGACAATCCTGGATAGGAGTGAAAGTAATAGGGTAATTGTTATGGGGGACTTTAACTTTACTAATATTGATTGGAATAGCTATAGCTCTAGCTCGTTAGAGGGGTCAGTTTTTGTACAAAGCGTGCAGGAAGGTTTTTTGACTCAGTATGTAGATAGGCCAACTAGAGGTGAGGCTATATTGGATTTGGTGCTGGGAAATGAGCCAGACCAGGTGTTAGACTTGGAAGTCGGTGAGCATTTTGGTGATAGTGACCACAATTCGGTTACGTTCACCTTAGTGATGGAAAGGGATAGGCATGAACCTCGGGTCAGTAGTTTTAGCTGGGGGAAGGGTAATTATGAGGCTATTAGGAGAGAATTAGGAAGCATAGGTTGGACTAGGAGACTACAGGGTCTGGGAACGTCCAAAATGTGGAGTTTTTTCAAGGAGCAGCTACTGCGAGTCCTTGATATGTATGTCCCTGTCAGGCAAGGAGGAAATGGTCGAGCTAGGGAACCGTGGTGCACTAAAAAAGTTGATTCGCTGGTTAAAAGGGAAAAGGAGGCTTATGTCAGGATGAGACTTGAGGGCTCAGGTAGTGCACTGGAAAGCTTTAGATTGGCTAGGAGGGAGTTAAAGAGTGAGTTAAGAAGGGCTAAAAGAGGACATGAGAAGACTTTGGCTGATAGGATTAAGGAGAATCCTAAGGCGTTCTATAGATATGTTAAGAACAGAAGATTGGTTAGGGCAAGATTAGGGCCAGTTAGAGACAGCAGTGGGAAGTTATGTGTGGAACCGGAAGAGATTGGAGAGGCATTGAACCAATATTTCTCTTCAGTATTCACGCAGGGAGACATAAATGTAGCTGTGGAGAACACTGGGTTACAGAGTTGTAAACTGGTCAGTATTGCAGTTGATAAGGAGGATGTGCTAGATATTCTTGAGAGTTTGAAAATAGATAAGTCCCCTGGGCTGGACGGGATTTACCCTAGGATTCTCTGGGAGGCAAGAGAGGCGATTGCAGAGCCTCTGGCTCTGATCTTCAGGTCGTCGTTGGTCTCAGGTATAGTGCCAGAAGATTGGAGGATAGCAAATGTTGTCACATTGTTTAAGAAGGGGAACAGAGACTTCCCTGGGAATTATAGACCGGTGAGTCTTACTTCTGTTGTGGGCAAGGTTTTAGAAAAAATTATTAGGGATAGGATTTATAGTTATTTAGAGAGTAATGAATTGATTGGAGATAGTCAGCATGGTTTTGTGGAGGGTAGGTCGTGCCTTACTAACCTTATTGAGTTTTTTGAGAAAGTGACCAAAGAGGTGGATGGGGGTAAGGCAGTTGACGTGGTATATATGGACTTTAGTAAGGCATTTGATAAGGTTCACCATGGAAGGCTTCTGCAGAAAATGCAGATGTATGGGATTGAGGGTGATTTAGTTAATTGGATCAGGAATTGGCTAGCAGATAGGAGACAGAGGGCGGTGGATGATGGTAAGTATTCGTCATGGAGTTCAGTTACAAGTGGTGTGCCTCAGGGATCTGTTTTGGGGCCACTGCTGTTTGTAATTTTTATAAATGATCTGGATGAGGGTATAGTTGGGTGGATTAGTAAATTTGCTGATGACACCAAAGTCGGAGGTGTGGTAAATAGTGAGGAGGGGTGTCATAGTTTACAGAGAGACTTGGACAAGTTGCAGAGCTGGGCCGAGAGGTGGCGGATGGAGTTTAATGCTGAAAAGTGTGAGGTAATTCACTTTGGCAGGAATAACAGATGTGTAGAGTATAGGGCTAACGGTAGGACTCTGAATAGTGTTGATGAACAGAGGGATCTAGGTGTATGTGTACATAGATCCGTGAAAGTTGGGAATCAAGTAGATAAGGTTGTTAGGAAGACATATGGTGTCTTGGCGTTTATTGGTAGGGGGATTGAATTTAGGAGCCGCAGCGTCATGTTGCAACTGTACAAAACTCTGGTGCGGCCGCACTTGGAGTATTGTGTGCAGTTCTGGTCCCCACATTATAGGAAGGATGTGGAGGCTTTGGAGAGGGTGCAGAGGAGGTTTACCAGGATGTTGCCTGGTATGGAGGGGAGGTCTTATGAGGAGAGACCGAGGGATTTGATGTTGTTTTCGTTAGAAAGAAGGCGGCTAAGAGGGGACCTTATTGAAACATATAAGATGATTAGAGGTTTAGATAGGGTGGACAGTGACAGCCTTTTTCCTCGGATGGAGAAAGCTAGCACGAGGGGGCATAGCTTTAAATTAAGGGGTGGTAGTTATAGGACGAATGTCAGAGGTAGGTTCTTTACCCAGAGGGTGGTGAGGGATTGGAATGCCCTGCCTGCTGCAGTTGTAAATGCGCCTAGTTTGGGGGCGTTTAAGAGATCCGTGGATAGGTTTATGGATGGAAAGGGATTGGTTTAGGTTAGAGGGTCATTGCTTTTTAACTGGTCGGCGCAACATCGTGGGCCGAAGGGCCTGTTCTGCGCTGTAATGTTCTATGTTCTAAAACTGCTCACAATACTCCAAATGGGGTCTGACCAGAGCTTTATACAGCCTCAGAAGTACATCCCTTCTCTTGTGTTCTGGCCCTCCCGACATGAATGCTAACGTTGCATTTGCCTTCCTAACTGCCGAATGAACCTGCACATCAACCTTATGAGGATCTTGAACAAGGACCTCCAAGTCCCTTTATGCTACTGATTCTGAAGATTCTGCCATTTAGAAAATAGTCTATGCCTCCATTCTTCCTACAAAAGTGCATAACCTCACACTTTTCCACATTGTATTCCATCTGCCACTTCTTAGCCCACTCTCCAAGTCTGTTCAAATCCTTCTGCAGCCTCCCCTGCTTCCTCAATACTCTGTCCCTCTATAAATGTTTGTATCATCTGCAAACTTAGCAACAGTGCTTTCAGTTCCTTCCTCCAAATTGTTAATGTATATTGTGAAAAGTTGTGGTCCCAGCACTGACCCCTGACACACACCACTAATCACTGGCTGCCATTCTGAAAAGGACTTCTTAATTCCCCACTCTCTGCCTTCTGCCAGTCAGCCCATCTTCTATCCATGCCAGGATCTTACCCTTAGCACCATGGGCATTTAACTTATTTAACAATTTCCTATGCGGCACCTTGTCAAAGGTCTTCAGGAAATCTAAATAAATCATGTCCATTGGTTCTCCTTTATCTAACTTCCTTGTTACTTCCTCAAAGGACTCTTACAAATTTGTCAGACAAGACCTCTCCTTGACAAAGCCATGCTGAACTCAGTCCTACTTTATCATGCACTTCCAAGTACTCTGCGATTGCATCTTTAATAATGATCTCTAAAATCTTGCCAATGACTGAAGTCAGGTTAACCTGGCTTATAATTTCCCATCTGCTGCCTCCCTCCTGTCTTAAACAGTGGTGTTACATTAGCTACTTTCCAGTCCACCTTCAGAACTTTCAGTTTCTCCAGTGAATCTAAGTGATAATGCTGATTTAGAGATCCAATAAAAAGTCTGACAACACCAGGTTTAGTCCAACCTATTTATTTGATAATAGATTCACAAGCTTTCGGGTTAGTCCCTTCGTCAGGTGAATGGAGAGTTCTGGCCTCAGACAGAGCATATAAAGCACAGACAGGTTAGAAATTACTGATTAGAATGCGAATCCTTACACCTAACCTGCTGTTCAAGACCTGATGTGGCTGACAATGTGAGTGGAAGGAGCACTGGTCACAGGTTACAGAGATGTGTATTGTCTCCAGACAGTACAGTAAGTGAGGTTTTGCAAACCCAGGCAAGTCACGGGGGTTACAGATCCAATGCAGGTGTGATGGGCCAACACCATGGCTGAGGCAGGGATTTGGATCGATCAGGGTGGTGGAAGGATCCAGAAGACTGACTGGCAGCTTGTGAGAAACAACATCCCGCAGCAGCTGGAATGAGCTGGAGTGTACAGTTCATGTATTAGTCACATTAGGCTTACATTCACACTGCAATGAAGTTACTGTGAAAATCCCCGTGATGGAGGCTGTAAAGGGCTGATGGAGAGAAGAGCTTATCCATGGGGCTAGCACACACCCGACAGGCCGAATGGCCACTCATACTCATCATCACTCTGGCTCGAGATTGGCTGCTGCCAGCCTTCAGTGCTCTGATCTCTGATAGGCTGGTCCCGCCGGAGGCCACTGATTGGTGGATAAGTGCCATGGGATCAGTGTCCCAGTCACTGATTGGATGGTCCATCTGCCCCAGCTCCCCTGATTGGTTACTGAGCCGGTGGGTGAGTATCGCGCGGTCTGATTGGTTACTGAGCCGGTGGGTGAGTATCGCGCGGTCTGATTGGTTACTGAGCCGGTAGGTGAGTATCGCGCGGTCTGATTGGTTATTGTTGTTATTTAGTGTCGCGCTGTGTGATTGGTTGTTGTTCTGGGAGCTGGGCTCCTGCGCACTGGGGTCTGTCGGAGTGACAATGACTTACATCCAAAACTGGGAGGAATTTGTTAAAGCGGCGGAGAAGCTGTGCCTGAATGAAACCATGAAGGTACCGGGGGGTGAGCGGGCCCTCACCACACCCTCCACCCCCATTCCCCCCTTTCCCCATCCACCATCCCCCGTTGGACACGATCTCCAAAATCATGGGGGGGGGGGGTCCCTCACACTGTACAGGGAGGGGGGGGGTGGTCCCTCACACTGCACAGGGAGAGGGGGGGTGGTCCCTCACACTGCACAGGGAGAGGGGGGGGGGTCCCTCACACTGCACAGGGAGAGGGGGGGGGGTCCCTCACACTGCACAGGGAGAGGGGGGGGGGGTCCCTCACACTGCACAGGGAGAGGGGGGGGGGGTCCCTCACACTGCACAGGGAGAGGGGGGGGGGTCCCTCACACTGCACAGGGAGGGAGGGGGGGGGGTCCCTCACACTGCACAGGGAGAGGGGGGGGGGTCCCTCACACTGCACAGGGAGAGGGGGGGGGGTCCCTCACACTGCACAGGGAGAGGGGGGGGGGTCCCTCACACTGCACAGGGAGAGGGGGGGGGGGTCCCTCACACTGCACAGGGAGAGGGGGGGGGGGGGGTCCCTCACACTGCACAGGGAGAGGGGGGGGGGGGTCCCTCACACTGCACAGGGAGAGGGGGGGGGGGGTCCCTCACACTGCACAGGGAGAGGGGGGGGGGGGGGGGGGGGGTCCCTCACACTGCACAGGGAGAGGGGGGGGGGGGGGTCCCTCACACTGCACAGGGAGAGGGGGGGGGGGTCCCTCACACTGCACAGGGAGAGGGAGAGGGGGGTCCCTCACACTGCACAGGGAGAGGGGGGGGGGGGTCCCTCACACTGCACAGGGAGAGGGGGGGGGTCCCTCACACTGCACAGGGAGAGGGGGGGGGGGGTCCCTCACACTGCACAGGGAGAGGGGGGGGGGGGTCCTCACACTGCACAGGGAGAGGGGGGGGGGTCCCTCACACTGCACAGGGAGAGGGGGGGGGGGGTCCCTCACACTGCACAGGGGAGGGGGGGGGGGGGGGTCCCTCACACTGCACAGGGAGAGGGGGTCCCTCACACTGCACAGGGAGGGGGGGGGGTCCCTCACACTGCACAGGGAGGGGGGGGGGTCCCTCACACTGCACAGGGAGGGGGGGGGGGGTCCCTCACACTGCACAGGGAGGGGGGGGGTCCCTAATCACCACTGCACAGGGGGGAAGGGGGGGGTGGGGTCCTCACACTGCACAGGGGAGGGGCCTCACACTGCACAGGGAGGGGGCCCTCACACTGCACAGGGAGGGGGCCCTCACACTGCACAGGGAGAGGGGGGGGGTCCCTCACACTGCACAGGGAGGGGGGGGGGGGGGTCCCTCACACTGCACAGGGAGGGGGGGGGGGGTCCCTCACACTGCACAGGGAGGGGGGGGGGGTCCCTCACACTGCACAGGGAGGGGGGGGGGGGTCCCTCACACTGCACAGGGAGGGGGGGGGGGTCCCTCACACTGCACAGGGAGGGGGGGGGGGTCCCTCACACTGCACAGGGAGAGGGGGGGGGTCCCTCACACTGCACAGGGAGGGGGGGGGGGGGGGGTGGTCCCTCACACTGCACAGGGAGAGGGGGGGGGGGGGGTGGTCCCTCACACTGCACAGGGAGAGGGGGGGGGGGGTGGTCCCTCACACTGCACAGGGAGGGGGGGGGGTCCCTCACACTGTGCAGGGATCCTCTACTCTCGCCACATGGTGAGAGAGACAACCCCCCCCCTCAACTGTATGGGGACGAAGGGGTACCTCACACAATGCTGATGGGGGTGCTGTGTGCCCCTCATACTGTGTGGGGGTTGGGTGTCCCTCCTTGTTGTGAGGACAGTGGGGAGGGGCTTCCTCTGGGGTTCTGTGGCTGGCCGCTCACTGTGTTTGTTGTGTTCCAGGTTCGTGTGGTCATTAAGTATCGGCACTGTGCTGGCCTTCTCTCCATGAAAGTGACTGATGATGTTGTGGTGAGTGTTTTACCCTGTGCTGCTTTCAGTCATTCTCACTCTGGCTTTCTGGTGACTCTCTGGCCCAGGGTGTGGGTTGTTCCCTTAGCGTGCAGCAGATGGAGGAGAGCCATGGCTTATCGGTTTCATGTTCACTGTAGCACATGACGTGGATGTGCCAGCATTGGACTGGGGTAAACACGGTAAAAAGTCTGACAACAGACTAAAACCTGGTGTTGTCAGACTTTACGCTGTAGCACAACCAGCATTGATTGTTGCTGAAGTTTGCCTTTTCCTGCATCATGATGTGGATATGCTGGCGTTGGACTGGGGTAAACACAGTAAAAAGTCTGACAACACCAGGTTTAAGTCCAACTGATTTATTTGATAGTAAACTCACAAGCTTTGGAGGTTAAGCTCCAAGTGAATGGAGAGTTCTGGCCTCAGACAGCATATAAAGCACAGTTATGTTGGTACATTAGGGAGACCATGCAGATGCAACGACAACAGATGAATGAACATCGCTTGACAATCACCAGGCAAGACTGTTCCCTTCCTGTTGGCGAACACTTCCGTGGTCACGGGCATTCAGCCTCTGACCTTCGGGTAAGCATTCCCCAAGGTGGCCTTCACGACACACGACAGCGCAGAGTCGCTGAGCAGAGACTGATAGCCAAGTTCCGCACGCATGAGGATGGTCTCAACAGGGATCTTGGGTTCATGTCACACTATCTGTAGCCCCCGTGACTTGCCTGGGTTTGCAAAACCTCACTCACTGTGCTGTCTGGAGACAATACACATCTCTTTAACCTGTGATCAGTGCTCCTTCCACGCACATTGTCGGCCACTTTAGGACTTGAACAGCAGGTTAGGTGTAAAGATTCGCCTTAGAACATAGAACATAGAACACTACAGCACAAACAGGCCCTTCGGCCCACGAGTTGCGCCGATCACATCAACACCTACCAACCTACAGACCTATCTATAACCCTCAATCTCATTAAACCCCATATACTCATCCAGGAGTCTTTTAAAAGACCCCAGCGAGTTCGCCTCCACCACCACTGACGGCAGCCGATTCCATTCACTCACCACCCTCTGAGTGAAAAACTTACCCCTAACATCACTTCTGAACCTCCCTCCCCGCACCTTAAATCTGTGTCCTCTCGTAGCAACCATTTCAACCCGGGGAAATAGCCTCTGAGAGTCCACCCTATCTATTCCTCTCAACATTTTGTAAACTTCTATCAGGTCGCCTCTCAACCTTCGTCTCTCCAGGGAAAAGAGTCCCAGCTCCCTCAACCTAACTTCATAAGGCATGCCTCCCAGTCCAGGCAACATCCTTGTAAATCTCCTGCGTACCCTTTCAATAGCTTCTACATCTTTCCTATAGTGAGGCGACCAGAACTGCGCACAGTACTCTAAATGAGGCCTGACAAGGGTCTTATAAAGCCTTCTAATCGGTAATCTGTAAACTGTGCTTTATATGCTCTGTCTGAGGCCAGAACTCTCCATTCACCTGAAGAAGAGCTTAACCTTGAAAGCTTGTGAGCTTACAATCAAATAAATCGGTTGTCAGACTTTTTACTGTGTTTTCCTGCATCATCAGGAGTGAGCATCCTCAAATCTGCTGCTCCAGAGAACAGGGATCAGAATTCTGATGGTGTCTTCCAGTCTTCAAACATTGGCTCTGTTCTCTCTCCACAGAGACTGTAAGAACCGCTGAGATTTTCCAGCGTTTTCTGTTTTTTGTCAGGATTCCTAGAGCTGTTACATTGGGTAAACGGCACAGAAATAGGCTGTTTGATGTGGCCAGTTGATTCTGTTGTTCATGATCCATTTTAACCTCTTTTTCTCATCTAAATCTCATTGTTCCCTGTATTTCTATTTCCCTTAGTGATTTGTCTAGTTTCTCCTTGAATATGTCTATATTGTTTGTTTCAGCCATTGTAGTGAGCTCCACAATCACACCAGCTTTTGGGTAAAAAAAAAAGTTTCCTCTGAACTCCCTCTTGGAGTAACTATCTTATTGATGGCTCCAGTTAAGCTTTTGCCTAAAAAAGGAATTGTTCTGTGCACCCACCCTATCTCTGAAATTCTGCAAGGTTTTGATATGTATTTGGTCACAGTTCTGCTGCCTCTTTCAGAGAGCGGCGAGGCTGCTCATTTATCCAGACCCTTCTTCAACATGGAGACTGGGGACTGTCTGCTGTCCTGCAAGTTTTGAGCTAACCAAATTTTGATGAAGTTTAGCATAATGTCCCTTTGTCACTCACTCTGGATTGGGGTGAGATTTCACTATAGTAGCACCTGGCTAACTTGCTGAACAGTAAATAGTCTCAGTGATATCAAAAGACCAAGTATATCTCCATGTTTGAGAAACATAGACTTAGACCATACTGCAAAGTTGTAATGGCCAGTTTATAAACAAGATGTATGGATTCACAAGGATGGGCGTCAGATATCTGACCTATCCAGAAAGATTGGAGATCTTGGAGCTGATGCTATCTTTAACATATCTAAAAGGATTGTATAAGGTAGACCTGGATATTTCCACTTGAGGATAATGGGAAAGAAATGTAACATAGTCGTCAATAAATCCAATATGAATTGAGGAAAAGTGTTCTTGCTGTGGAACTTAATACCACATGGAATGATAGATAGTGACAAATAAAATGGATGTATTAATGGGGAGGCTTGTAGGAGAGCCTAATTAGGTTATATTGTATTGCTGGGGGTGGGAGGAAGCTGAATGGCCTGTTTCTGTGCTGTACACACTGCTGGGACTATGTGTGTTGTTGAGTATAGTGTTACAGCCTGACACAGATTTAATTCTCTCTTTCCCAACCTCCCTCCCTCAGTGCTTGCAGTACAAGACAGACCAAGCTCAGGATGTCAAGAAGTTTGAGAAATTCCAGAACCAATTGATGCGTCTCATGCTTTCCCGGGAATCCCGCAGCAACCTGATGGAGATGGATTAAAGATCAGCAATAATGAAGGGGACCAAAAGAACTTGTGTGAATAGAAGCTGTTGTGAACTGGAAGGGGATGTGGAACAGGCTGACAGTGGAGACTGGACATGAAGTTCCTCTGAGGAGGGATTCTTGGAGCTTTGAATCTGCTCTCAGTGGATGGACTGGGATTGGCAAGACTCAGATCTCTGAATTCTGGTTATGTATTGTGCTATGTTTCTGTAGTCAAAACAAAGTCCTTTTCCTTTGCATAATCCTGATGGTGGAGATTCCATGGGGAAGCGACCTGTTAGTGTTGAAGCAGGC